>NC_143566.1:96984000-97311000 GCF_054136105.1 Typopeltis vanoorti
TAATTGGTTGCAGTGCCTTGTGTTTGCTCTAAATATGCTAGTTTGAATCCAGCAAAATGAGAGTAGACAATAGTTTATTTTATCTTAACATGATGTGGTTATAAGTTAATGCCATTAAAAAAAAAGTAAGACAATATTGGAGCAAATATTTGAGTACAAATATTATTTTTTACTAATAAGAGACATACTTAGAGATTTACACACGTTAACGATTCATCAATCAAAATAAAATGAAATCTGATTGGTTCATCATTATGTTTGTCATATCTAAGACAGACAAGCAGCAATTTTTTGCATATTAACTTTTACCGAGTAGTGGTTTTTAATTTAAAAGAATTTGGGATTAGAATGCAATTTCCAATAAAATGATATAAGGTGATGGTTTTTTTTTTGTTGCTCCCACCAACAAAAGGCTATTTGCAAACCTATAAAACATTCTATACCAAGGATTGGCTAAGGATATTTTTCTATTTTATTTTATTTTTATCAATTTTATATATATTTTTTATTTATTTTTTAACACTGTCCAGAAACTCTACACTAGAGACCAAATGCATAACTTTTTCAAGCCACTTCAGACCCCCAATAAATGGGGAAGTGGTCTCACACCAGGAGATAAAATTCACATCCCACCTAAAGACAATCACAAACACCCATACTCACCATGGAATTTGGACACACAGCCTGTTGGTTGGAGAGTGGGTATGCTAAGCACTCAGCCATCCAGGCTGGCAATGTGGGTGCTTAAGAGTCAAAGCTGTATAACTGAGAGGAGACCTCCACATAGCCTTTAAAGGAATGCGGAGAACCGACCAGGGTTTCTGACCTAATGTCCAATCCTCACCTTCTCATGGTGCACCCTGTTGGGTATCTACTTGAATACTGTAGAGTAGAGTTGCCAGAACGGTTGAGAAGAATTGTGGAAGAAAAGCTTGGTGAAGAACAAGCTGGATTCAGGCCAAATAGAGATCTGATCTGTCAGGATCAGATCTTCACTTTACGACAAATAGTCGAGAAACCATGGGAATATAACAAAGATTTGTATTTAAGTTTTGTTGATTTGGAAAAGGCATATGACAAGGTGCCAAGAGAGAGAAGCTATTCAATATGCTGCAGTTATATGGTGTCAATGGGGCATTATATCAAGCAATACTTAGTCTTTATTTGAGTTAAGTCAGCAGTTAGAATTGAAGGAAATACAGGAAGATGGTTTAATGTTAAATCTGGTGTGAGACAAGGATGTACATTATCCCCTCTGTTATTCATTATCTATATGGATTACATTATGAAGGAAAGCGGTATTACACATGATATGAGAATTGGAGATGTTAATGTCAGCTCTTTGCTTTATGCAGACGATGTTATACTTCTAAATAAATCCACTGCAAGTCTGCAAGATTCCCTGACTAAATTTAATGAATGTTGTAATAGATATGGTATGAAGGTCAGTAATAAAAAGACAAAGACAATGAAAATAGGCAGAATCATTGAAAATGTCAACTGTGTTGCACTATTTGTTGAGAAATATATTACACAGACTCCTCATACCTTGTTCACTGGCATAATAAAAGTACTTATTTTTATTGCCTCTGCAGTATAGTGGCTCTTAGGGAGGGCGTGTTGTTTACCACTGCAAGCGAGTTACTATATCCCCCACATGAACTTGTTTAAGCTTTTTTTCATGTGTGTGAAGTATATGCGAAACTTTTATTGGTAACAGAAAACTAGCTCGGATGACAGTGATAATATAAAACGAGTTTTGATATGTATATAAAGTCAATATCAACAGTCCCTGATTACGAACGCGTCTGATGAAAGGGACAGGAAGATTTGGAGCTTCCCTGGAGAGCATTCGAAGTAAATACAATTAACCACTGCTTTGAAATGAAACATATGAATAAGCAATATTTACTGATATTCATTAAGCGCCGAAATACGCAGGAAGCAAAGTTTGTGAACCAACACCAATGTGTGAATTTTTCCATTAAAATATAAAAAATAACAAAAAAGAAATAATAAAAGTTAAATACGTTTCTTTTAAAATAAAAAAAAATCTACTTAGTCTTAAAACATTTTAAATTTGTTTTCATTATTTCACGGCCCCATTGAACAAAACCTATGGCCCCCAAGGGGGCCGCGGCCCACAGTTTGGGAAGCGCTGCCTTAGATGATAGAAATATAAGATCTGATAATGTTGGAGTCTTGACAAGTAACAGACTGATTTGGAGGAAAATTGTAGATAGGAAGTTAGTAATAATGTAATTTTTTTCATGTAATATTATCATATGCTGTACACCCCTTGAGGCTACATGGCAGGAATTTGATGATGATGATGGCACATTTATAAGTTTCACAAATTAAGCAATTCTTATTTTTATCTCTGCAAACAGCTACCATAATATATTCAAAATTTACCTGGCATATCTGAGAAAGTCCAGCCTCTGGAAATAGCACATAGGAAGTATGAACAAAACAGCAGTGGCTGTGATGGTAAATCTTCGATTTATATACCAAACAGTACAGACATCCCCTCCTATGGACTGAAATACTATTGGGGAAGAAAAAGCAAAGTAAAATAAGTGTAAAAAGGACTGCTAATATAAAATTATAAAACTATGTACAGCCGTACACACACTGTTATGGCATGACATCATACATAACTTACAAACTGGGATAAAAACAAAATTACTTTTTAACTGCATAATACCACAATGATCAATACAAACGTACATAGATACACTAAGATATTTGAGTTTTACAGAGAACAAATAAAACACTAGCTAAAAAAATATCTTATCTTCTCCTTAATATGGTAAGCTCAATGGTTTCTAATGCAAGTAAGCTTCTTGTAATACAAATAAATGTAATTAATGTCATGAGAGTAGTTAATCCTATCTACATAATTCACTATGTCTCTCAACTGGGTGTATTCTTTGGCTGGTTTGTTTTATGGCACTAGTGTCGCTAGTGACTGTGGTGGTCGTGTTGAGTTATGCTAGAAAATGTGTTTTTAAATTAAAGTATAGTGTAGTTTTTTGTCTCAAATTGTGTTGCAGTTGTGCTTCGGCTGGATACAAGTGTCCTTCAGTGGTATTATTGTTTGAAACTCTGTTGTATATATTGTGTTCTCGCTGATGTTTCACTACTTCAAAGTCTTCACTACAGCGTCTAAAGATGACGTCCAACAAGAGAGTACTTCAGCAGCTCAGAGGATTTCTATACGAAAGTCTGGCTCTGCATTGGATTTTTTGCAATGGATGCACTGCAGAAACTGCTACATATAGGTGTTGAAGAATGTGAAGGATCTGTGGACTGTTTGGCTAAATGAGAAGAACGAAAATGTAACGTATATATGAAATGTCGGGATAGGCTGGAGTGATTAGAAATGGAAGCAGACGTCAGGACCATAGCGGAAGAACTTCGGCATGAGTTCACAAAAACGACCTTAATCTTCTGCAAGAGGAATTGGAAGTGCTCAGTAAGGAGGCTCTGGAAATTAAAAGTTAAATGTATTGAATAGAGAAATTAGGACTATGGAGATTACTTTAGCTTAAGTAACTAGAACAGGATTAAGTATGGGAGAGTCTTTGGTGATTGATGAAGTAATAAATAGTATGGGAGTGATTTGCAGTCAACAGAATGAAAGCACAAGAAGAAACGATATGTCCTGAGAGTGACTGAGTAAGTAAAAGAGTGTTGAATAATGAAACTGGGAGTCATGCTGAATAGAGTGGAAAATGAGGCTGTAAATGACGCTTGTTTGGACTTGAATAAAGTTATGAGTGGAAAAATATATGGTGAGTCTATGATTAAGGGTATGGAGAGAGGTATTCCTGAGAAGTGCTTGGCTGTTGGAACAATAGAGTGGCTTTAGCAATAAAGAGAGAGCACGATGCAGAAAAGATGCTAGTTATGGCAGGTATAAATGACCTGAGTGGTAGTATAAATTGGGTAGCAAAAGATTTAAGAACATTGTTAGATATAGTGAAGAAGAAAAGTGACAATGGAAGGATAGTGTGTGTGTGCTGCCTCGTTTTGACAAGTATAAGTTAAGTAGATGAACGATGATAATGAATGATATGATTACAAGAATGTACAAAAAAAGAGGTCTGGAATTTGTTGATGTTTGGAGTGTGTTTGAAGGAAAGACAGCTGTATGCAAGAGATGGGTTGCATCTGAACATGGAAGATCATATGCGATTGAAGAAGTTACTGTTTTCTGAACAAGTTGAAGTAATTGGGCAGGGAAACTAAAATTGAAAAGGTTGAGTGTAAGAGGGAGAGGAGACACTTAAGCCGTGATTGTATATTTGTTGATCCTTATTCGCGGAATAAATTGCAGAATAGAGTGGATAAAAATCGGCATGGGACTACTGAAATTAGCGATATGTATATCAGTTCTAAAGCTGGTACAAGAACTAAAGGGAATCTGCAATTTTTGTATACCAATGCAAGAAGCATTCTATATGAGAGGGAAGAATTTTTGCCATTAGTCAGTGCAATCTCACCAAAAGTTGTAGGCATTAGTAAAACTTGGCTGTCAGCAGAAGAAGTTGTCACTGGAATTGAATGTGATGGGTACAGTACTTTCAGGGAGGATAGAGAAGATAGAACGGGGGGGGGGGGGGGGGAGTACTGTTGATGATAGCTGATGAGTTGCAGCCAAAGAAAGTAGTATACCAAGATGATAGACATTATTATTATTATTATTATTATTATTATTACGGGTATCTCCATGGAGTCAGTAGACTCATCGCGGGAGACCCAAACTAGCAAAACAATATCTGTCATATCTCTTCTTGAATTCATTTACAGATGAAGAGCTCACAACAAAGTCAGGCAATGAATTCCACTCATTCACCACCCTCCAGGCAAAAAACCTTGTTCTGACACCTTTGTTAACCACACTCTTCTTTAATTTCCAGAGATGACCTCTTGTTCTTCCATCACTATCACACAGCTGAAACATTTCCCCTGCATCAATCCTATAAAAACCTTTTAGTAATTTGAATGTTTCTATCATATCCCCTCTTCTTCGCCTATCAACCAATCTCTGCAATCCACAAGCTCTCAATCTATCAATGTAGGGAGCATTTTTTATATCACTCACCAACTTGGTCACTCTTCTCTGAACCCTCTCCACAGCCTCCTCATCTCCAAGGAATCCAGGTGACCAGACCTGAGCACAGTAATCCAAATGTGGAAGTATCAATGCTTTATAAAGGGGAATAATAACCTCTTTATCTCTGGATGTCAGTGTGTTCCTCAACAACCAAGTAATCCTATGTGCAATCTTGGACACCTTAGCAATGTGTCCTCTGAACTTCATCTCCTTATCTACCAATACCCCTAAGTCCCTAACCTCATCAATCTCTTGGAGTACCTTTCCATCTATGTAGTACACAGCTGGTAATCTTTTAATCCCAAAATGCAAGACTTTACACTTTTCCACATTGAACTGACATCCATTTTCTTTTGCCCATTTTACCAGCTTATTTAAATCCTCCTGCAAACTTTCAACATCAGCTTGATTTTTTATTGCACTACACAACTTTGCATCATCAGCAAACAACTGAATATCTCCCTTTAAGCCGTTTCCTATATCATTTATATACAAATTAAACAACATTGGCCCAAGCACAGAGCCCTGAGGCACACCACTGGTCACCTGCCTCATTCTGGACTCGGCTCCTCCATACACCACCTTATGGTATCTCTCCCTGAGCCTGTGAATGTGAAAGACATGTGAATGATAATTCCCTTGAGGTGGTCTGGTGTGAAATAGTGACCAACGCAGCCAAATATACAGTTGGTTGCTGCTATAGGCCAGGAGGTACAGGGGTGATATTGAATTCATCATCATCATGTGTATCAAGGATTTAGGCCTAGCATGGCCTGTTCCGGCCTTAGAAGTCATCGTTGAATCGTTTAAGAGGACATCCTGGTTTTCTTTTTTATAATGGCTTGTACTTTAAAGCTTGTTTTAGTAATCTTTCTGTTTTCATTCTTTAAACGTGTTCCATCCATTTATGTTTATATTTTTTAATTTTTTCTATTACTAGTTCTTGGTTTAATTCTTTCATAATTTCTTCATTTCTTTTGTGATCAAACAGGGTATATTTTGCAGTTTTTCTCATAAACTTCATTTCTGCTGTTATTAATCTTTGTTTGTCTTTTTTGTTTTATTGTCCAGATTTCGCTTCCATACATTAAGACTGGTAGGGATAATGTATTGTATACTTTTAGTCTGGTTTGTTTTTGAACTAGGTTTGGTTTAAATATAGAGTTAATTACACCTGTTATTTTTAAATATTTTGCAATTTTTAGATTTATATCTTTTTCACTTTCATATGTGATCACACATCCTAGGTAGTTAAATGAATTCACCTGTTCTAAGATCTTGTTATCTATTACTATTTTAATTCTTGCTGGATATTGTCCTTTAAAGGCCATAGTTTTTGATTTTTCTGTTGATATTATCATACCACAATCTTTGGCTATCTCATTTAGATCTAAAATAGCTTTCTTTAAGTTATCTTCAGAATTTGTAATTATTATTTGGTCGTCAGCAAAAAGGAGAGTGTTTAAGTTCACTGTAGGAGAAAGTTTAATTGCTTGATATAAATTTTTATTCCATTTTATTATTATTTCATTTAAGTAGATATTAAAAAGAGTTGCTGAGAGGGGACATCCCTGTTGGACCCCTTGTTTTATTTCTCTCATATATGATAGCTCGTGATTTAATCTTATTTGTATTTGATTATTTTTATATATATATATATATATATATATATATATATATATATATATATATATATATATATATATATATGTGATAGCTTTTAGGATATTATTTGGTATTTGTCTTTCTTTTAATATGTTAAATAATATGTTTCTTTTAACTTTGTCAAATGCTTTTTCAAAGTCAATCAATGCAATATGTGTTTCTAAATTGTATTCTCTTCTTTTCTCTATTATTAATTTTAGGCAAAAGGCCGGGTCTATACATGATCGTCCTTTTCTAAATCCATTCTGTACTTCTAAAATAAAGTTTTTGGAATATTTCATTAGTTTGCTATTTAAGATTCTGCTATATATTTTGTAACAGGAATTTAGTATACTGATACCTCTATACCTCTATAGTTTTTTGGGTCATCTCTATTACCTTTTTTAAGATAGGGAATCACAATTGCTTTTTTCCATTCTATTGAGGGGATACCAGTTGAATAAATTTTATTTAAAAATAATAAGAGTCTTTCTTTGAATCTTGTTCCTGCGTATTTATATAGTTCTGAATGTAGCTTATCTTCTCCAGGTGATTTTCATTTCTTGTTTCTTTCAGGCTGATTTCTAATTCTTCTTTAGTTATTTCCTTTTTCAAAAAATTTTGAAAAAGGAAATAACTTTTTCAAAACCCAATGTATATAAATTTTTTTCAAAAATTTATATACATTGGGTTTATATAAAATAAGACCCAATGTATATAAAATTTTGAAACACTTAAATGCAGGTACTAAAGAAAACATAAAATTAAACACCGAATTGAAATTAGAAGAATTTCTAAATTACTACACAGAATTGTGGATAGACAAATATTTTAAAAAAGACAACTGGTGAACAATTAATGAAAATGAAAAGGAAATAACTAAAGAAGAATTAGAAATCAGCCTGAAAGAAACAAGAAATGGAAAATCAATTGGAGAAGTAAGCTAGGTTCAGAACTATATAAATATGCAGGAACAAGATTCAAAGAAAGACTCTTATTATTTTTAAATAAAATTTATTCAACTGGTATCCCTCCAATAGAAATTGTGATTCCTATCTTTAAAAAAGGTAATCATGTTCTAAATTAGAAACAAATTTGTTCCACGATTCTCTCTGTCTTTTTCTCTTATTCTTTTATATTCTATTTCATCTTCTAATCTTTTACTGCTTAACCATTTTTGATAGGCTTCTTCTTTTTTTTTTTTTGATTATTTCTTTAATTGTATCATCCCAGATCTTCAGTTTTTTTACTTTTATTTAATTTTTTGGTCTTTCCTAAGCTTTAATTTGCTGCTGCATTTAGCATCGTTTTTATATTAACCCATTCTATTTATATTTCTTCATTTTGTTTTATTTTATCTAGATATTGGTTAATTCTTTGTTCATATAGCCATTGTACATTTGTATCATTCAATAGTCTAGTTTTATAAACAAATGTTTCAAATTTTCTTTCTGTTCTTGTTACTTGTAGCCATTTAGGTGGTAATCTTAATTTTATTTGAACAAGAAAGTGGTCATGGCTTATTTCATATCCTCTGTGAACTCTAACATCTAGTGAAATTTTGATGTCTTTTCATTTAATATAAAATAATCTAATATTGATTTCCATCCTCTTGCTGCCCAAGTATATTTATGTATGTCTTTATGTTTATAGAAGGAATTCATTATTTTTAGGTTATTATAAACTACAAAGTCAATCAATTTTTTACCATTCCTGTTTAGAGTATGTTCTCCATGTATTCCTATATTATTATTAATTTTCGTGTTTCCAATTCTTGCATTTAAGTCTCCTGCTAAAATTATGTAATCGTTTTTATTTATTTTATTATATATGTTTTTTGTAGCTGATTATAAAAATCAATATTATCCTGTTCTCTTCCTTCTTCTGGGGCATATAAACCAATTATTGTTAAATAGCCTCTATCTATTTTTATTCTAGCTTCTATTATTCTTTCATTCCATAATTTATAATGTTTTAACTGTTTTGAAAGGGAGTTATGAATCCAAATCATGACTCCTGCTTGTGCTCTTTGGTCTCTGCTGACTCCACTGTATATCAACATTAAAATTTTCGGTTCTCACAGTTCCTTTTAATTTTTTTTTTTGTTTCAGTGATTACTGCTATTTTAAAATTTCTTTCATTTAATAGTTGGTCTAATTCTATTTCTTTATATGCTATTCTTCTTACATTCCAGTTTGCTATGTGTATTATATTTTGTCATTTCCATTTTTGTTTTGCCTTTTCCATTCCAGGGTTGTTTTCCATAGATTCAATCCAATTATCTTTTTCTGTCAGCTTACAAGTAGAATTATGTTCTCCATGACGGGGGACTAGCCTGACGATGGAATAGTTCAGTGGTAGGGCTGCTACTTTAAGGCTTCTGAACCAGCCTTCTTCCAAATTTAAATTGATAGGAGGAATAGGGTATATTGAAGGAGGAAAGAGTAGATTATAGAAGAATTATAGTAAGGTTTATAGAGAGGGCATAGTTGTAAGGCCAGAAATGAAAAGACCCCATGGCCCTCAAGTACTCTAATAGCATAATGGTCATAAAATAAGAAGAGTTGGCTGATAAGGCCTTATAGGAAAGATTAAAGTAAGTAGATCTTCCTCAAAGTAGAAGAAGAAGAGGATAGATCCAGCTAGGGATCCATGGGAGTGCCACTTCCCTTACAATCAAGATGGTTGCCCCTTATGGCCCTGTTGGTCCACGAGTCCTTATTCGGTATATTTGGACCACCCCACCATACACACACACACACATGCACGCATGGTGGGCTCCCCTATCTGCCACCCAGGGGACGTGCTCTCTAGGGGTTTCAGGGTCCCCCCCGAGAGGATACTGAATTCATGCATCAGCAAATTAATGTAATGAGTGCAGAGTTAGTGATTATTATGGGGATTTTAATTATGGTGATATATTGGAAGGAGAAAATATCACATGGCAAAAAAAAGAAATGGAATTCATACATCTTCTACGAGACAATTACTTGAAACAGGACATAACTGAAGGGACTCGTGGTGTTAGAATGTTGGACCTGGTCATTGGCTCAGAGGATATCTGCTTAAGTAAGGTGTCCTCGTTATCTCCAATTGGTGAGAGCGATCACATCGTATTGACTTGGGAGGTTGCAAAATTTGTGGATGATTTCTCTCTTAAGAAGGAGTACATACAGAACTACAGGTTAGGCAATTATAACAAGTTTTGGAGTGAGGTTGCAGTCATCCCATGGCAGAACATATTGCAAGGGAAAGACGTCAGCAGTGCATGGGATAAAATCAGCAGGTATCTGAGGAAGGCCATATCAGATTGTGTCCCCATGGTCAGGAAGACAAACAAGGTAGGCATTAGATGGATGAGTAGTAGTATCAAGCTTGATCTGCAAAAAAAGAAAATGTTATGGAGAATTTACAAGGAGAAAGGTGATCAGTACACCCATGAGCAGTACAAGGCTGAAGCTAGGAAGGTTACCAGCATAGTAAGAAAAGCTAAATCAGATTATGAGAAGACCTTAGCCAAGGAGACCAGGGGTAATCCCAAAGAGTTCTTCTGCTATGTGGCAAGTAAAAGGAAGAATGCCTTTGGAAGGATAACTGTAGTGGGTGCTGATGGTATTGAGGTGACAAATTCAGATGGAATAGTAGAGTTACTGAGTGATCACTTTTCAAAAGTATATCACCCAAGTGAGGATATCTCTGTACCTGTAGCAAAAACTATTGTGAGAATTGAAGTTAAGAAATCAGAGGTACTTAGTATATTGCAAAATTTAAATGCAAACACTGCTGTAGGCTTAAATGGAATATCAGCTCAGGTGTTGCGTGAATGTGCAAAGGAATCATCAATGCCTCTTACTTGGTTATTTAACTTAAGTTTGAACTCTGGTATGGTCCCTAGGGAGTGGAAGGAATGCAAAGTAGTTCCTTTGCATAAAGGTGGCTCTAAAACTGTGGTAGTTAATTAAAGGCCAATCACCATCTTGGGAGTGGTGATAAAAGTATTGGAAAAGTTGGTTAAAGACAAAATTCAAGAATGGACGGATCAGGATATGATACTCTATAGGGGCCAACATGGTTTTGTTAAAGGTCGATCCTGCCTTAGCAATTTATTAACTTTTTATAATAAAATGACATCTGAGTTATCATAGTGGAACTTCTGGATTTTGCTAAGGCTTTGAACAGGATACCCAATGAAATACTGTTGCACAAATTGGTGCAGATGGGGATGGATACTAAACTGGTGATATTGATAGGAAAATGGCTCAGGGAGAGATACCAGAAGGTGGTGTATGGAGGAGCAGAGTCCAGGATGAGGCAGATGACCAGTGGTGTGCCTCAGGACTCTGTGCTTGGGCCATTGTTGTTTAATTTGATATAGATGATATAGGAAATGGCTTAAAGGGAGATATTCAGTTGTTTGCTGATGACACAAGTTTATAGGCTATTATCATATCACCCCTCCCCCCCTTTACCAGTCTGCAGTCCATATATTCTCAGTATATCCTCATAATCTACATTCCATAACCCTGATATCATCTTTGTAACTCTTCTTTGCAGCCATCCCACAGCTTCTTTATCCCACACAGAACCTAGGAGACCTAATCTATCTTCTATCACTTATTCAGTCATTATCACTGCTCTCTGCTCCATCATTCTGTATTATCATACACATTCACTATCTTCACTCTCATGCATTTCTGCTGCACAATCCCTAGCAATAAACAATCTCAAATCTCTCACTATATGATTCCCGCTACCTCTTAGGTCATGTGCACCAACCATTGCTATCACCTCTTCTACGTTTTCACCTCACTTCATTGCCATGCTATCTTACCTCCACAGACCATGCTATCTTTCCTCCAGGAAAGCACTCCTCTTGTACTGTACTCTGCACATCCCAAATAACCAAATCGTCACGCATGAACTCCTCAGCTTCATTCATTCTTCTGTTACTGACATCCCTGAATCTTTCTGCTTCCATTTTCTCCCTTTCTCTCTATCCCCTCTTTCCTCCTCCCCATTCTCCTTCCTTCCTTTCATCTTTCCATCCCTCGATCTCACACTCTCTCTCAACTTGCTTCAATTTCCTCTTTCCCATTTTCTCTCTCCTGCTCTCTCACACTTGTTCTTATTCTCCTTGTGCTAGCTAACCTCTAGTCTCTTAAATTATCTTCATTCACTCTCCTCAACTCAGTCATCATGCCTTCCATTTCTCTATGCAAATATCCTGATTTCACCTGACATTCACAGCTATCTGTTACCATACACTATTACTTACTATAACTTATTATATTAGGCATGCTAAAATAATACTTTCTGTAAGTTTGCAGAGTAATTATTCCTTTTTTATTTAATGATATATATATACATATCATATATATAATATATATATATATATTGCTTTATATATATATTCACCAATTAAAATTAAAACTCATTGGTGAGTACGGGCATGGCAAACCCGAGATACCCAAACTAGACCTGATCTTACTTCATACAATATACACTTGGTATATCATATCTGGTCTTCCACTCTTCCTTCCCTCTACTCTCTCTTATTTCTTACTCCCCCCCCCCCCCAATGCTATTAGAACAACTCGAGGGCAAGGAGGGAGACTCTTTCCTCTCAAACTGTAGTTTCCACTATCTACTAAAAAAGTGGCTGAATTCAGGTCAAGGAGTGGTGGTTGACACAACGAAAACTTAACCATTGAAACCGAATGAACTCTAACCAACCTAAGGATACATGCCGGCTCGACCGTCGCCTGGTCAAAACAAGGGTCGCGCCCACTATTAGGGAACCACGATAGTGAAGGCAAAAAATATGCTAATGGAACAAACAAAACATCACCTAATAGACAGGAAAAACATAACAAGCATAGGAACATAGAATGTAAGAACTCTTCACCAGGAAGGAGCACTGGAAATACTACTGCATGAATTAGACAACTACCGATGGGAAGTGACTGGACTCTGCAAAACCAGATGGACTGGAAAAGGAGAATTCCACCATGGACAGTTCAAAATCTTAACTTCAGGCAGGGAGGACAACAAACACCAAGAAGGAGTAGCACTTATATTAAAACAAAAGGCTCAAAACTCTCTATTGTCCTACAATCCTATCTCACCTAGGATAATTAAAGCAAGATTTAAAACATCAATCGGATCACTAACTATTATTCAAGTATCCTCACCAACTTCGACATCATCAAAATACCTGGCCAAGAGTAATCGGAAAGTTCGGGTATGGAGAAAGCAATGAACATGGCAAAAGACTGCTAAACTTCTGTTCAAATAATAGACTAACAATAACCAACACTCTCTTTAAATGTCCAAAACCCCAAAGAAAATAGACATGGATATCACCAGACAGACAAACCAAGAATATGATACACTATATTATTGTAAACCAAAGATGGAAATCAAGTATCCTAAACTGCAGATCCTTCTCTGCAAATTGTGGATCAGACCATAAGCTAGTATTAGCAAACCTAAGAATAAAGTTAAAATCTGGAAGCACTTTTAAAGTCAAAAGGAGACTGAATGTAAAAAAACTACAAGACAATATTCTAAGAAAATTATTATTATTATTATTACCCCAAGACCTCATGGAGTCAAAGACTCATCTGGGAGGTCCTTTTATCACACAACATCTCATCATACCGTGTCTTAAACACACTCAAACTCCTTGCAGAGACCACACTCTCAAGCAAGGCATTCCAATCATTCACAACTCTGCACGAAAAAAAACCTGCCTCTCACGCCTCTACTCACACCCTCTTCATACAGTTTCCAGGGATGACCTCTGGTTCTCCCGTGATCTCCCACTATTCTCTGTAGAACTTCTCCACCATCGATCTTATAACAACCCCTTACCAACTTGTAGGTCTCTATCATATCTCCCCTCTTCCTCCTCTCCACCAGACTCTGCAAATTACATCTTCTCAATCTTTCCTCATACTCAACATTCCAGACGTCAGAAACTACCTTAGTCAGTCACTTTGGACCCTTTCCAACATCTCTTCATCCTTCGTCGATCCAACAGAGATAATTATCTCTGCTGGATCGACTAAGAAACAAAGATATAAGGAAATGACTAAAACAAGAAATAACAATAATAGACAAAATCCAAGAAAGAAGACTGCAATGGTTAGATGTGAATAAGGCTGTGAGAATGGATGACATATCACCACATATTCTTAAGGAATATGCACCACAATCGGCTATGCCCTTGACCTGGTTATTTAATGAAAGTCTTGCAGTGGGCAGTTCCTAAGGTGTGGAATGAAGGCAAAATATTACCACTCCACAAGCATGATTCTATGACAGAAGTCTCCAAGTATAGGCCAGTCTGTATAACTGCAATTGTGGTCAGATAATAGGAGAGATTGGTAAGGAATAGAATACAGAATTGGGTTGATGGACATAGCATTCTTTATGATGGTCAGAATCGATTCGTTATAGTAATTTACTTGCATTTTATGATAAGGTGACAAGCGTGTTAGATAAGGGCGAATCATATAAAGTGATATTCTCAGACTTCGCAAAAGCATTTGATAAATTACCACATGATAAGTTGGTGTAGGAATAGAGAGTATATTGATTGGATGGATCAGAGATTGGTTCTCTGAATGAATAAGTAGGTTGTGTATGATGGAGCAGTGTCTCAAAAAAGGAGGATAACAAGTGGCATTCCGCAGGGTTCTGTTCTTGGGCCCCTGCTGTTTAACTTGTTTGTAAATGATATAAACATGTGAACTGACTGGGGATCTTCAGTTATTTGCTGATGATGCAAAGTTGGGAAGAATTATAAGTAGCATTGCTGATATTAAATCCCTTCAGGAAGATTTGAATAGACTTTTTTACTTGGACAAAAGAGAGTGGGATTGTAGTTTTAATATCGATAAGTGCAAGGAGTTGCATTTTGAAGTGCAGAAATATAAAGCTGTGTACTATATCGATGGTGACGTACTGCAGGAAGTGGATGAGATTAGAGATTTGGGAATGATGGTTGACAGTATACTGAAGTTTAGAGGACATATTGCTAGTGTTACAAAGGCTGCACATTGTAGTGCTGCTATGATAAGAAGTACTCTAACATGTAAGGCGAAGGAAGTGGTTGTACCACTGTATAAGGCACTGGTCAGACCACACTTGGACTATTGTGCTCAGATCTGGTCACCTGGTTTTCAAAGTGATTTGGAGACACTGGAGAGGGTCCAGAGATGAGTGACTAAGACAATATCAGGAGTTTGAAATGCTGGATATGGAGAGAGGCTGTAAAATGTGGATTGTGGAGTTTGGTGGATAGGAGGAAGATAAGTGATACGATAGAGACATTTAAGTTAGTGAGAGGATTTTATCAGATTATTCCAGATGGGATTATAAAAAGAGTAGAAGGTGAGAGGGAAAACCAGAAGTCATTCCTGGAAGTTATGTAAAAGTGTGGTGAAGAGGGGTGTGAGGAGTAGGTTTTTTACATGGAGAATTATCAGTGAATGGAACGCATTAACAGAATGTGTTATTAATGCAAGTAGTATTAAGGATTTTAAGATTCTATGATAAATACGTTGTCAGTTGAATGAACCTCCCAGAATGAGTCAACTCCATGGAGGGTGTAATAATAATAATAAATAATATAATTGGCCCACTCCTCCTTCAGAGCAAGGATAAGGCCTTGTTTATTTTCTGGAGGGGAATTTCAACCACAATGCATCTCCCTATTGCATTACAACACAAACATGTTCTATGGGACTGTGAACTGTGGACAGTGTTTTAAACCTATCAATTTTCATAGAGAATCCTACTATTTTCAACCCAATTATGGATCATGATGATTATTATTATATGACACCTCCAAGGAATCAAAGGACTCTGTGGGGGGACACTCTACTCCACTTCACTACACACATCTCACCATCACTCCTACTGCTTAATTCTCCCACAACACAGAACTATCATCAATGCTATCTACTGCCCATCACCACCACCAACAATATTTTTTGTCTGTAAATCATGTGTTCTGATGACCGATTTGCATGTACCCGGGATGAAAACCCAGAGTTTTTTGGAGAAAAAACCCTGCTATTTCCATATGAGATTGGCTAACTCACCTTAAAAATTGAAAAAGTCAATATAAAGATTCTTTTCATCACTACAAGAATTGAACTCAGGCCTTTGGCCTTTTTCAAACAAAAGGTGCAACCTACTATCATTCTTCCAATTGTGTTATGGAGGCACTTCACCTTTCAACAACTTTCCAATACCTTAAGCACCAATCCAACTGGACTGTAATTTGAAGCCTTAGTCTTTGGGCAGCAGAAAAAGTTTATCCTCCTTTCCCTCTTTTTGGGACACATCCTGTTACAGGACTCTTATCAAGTGCCATTAACTCCTGGAACATTTTCTTAAAATGTCTGGTAATATGTTAAAGTATATCCATCTTATTAACTCCAGAATAAAATTAGAATGATCTTAAAGATAATACTAATATTTAGAGAAACAATAAGACAAAGAATCACAAGAAATTCATCACAGGTGGATCTAGTTAATAATAGTAAATATAAAATGTAATATAAATGTGTAATAAATATAAAGAACACATAATTGAAAAAACATAATTGTTTAACTCTATGATGCTTACATCTGTCATACTGGTCTCCAATGATAATAAGAAATGTAATGCATATTCCATAGCATGTTAGTAAAATAGACACAGCTGAAAACTGCTGGGCACGCCGACCACACATAGAGAGTAAGACATCATGATAAGTATTGTCACCATTAAGATCAGAACAGTAGGCAAGCACCAACATGGTAGAAATTAGCAGGACTAGCATCAACTAAAATAAAAACAAAACATATTTCAATTTTTATTAAGGTATAGAATTTGAAATGTCAAAATATACAGAAAGAAAAGCTTAATAAGCAGTGGTCAAGGCATGGCAAACCTGCCAAGATAAGTTTGTGACTGTGAGAAGTGTGCTGCTGCTTCTCTTAGCATTTCCTTTATACAGGATAAGAAAATGAGTCTAATAAATATATATCAATTTTCAACTTATATCACAATCTTATATCACAATCACTCTTCAAATATTATTTACACAGCAAAAACAAAAACAATGGTATTTTATAACTTTCACTTTCAAGATATACCAAGAGTATGTCATGAGAATATTATTATGCAAATATATTTATAAATGTGCTTATTTAACAACCACTTCTTTCTTTGGAAAGAGAGAAATTAGGACTCTGTACCTTACTGGCTCAAGTCTGCTATTTTAAGCAAACGGGGGGGGGGGGGGGGCATGACATCATATTCATGGGCAGTACTCTTGTACCAACAAAAACTTCATAAGGCTTTATTAAGAATTTTGACTGCTTAGATGATTGTATCAATCCTCACTAGCTGCATTATCCAGTGGAATGAGGAAGCCACTCTTAAGATGGAAACAATATTTAAACAAATGCCATATACAAACCTTGTTCTTTTCATGTGTGTGTGTGTTCAAGTGTTTGTGTGGGGGATGTTAGAAAAATGAGGATGTAACTACACTTTATTTAAGAGATAATGCTAAACCAAAATTTATTCCTAATTTCTTTCTTTCTTGTTACTAGTGAAAGAAAGAAAACTTTATTTAAGTAAATGTTGTTTTATTATTTTCCATGTTTAAGGTTCACCATACAAAGTCCTAGGTATATGTTTCTTCTGTACTGAAGCATGAGCTACAAGACAGCAGTTGAAATCAGTATCTGCCTCATAGTTGACATTTGGCAATCCTATTACCTGTCCATAATTCTTTCTATAGTTTCCTAAGCTCCAAGGAACTCAATCTGTATAATAGTTTAGATGTGGTATGCTTTATAATAATGGAACAATTACTCACCCTGTTAGCATTTCCTCTTGCCAATGCAAAAATTTTATATTGTTCTTAACTAGTTTTAGAGTGGTCTCTTGTTTACCACTCCAAAATCCTTTGTCCCTATTTACTGACTACGGCATAGAGCCACAGTAATAGATAAATAGAATTCCTTTCGTGTTACAAAAATTGTACATTTAGCTATGTTGATATGCTATTCCCACTTATCTATATACATTGAGAATTTTAATTCAAGAGACTTCATTTAACAATAACTCTTCCCAACCATAATTCCCAATCATGCCATAAGTAAACAAATCGCTTTACAAGTCATTTATAGTATCACTGACATATTTATTGCTCTCCTAACATAGGCAATTTTTGTTGATATCTATTAGTCAACCAGTATTCCATTTAGCATATTATTATTATTACCTTAAGACCCCAAGGAGTCGAAGACTCATCTAAAGGTCCCTTTGTCATACACACAGCTCATCATACTGCACCTTAAACACACTCTCAGGCAAAGCATTTCAATCATTCACAACTTTGCATGCAAAAAACCTGCTTCTCACTCTCTTGTTCACAGTCTGCTTCTACTGCTTCCAGGAATGACCTCTTGTTCTCACCTGATCACCCATCATTTTATGAAAAACATCTTCAACACTGATCCTATAACAACCCCTTACCAACTTGTTGGATGTCAGATGTTGGAAGTTGATACATCTCTATCATATCACCCCTCTTCCTCCAATCCACTAAACTCTAAATTGCATCTTCCCTTTACAGAGATCAAAAACTACCTCAGTCTTTTAGTGGCCTATAAATCCTTTCCAACATCTCTTCATCCTTTTGAAAATCAGGTAACCAAATCTGTGCACAGTAGTCCATGTGTGGCCTAATCAGAGCCTTATACAATGGAACAAGAATCTACTTACTTCTGCTAGTCAGTGTCCTCTGCATCATTTCCAGAATTTGTTGTGTTGTCTTCCCAATTTTGGCAATGTGTCCTCTAAATTTTAGATCCTTATCCACCATCATCCCAAGATCTCTTATTTCCTCCACCTCCAAAAATATATCACCAACAAGCATAAATTCTACATCCCATCTTTGTTTCCCAAATCTTAAAACCTTATTTTTCACTTGGTTAGACTATAATAAATTTAGTTTAATCCTTTGTCCAAGTATAAGCAAACAAAGTTTGTGCCTGAAAATATCTTCAGGACTGAGGTAAGGTGGTACATCCCTTGGCAACTCGTAGCAAAGGTGGATCAAGTTCTCATCACTCCTTGTCTCAGTATCTCCCATGATGCAAAGCACATCTCCTTGCCGACATGTATACTGCTATGCATTAAGGGAAGGGCTACTACCCAGACCGGTTTAGACTTTTATTGAGGTCTTGTCAGTGGGAATCAAACTCAGAGTGGTGATACTAAGCCAGAAGCAATGGAGAGGTCATATTTACCTATATGAGTTAACAACCGGTGTACCACCTTATTATTAAATTACTCTGGATTTAGAGAAAGATGTTGGAAGTTTATTTTGCACTTGGTTAGACTATAATAAATTTAGTTTAATCCTTTATCCAAGTGTAAGCAAACAAAGTTTGTGCCTGAAAATATCTTCAGGACGGACTGAGGTAAGGTGGTACATCCTTTGGCAACTCGTAGCAAAGGTGGATCAAGATCTTATACTGCCTCCCATTGACGAGACCTCGATAAAGGTCGAAACCAGTCTGGATAGTGGCCCTTCCCTTAATGCATAGCAGTATACATGTCCACAAGGAGATGTGCTTTGCATTATGGGAGATACTGAGACAAGGAATGATGAGAGCTTGATCCACCTTTGCTACGAGTTGCCAAGGGATCTACCACCTTACCTCAGTCCTGAAGATATTTTCAGGTGCAAACTTTATTTGCTTACACTTGGATAAAGGATTAAACTAAATTTATTATAACTTAAAACCTTACATTTTGCAACACAGAACTGACATCCCCACTCCCATGCTCATTCACTCAATCTATTCAGGTCTTCTTGTAAGGTCACAGCATCTGCTCTACTCCTCATAGTTTGTCCCAACTTTGCATCATCTGCAAGCAACTGAATATCCCCCAAATCTTCCCCAATATCATTAACATACAATACACTTAAGAAGACTACATAAAAGGCACTTTAGGCCTCCAAGTAAACAGAGTAATAATCTCATACTGAGCAATATTATTTATCTTCCAACTAAAGACATTCATAAACCATCCATGCCCATTGTGGGATTTGAACTCACAGTTCTGTTGGTTGAAACAGATAGTTTCAACCATGTTGAAACCATCTGAAGACACTGATGGTTTCAATGAGAGCCATTTCTTATGACAATACAGATCTACCCTCAGACCAACTACCTCATCTAATTCAAAATGGCTCATGCTAACCTTTACATTCATTTTAATTACCTGCAACAGGTACAGAAAACAGTGAGCTAAATACTTGTTCACACAGAGAACTACTATCCAGTCAATATCCAGACCCTAAGAATAATTACAATGCTTGACAAACATATTCCCCAAACAATGTTTATGCAAAAAGAATATGCAATTATCATTAGAGCCTAGAAATTCTTCTAAACTCACAACCATTAATTTCAAAGGAGAATTTCCTATTCTTCCATATGACCAAGGAACAGCAGAACAGCTACACCCGACTAAAAAAAAAAAAAAACTGAAATCTATTTTAGATCCTTATCACTTAATCAAAACATACTCCAAAAATATTTATACCTTATGCTGTGTAAATGAGATCTAGATACTCTGAGGGTGATATGAAATCAGAAAGTGTTAGAACTGGTTGCAACATTGCAACAGCTTTTTTTGAGACCAAGTGCAAGAACATAGAGTATATAAAATTCTTAAAAACATTAAAAAAGCTGTTGCAATGTTGCAACCAGTTCTAACACTTTCTGATTATTTTCAGTGAATTTCTTCCCTTAAATCCCTAGGATACTTGAGTAAGATTGTTGGTTGACAAGTGTAGCATACAGAAATGAATTCCTGATACACAACTCCTTTACAATGAAATAAAACCACCATGTTTTTGATAATTGTCATGTGTTTGACTGGACCTGTGACTTTCTTTGGAGAAAGTCATGGACTTTCCATTGCCTTTTTTCCTCAGATGTTGCCCTCAGAAATATTTCAAAGGTCTCAGAAACAATTTATTAAGTTTAAAACAATATTTTTACATTGTCCTTTTATAGCACTCATTTTGAAAATCATACAACTGAACAAAAATTAAACTATGCTGATAGGACTGAAAGTGCAAACAGTAGATGAGTTTAAGAAATAGTACAATAGACTTAGTATTGGTTAGTGTTGACCTCCCACCATGAGTCTTGTAACTTCATGGAGGTGAAGAAAATAAAAATAATAACAATGGTGATATTCACAGACTAACTCATGATGAAGTAATACAACAGCATCTAGATGCCAGTTGTATGCATTTGTGGACAATGAGAAATTTAGTGTACATCTTGTACATTATGAGGGTGGTCTGAAAAGTCTTGGTCTCGACCATAGATGGCAACACTATCGACATGATTTTTTTTTTCTGAGTTGGTACAATTGTTATAAGCATCCATGTGAAATTGCAAGTCATTCTATCAAGTAGTTTGTTTTATACAGCTGTCTGAAACAAAAGTGTCATCTGAATCCCTTGAAATGGATAAAATTGAGCACCGTGTGGTTATAAAATTCTTTGTAAAAGAAGGTTTAACACCAAAAGAAATTCATTCGAAGTTCATAAAAGTTTATGGGCACTCTTCTCCTTCATTTTCAACAACTAAGAAATGGGCTGCCAAGTTTAAATATGGCCATACCTGCCTTGACGATGATCCACGTGAAGGACGTCCAAAAAGTGTAACAACACCAGAAATCATTGATCAAGTGCACGATATGGTATTGGATGACCAGCGAGTCAAATCGTATGAAATTGCTGAGACTATAGGCATTTCAGAAGAACGTGTAGGATATATTTTGAATGAAGATTTGCAAATGAAAAAGCTTTGCGCAAGATGGATGCTGTGCTTGCTCACAGCAGATCAAAAATGCACTCGCATGAAAATCTCTGAAGTGCTTGGAGCATTTTAACAAGAATGAAACTAATTTTGTACATCGATTTATTACTATGGATGAGACTTGGATTCAGCATTACACACCAGAATCCAAACAGCAGTCAAACATTGGACAGAAGCCGGTTTTCAGTGCCAAAGAAAACAAAGTTGGTTCCATCAGCAGGAAAGGTCATGGCATCGGTGTTTTGGGATGGTAAAGGTATTTTGTTTATTAATTATCTTGAAAAGGGTAAAACAATAACTGGAGAAGATTATTCTGATCTTTTAACCAGACTAGATGAAAAAATTTGTGAGAAAAGACCCGGTTTGCAGAAGAAAAGAAAAGAATCATCTTTCATCAGGACAATATACCTGCCCACAAAGATGTTTGGGAAATGGGAAAATTAAGGGATCTGCACTATGAATTGTTGGAATATCCACCCTATTCTCCAGATTTGGCTCTTTCTGACTTCTGTCTCTTCCCAAAACTAAAACTCTTCCTCGCTGGTCAGCATTTTTCTTCGAATCAAGAGGGACGAAAGTGAGGCGGAAAGAAACGAAATTGAGAGAACGAATGAAAGTAGAAATGGCGTGGTGCAGAAATCGCAAGTAAAAAAAATCGAAAGAATGAATGATTGCGAAAAAAGAATGACTGATGGCGAAAGTTGGACGCATGTTGGAACGAAAGTACTGAACCAAAGAATGATGAATGACAGTAAAAGTGAGAAGAATGATAGCGAAAGTTGGACGCATGTTAGTCCGAAAGTACGGAAACAAAGAAAGATATGTGAGAGTGAAAGTGAGAAGAATGACAGTGAAAGTTGGACGTATGTTGGACCGAAAGTACGGAAACAAAGAAGGATGAATGAGAGGGAAAGTGAGAAGAGAGGGTCGAGAGTTAGAAAGTTAGAAAGATTTAATGATAGAGTGAATGTGTCGCGAGGTTCAGAAGGTGAATTGGATTGGATGAAGCAAGAAATGAAATGGATGCGGAATGAAATTAAGAGAATGCAGGTCAAAACTATTAAAATAAATCATGATGGCATGAAAGAGTTAACAAAAGATGAGCGAGTGGCATTGTATGGTGACTCCATTATTAAAGGTGTGCTAGAGGATAAAATGCACAAGGTATGTTTTCCAGGCGGTAAAATGAGTAGAGTGATTGAGGCATTGAATATGAGGCGGGAACGAGCAAAAGAGTTAATTGTATTAATTGGTACGAATGATTTGAGAGAGAACAAGGAGCATGTCAGAATGAATGTCAGGAGACTGCTTGGAAAGATAAAGGAGAATAGTGTGACAGGAAGGGTGGTCAGTGTGTTGCCTAGGTATGATTGTGGTGAAATGAGGCGGAGAGCAAGGATTATGAATGATATTCTGGCTGAAATGTGTGAGGAGATGGGAGTACAGTTTGTTAATGTGTGGAATGAGTTTGAGGGACGAAGTGAGCTGTATGGGAGCGATGGACTGCATTTGAGTGGTTATGGTGTGAGTCGCTTGGAGAGACTGCTGCTGGAAGGTAGAGAAGTGAATAGAGAGAATGAATCAGATCGAGAGGGGAGTGATGTGGAAGAGCAGGAGAGTAAGACAGGAGAGATTGAAGGAGTGGAAATGAATGTGGAAGTGAGTGGTATGAGTATAGATAATGAGAGAATGGGTGTGCAAGAGGAACAGGGAAACGGGGAGGCTCAGGGTGGACAGGGATACACAGCGTGAGAAAGGTGGATGCTCCAAGAGGAGGTGAGAGAATGTGTAGGCAGGAAAGTAATGGGATGATCAGGGATCAAAAGGAAACAGATGGAATTGCAAAGGGTTCTAAAATGAAGAAGCAGAAAGGGAAATGGCCCCAGTCCAGCATGGAGAGATCACATCGAGTGAGTGGTATCAGTGGAACTAGCTGTAGATCCAGAAATGAGTTGTTGTGTTTGTATACCAATGCTAGAAGTATAAGAAACAAGGCGGATGAAATGGTTGCACTAATTGCGTCTGTGCACCCAGAGATTGTCGGAATAAGTGAGACATGGTTAGATGAGGATGACATCCTGACAGGAATAGAGATGGAAAGGTATGATGTGTTTCGTGAGGATAGAAGGGGTAAAAAGGGAGGGGGAGTGCTATTGATGATAGAGAAAGAGTTATGTCCATACAAGGTAGAGATGGAAGGGGGAAATGGGGCCAGTG
Source organism: Typopeltis vanoorti (assembly GCF_054136105.1). Classification (NCBI taxonomy): domain Eukaryota; kingdom Metazoa; phylum Arthropoda; class Arachnida; order Uropygi; family Thelyphonidae; genus Typopeltis; species Typopeltis vanoorti. The sequence goes on from NC_143566.1 coordinate 97,007,903, forward strand.
GTTTTGAGGCAGTATGGTGTGAGATAGAGGTGAATAGATTCAAATACTTGGTGGGATGTTGTTATAGACCTGGTAATGTGGATGGTGGTGATAGTGAAATGTATAGTCAAATAAGCCAAGCAAATAAGAAAAGGATGATCATTATGGGTGATTTTAATTATGGCAATATAGATTGGAATGAAGAGATAGCAACTGGAAGTAAAGAAAATGAGTTTCTTGAGTTTTTGAGGGATAACTACCTCAGACAGTATGTAACAGAGGGCACAAGAGGATTAAGGGTCTTGGATTTGGTCATCTCATCGGAGGATGTAATTATCAATGAGGTATCAAATCATCCACCAATTGGCGAAAGTGACCATGAGGTGATTACTTGGGTGGTTGCCAGCAGTGCAAGGACCCCTGTGAAAAAAGGGTATATGTGGAACTACAAGGGGGGTGATTATGAAGAGCTCAGGAGACAGCTTGCAGGTGTAGCATGGAATGAGGAGTTAGCTGGAAAAGAGATCAATGCAGCTTGGGGGATTTTCAAAAAATATTTAGTGGATGCAATGTCTAAATGTATACCACGGGTGAGAAGGTTAAATAAGTTAGGTGTGAGATGGATGAATAAAGAGATTAAGCATGCAATACAGAGAAAAAGGGCATTGTGGAGGCAGCATAAGAGAAGTGGAAGTAACCAATTTCATGAGTTCTACAAAGACCAGGCAAGGAGAGTGACTTGGTTGGTGAGAGTAGCTAAAGAGAGGTATGAACAGCAGTTAGCTAATGAAGCTAAAAAGAATCCTAGGGAGTTCTTTCGATATGTAGCCAGCAAAAGAAAGAATGATTATGGAAGGATGACATTGATTGGAGGAAATGGTATAAAGACAGCTGTTGCAGAATGTGTGGTGGAGATACTTAATGAGCAGTTCATAAAGATCTTTCAATCTTGTGAATGTGACTTCATGGAGAGATTAAGAGCAGTTGATGATGGGGAGGAGAGACTGACTGTAAGTGAGCAAGAGGTGTTTGGGGAGTTGAGTAAACTAGATGTAAATAAGGCTGTGGGACTTGATAATATATCACCGCGTATTCTGAAGGAATGTGCCAGAGAGTTGACACCTGCCTTGACATATTTTTTTAATACGAGTCTTGCACTTGGTCAAGTCCCTAAAGAGTGGAAGGAGGGCAAGATTGTACCACTTCATAAAGGAGGTGATCGAACTCAAGCATCAAACTATAGGCCTATCTGTGTGTCAGGTGTTGTGGTTAAGTTGTTGGAGAAGCTTGTGAGAACTAGGATCCAGAGTTGGGTTGACAACAATGGTATAATCTTTGATGGACAGCATGGATTTGCTAAAGGGAGGTCGTGTTTTAGTAATCTACTTACTTATTACAATAAAGTGACTGCTTCCTTGGACAGAGGAGAAGGATACACAGTAATATACTTGGATTTCGCAAAAGCTTTTGATAGAGTGCCTCATGATAAGTTGACAGTCAAACTAGAGCAGATGGGGTTGGATATTAGATTAGTGCATTGGATTGGAGACTGGCTATCTGATAGGTATCAACAAGTTGTGTATGGGGGTGCAATATCCAGGAAAAGGAAAGTCACTAGTGGAGTGCCTCAGGGATCTGTTTTAGGGCCATTACTATTTAACTTGTATATTAATGATATTGGCGAAGATTTGGATGGAGATATTCAGTTGTTTGCAGATGATGCAAAGTTGGGACGAACCATAAAGAGTAGTGAAGATGTTGTGGCCTTGCAAGAAGACTTGAATAAATTGAGTGATTGGGCAAGCAAATGGGGATGTGAGTTCAATGTTGCAAAATGTAAGGTTTTAAAATTTGGAAAACAAAGATGGGATGCAGAATTTATGCTTGGTGAAAATATATTGTTGGAAGTAGAGGAAATAAGAGATCTGGGAGTGATAGTGGATAAGGATCTAAAATTTAGGGGTCACATCGCCAAAATTGTGAAGACAACACAAAGACTAATGGGAATGATGAGGAGGACACTGACATGTAGAAGTAGGGAGATTCTTGTTCCATTGTATAAGGCTTTGATTAGGCCACACATGGACTATTGTGCCCAGATTTGGTCACCTGGTTTTCAGAAGGATGAAGAGATGTTGGAAAGGGTCCAAAGGCGACTGACTAAGGTAGTTTCTGACCTCTGGAATGTCGAGTATGAGGAAAGATTGAAAAGATGTAATTTGCAGAGACTAGTGGAGAGAAGGAAGAGGGGAGATATGATAGAGACCTACAAGTTGGTAAGGGGTTGCTATAGGATCAATGGTGGAGAAGTTCTACAGCGAATAGTGGGAGATCAGGGGAGAACCAGAGGTCATCCCTGGAAACTGTATAAAGAGGGTGTGAGTAGGGGAGTGAGAGGTAGGTTTTTTTCGTGCAGAGTTGTGAATGATTGGAATGCCTTGCCTGAGAGTGTGGTGTCTGCAGGGAGTTTGAATGTGTTTAAGACCCGGTATGATGAGATGTGTGTGAGATAAAAGGACCTCCTAGATGAGTCTTTGACTCCATGAGGTCTTGTTTAATAATAATAATAATAATAAGAGGTGATTGCAGCTGTAGAGGGGGTATTTTGCAGATCTCACTGAGAACCACTACAGGGACAGGATAATAGCGCAGGAGAATCGCTGGAATAAATGTATTATTTGTAAGGAAGATTATGTTGAAAAATAAAAATAATTTTGAAATTATAAATTTGTTTTTTCATTGTTAGGCCGAGAACTTTTCAGAACCACCCTTCTACACTGGTTTTTCTGTATACAAATACCAGGAACATTAGGAATAAAGGAAATGAGTTTGTGGCATTGATTAACTCAGTAGTCTCTCCAAAGTTTTTGGTATCAGTGAAAAGTGGTGGTGGAGTGTTACTCATGATAAGAAATGAATTGGGCCCTCTCAGGTAGATAATCAGAATGGAAATGATACTAATGGCTTTGAGTCTAGATGGTGTGAGATAGAAGTTTATAGGATAAGATATTTAATGGGATGTTGCTATAGAGCAGTAAATACAGATGGTGATGAGCTGGAAATGTTTAGGCAAATTAGTTTGGCAAAGCAAGAGATCTTTGGGGTGGGGACTTGAACCATAGCAATATAAACTGTATAAAAGAGCATACGGTACTAAGGGAACTGAATTTTTGGACTTCTTGAGGGACAACTTTCTCAGGCAGCATGTGGTGAAGGGAACATGAGAATGAAGAATTTTATACTTAGTAATAACATCAGAGGATCAGATTATGACTGCAATGCCATATCTGCTTCCAGTTGATAAGAGTAACCATGAAGTTCTGGCTTGAAGGATGATTAAGCATGCAGAAGTATCAAGACAATAGGAATTTATATAATATATAAAATTATAAGACAATTTAGAATTTTGAAATTTGGAATCCACAAATGGGATCCTATACACTCACTTGGAGAAAGCAAGGGACCTTGGGGGTGATAGAAATTTGAGGTTCGAGGATATATTGCAAAGGTGTTGTGAAAACAACTCAAAGAATTGCTGCAATACTGGAGATGACATTGACCATGAAAGATAAAAGGGTGGTGATCCCATATAAAGCACTAATTAGACCATATCTGGATTTCTGTGCTAAGATCTGGTCACTGGGATTTGAACAAGATGAAATAATGACGGATTAATAAAAATGATATCAGTACTGTACAATGTTGATTATGGGGGATATTATTATTATTACTGGCAACTAGAAGGAGTCCTTAAGACTGATCGAGGGAGATTTTAAACATCATGACAAGAACTACTCAGCATTTGTGCAGTATTTATCATACTTTGCTTTGAACTCATTTGCAGTCATGGCATCCAGAACAGCCTCTGGCAATCTATTCCCCTCATTCACCACTCTCCAAGCAAAAAACTTAGTTCTAACACCCTTGCTAATTACACTCTTACTCAGTTTCCATGGATGGTTCCTGGTTCTCCCCCAACACATCTGTTCTGAAAAATTTCCTCTGAATTAATCTTGTAAAAGCCCCTCAGTAATTTGAATGTCTCGATCATATCAACCCCTTTTCCTCCTATCAACCAGTTTTTGTAGCCAACAAATCTTCAACCTGTTCTCGTGAGATTCATTCCATAGACCTGCTACCATCTTAGTCACTTGCCTCTGGATTCTTTCCACCTCCTCCTCATCACCAAGAAACCCTGGCACCCAGATCTGCATGTAGTAGTCAAGGCTCGATAAAGAAGAACAATAATCTGCACCTCGTCAAAGTATTCTTCAGTAACAAGTGATCTGATGAGCTGCTTTAGCCACTTTTGCTATGTGCCCCCCTTAAACTTTAACTCCCTATCCACTAACACTCCCAAGTCTCTGGCCTCATCAATTTCCTGGAATACAGTTCCACCAATGTGGTATACTGCTGATAATGTTTTTACCCCAAACTGCATAACCTTACACTTTGCCACATTAAAATGACATCCATGATTGAGACATTTAAGCTGTCGAAAGGTTAAAATACAAACTTATTTATTACTGACCATTTACAAAGCAAACTTACATTAGAGCCTACCAGTTTCGCCAGCAAACTGTCTGGCTTTTTCAAGGCGTTTACGGAGACATAAAAACTAGTAAATGCAAATTGAAAGGAACATAAAAAATGTTGTAAACCAACTAGTAGCTAAGGTTACACATTCGCGTGACAGAGGGAACTTATTGTTCTCATTCATTATCACGCATGCGTGTTTGTTGTAAATGTGTAATGTGATTACTGGCTAGCTGTGTTGGCTATTAGTGAGAGTTCAGTCTGTGCATCCTCCTCTTCTGATATAAACTTTCTGGCTCTATATTTCAACATGTGGATAATGCTCAGTTTGTGTGTCTTGTGATGGTTTGAAGTATAATGAAGATATCTTCCAGTATCTGTAGGCTTTCTGTAAATAGATAATTTGACACTATTTGATTGTTTCTTTATCAAGATGTCTAAAAGATGCAGTTGGTTGTTGTTTTCCAAAATGGATATCCTCAAAACACCATCAAAAAATATCTATACAGTGACAACCCCAGACAAGAAGAATCACGCTCCCAGCACATTTCTACTGTAGTGATCCCTTTCATCAAGTCAATTTCTTATCAAATAGCCAGAATACTAAGAGCCTATAACATTAGAGTGGTCTTCAAACCAACCACCAGCATCAGACAAGTTTTAGGATCCCCAAAAGATAAGGTGCCTTTCTACAAATATCTAGGAGTATATTACATTCCTTGCTCCTGTGGTCTTGCCTCATCGGACAAACTTCACGAAGTTTAGAAATCAGATAAAAAAAGAACATGTTGGTGATGTAAACCACAACAGAAGTATCTCTTCCGGCTTAGCACATCATTTCTGTACATCTAATCACACGATAGAGTGACAAAACAGCTCCATACCATATCTGGATGACGACTACAGACATCGTTTATTCAAGGAAGCCAAAATAGTGTTAATAACCGGTGGAAACCTCAACAGAAATCAGGGTGCAATCCTAAATAGTTTGTGGAAAAACCCGATCCTCTCTCTAAATCAATCTGAACTACAGCTAGCCAGTAATCACATTACACATTTACAACAAACATGCATGTGTGATAATGAATAAGAACAATAAGTCCTCTCTGTCACGCGAACGTGTAACCTTAGCTACTAGTTGGTTTACAATGTTTTTTATGTTCCTTTCAATTTGCATTTACTAGTTTTTATGTCTCCGTAAACAAACGCCTTGAAAAAGCCAGACAGTTTGCTGGAGAAACTGGTAGGCTCTAATGTAAGTTTGTTTTGTAAATCATCATCATCAGTTGCATCAGTCTTGGGACTGGTAGCTCAGCAGCAATTTCCTCCATTCTGCTTTGTCATTGGCTTTCTTCTTAACCTCCTGGTAACTCCTCAAACCTGTGCTGTCTTTGACTTGGTCAAGAAAGCTTTTCCTTGGTCTGCCTCTTCTTCTTTCCCTCTCTATTTTGCCTTCAGTTATTCTTTTCACAAGTCCATCATGTAGAAGTATATGTCCAAACCACCTATCCCTTCTAATTTTGATCGATTTTATTAGAGTTCTTGTTTTGTTTATCTCTCTCAGGACTTGTTGGATTGATTTTTTTTCTGTCCATTTTATTTTGTTCATGCGACGCCAGCACCACATTTCAAAAGCCTCCAATCTTCTTACATCTTCTCTGCCTAGAATCCAGGTTTCACATCCATACAGTGCAATGCTCCATATCAATGTCTTTACTATTTTTTTTTTTCAATTGTAGGTTGAGGTTTCCTGTTAAAATGCTTTTCATCTTAGAGAATTGAGCTCTTGCATTGTTTATTCTTGATCTTATGTCTTCTCTTGTTCTGCCATCTTCGGTTATTAGGCTTTCTAAATATATAAAGCTTTTCACTTGTTTTATTTGTTCCCCGCTAATGTCTATATGCTCTGGATTGATAGGGATTTTGCCTGTAACAATGATTTTAGTCTTATCTGTGTTGATTTTCATTTTATATTTTTCAAGGTTATTATTTAGTAATTCTAGCATTGTTTTTAACGTTCTTCTGTTTTCTGCTACAAGGGCTATGTCATCAGCAAATCTTATACACATGACTTGCTCACCATTTATTTATCTTTATGCCACTATTTATTTTATCTTTAGTTTCCTGAATGGCCTTTTCAATATATAAATTAAATAAAAGTGATGAAAGTATACATCCTTGTCTTACTCCACTCCTGATATTTATTATTTTTCCTTATCATTGATTTTAATCCTTGGATTTACTTGGATTTCACAAAAGCTTTTGATAGAGTACCTCATGATAAGTTGACAGTCAAACTAGAGCAGATGGGGTTAGATATTAGATTAGTGCATTGGATTGGAGACTGGCTATCTGATAGGTTTCAACAAGTTGTGTATGGGGGTGCGATATCCAGGAAAAGGAAAGTCACTAGTAGAGTGCCTCAGGGGTCTGTTTTAGGGCCATTACTATTTAACTTGTATATTAATGATATTGGCGAAGATTTGGATGGAGATATACAGTTGTTTGCAGATGATGCAAAGTTTGGATGAACAATAAAGAGTAGTGAAGATGTTGTGGCCTTGCAAGAAGACTTGAATAAATTGAGTGTTTGGGTAAGCAAATGGGGATGTGAGTTCAATGTTGCAAAATGTAAGGTTTTAAAATTTGGAAAACAAAGATGGGATGCAGAATTTATGCTTGGTGAGAATATATTGTTGGAGGTAGAGGGAATAAGAGATCTGGGGTGATAGTGGATAAGGATCTAAAATTTAGGGAACACATTGCCAAAATTGTGAAGACAACACAAAGACTTCTGGGAATGATGCGGAGGACAATGACGTGTAGAAGTAGGGAGATTCTTGTTCCATTGTATAAGGCTTTGATTAGGCCACACATGGACTATTGTGCCCAGATTTGGTCACCTGGTTTTCAGAAGGATGAAGAGATGTTGGAAAAGGTCCAAAGGCGACTGACTAAGGTAGTTTCTGACCTCTGGAATGTTGAGTATGAGGAAAGATTGAGAAGATGTAATTTGCAGAGTCTGGTGGAGAGAAGGAAGAGGGGAGATATGATAGAGACCTACAAGTTGGTAAGGGGTTGTTATAAGATCAATGGTGGAGAAGTTCTACAGAGAATAGTGGGAGATCAGGGGAGAACCAGAGGTCATCCCTGGAAACTGTATAAAGAGGGTGTGAGTAGGGGAGTGAGAGGCAGGTTTTTTTCGTACAGAGTTGTGAATGATTGGAATGCCTTGCCTGAGAGTGTGGTGTCTGCAAGGAGTTTGAGTGTGTTTAAGACACGGTACGATGAGATGTTGTGTGTGTGATAAAAGGACCTCCCAGCTGAGTCTTTGACTCCATGAGGTCTTGTTTAATAATAATAATAATATAATTATTAAAAGAATACATAAGACACAGTAATAACTTTTAATTAATAAGGTACAGATATTATTATTATTCCTGATACCTCCAAGGAGTCCGAAGACTCATCGTGGGAGGACACCTACAACTGTCTCAACCACCACACTGAACCTCTACTACGAATCATCTCCATCAACGCCATCTATCGCCTACCTCCACCACAACTAGTATTTTTTGTCTGTAAATTGCATGTGTTCTGAAGGGCTGATTTGTCTGTATGTGGGATGAAAAACCCTGCTACCTCTGTATGAGATCGGCTAACTCACCTTCGATTGAAATCGTCCAGATAAAGATTCCTCCCGTCGCAACGAAAATCGAACTTAGGCCTATTCCGATCTTCAGTGCTACAAACAGTGTACATCGTCAGTGTTACAAACAGTAACTGTTTGTAACACTGAAGATGTACTATTAGTTTTAGTATGAAATATCTGTACCTTATTAATTAAACGTTATTACTGTGGTCTTACGTGTTCTTTTAATAATCATATAATATCTTATTTTTGAAGAACCAAGATACCTATTTGCCTGCTTAAGCTTAAAATATCATACAGACTACATAATAAAAACAATGTTATGTATCACAAACTTTCCAAGTTATGTTAAAAAGTCTAATAATTTTGTTCACTGCAATATATTAAATATATCAGTTACAAAAAATAAACAGTATACACATACCAACTGCAAGAAGGCAGCAAAATAAATACCTCCAGCTTTATCATAAGCATAGGGATAGTTCAGAACACCAGCACCAAGTGCAGCATTGACCAGAAGGAATGAAGCTACAGGCCAGCTGGTTCCTAAAACAGAATAGTAAGATTAAAAAACTTTTTTTTTGGTTGTAAAGTTATTCAATCTTTCAGAATCAAAAAATCATATTAAGAATTCACAGAAATCTTTATATTAAGTATATACTGTAGTGAATGGCAAAAGTGATGACAACTACTTCTACTTTAAAGAAACTGGGGTGAAATAATATTGTGAATTTTCAGTTAAATAAGAAAAAATGGGAAGAAAAAAAGGAATTTATCTGTATGCTTTCTGAATACAACAATTCAAACATTTAAAATGTCACCACTGCAAAATTAAGTAAATGAAACATTATGTTAAAAATCTTAACACAACACCACTGGGTTGAATAAGATTTCAAAGCATTATAACAGTATGTGCTGAAGAATTAGCTGTGTCCATGCCTTTGTTCTTTAAGGTAAACAGGTGTGCATGCATAAATGTTTGAAGTGAATGTTAGAATGAGAATGCTAAAATGGAATCTCTCAGGTCTCAAATATGAAATGGATCAGTCACTGAAACATGCACACAAGTGGATACTGAAATTCATGTATACAAATGCCAGAAACATCAGGAATAAGGGTGAGGAATTTTAGGATTGGTTAGTTCAACATGGCCAAAGATTATAGGCATTGGTGAGATTTAGTTAATGGAGGAGATATAGGGATAGAATATAAAGGATAATGTATTTAAGGAAGGACAGAGAGAACAGAATAGGAGAGGGGTTTGCAAAGGTTGTGGGAAGCAACATTTGATGTGAGAGAGAATCCAAGAAATATATTAAGTTGCTGCTATAGGCCTCGGGAGGGGGTTATAGAGAAAAATATAAAATGTGTGCATCAGAAGATTGGCTGAATGAGTCAAGTGCAAATAATTATCAAGGAAGACCTCAACTATGATGACAGAGTGGAAAGGCATATGAGGTGTAAGAAATGGAATTTATGCAGCTACTGAAAGATAATTACTTAAACAGAACCTAAGAGTTGGTGAACAGGAATGGATGGAATTATAAAATAGATCAGCAAGTCAGATAAGTGAGTGGGTGTCAGAGAGGTATCAGTAAGTTGTATTGGGGGGGGGGGGGTCTTCTTAACGAGAGAGGTCACTAGTGGCATGCCATGCTGCAGGATTTATTTTGGCACCATTATTTAACCTGTATGCTAATGATATTGGGAGATACCTGGAGATAGACAGCTCTTTGCAGATGATGCAAAGTTGGGAAGAACTATAAAGAGCAGAGCAGATGATATGACCATTACAGGAGTTTCTAATTAGACTGCACGAGTAGGCAAGTGAGTTGAACTACTGTTTCAATATTGCAAATTGTAAAGTTTTGAAATTTGGCAGTCAAAGATGGGGTGGGAGGCAGAGTATACAATTGGAAAAATTTTGAAGCAGGTGGAGGAGATAAGAGATCCAGGAATTGTGGAGGACAGGTACTTGTAAGGATATCACAACAGATTATGACAATGATGAGAAGGATAGTAAAATATAGAAGCAAATAGGTTATGGTTTGATTTTTAAGGCCTTGATTAGGACATATAGACTACTGATCTAGTCATCTAGTTTATGAGAGGATAAGTAAGGTGTAGTAAAGAGAGGCCTTACAAGAAGACTAAAAGTAAGGTTTTAAAATTTGGAAAATAAAGATGGGATGTAGAATTTACACTTGGTGGAGATATATTGTTAGAGGTGGAGGAAATAAGAATGATTTATTATTATTATTATTATTATTATTATTATTATTATGAGTGATTGGGCAAGCAAATGGGGATGTGAGTTCAATGTTGCAAAATGTAAGGTTTTAAAATTTGGAAAACAAAGATGGGATGCAGAATTTATGCTTGGTGAGAATATATTGTTGGAAGTAGAGGAAATAAGAGATCTGGGGGAAATAGTGGATAAGGATCTAAAATTTAGGGGACACATAGCCAAAATTGTGAAGACAACACAAAGACTTCTGGGAATGATGCGGAGGACAATGACGTGTAGAAGTAGGGAGATTCTTGTTCCATTGTATAAGGCTTTGATTAGGCCACACATGGACTATTGTGCCCAGATTTGGTCACCTGGTTTTCAGAAGGATGAAGAGATGTTGGAAAGGGTCCAAAGGCGACTGACTAAGGTAGTTTCTGACCTCTGGAATGTCGAGTATGAGGAAAGATTGAAAAGATGTAATTTGCAGAGTCTAGTGGAGAGAAGGAAGAGGGGAGATATGATAGAGACCTACAAGTTGGTAAGGGGTTGTTATAGGATCAATGGTGGAGAAGTTCTACAGAGAATAGTGGGAGATCAGGGGAGAACCAGAGGTCATCCCTGGAAACTGTATAAAGAGGGTGTGAGAGGCAGGTTTTTTTCGTGCAGAGTTGTGAGTGATTGGAATGCCTTGCCTGAGAGTGTGGTGTCTGCAAGGAGTTTGAATGTGTTTAAGATGCGGTATGATGAGATGTGTGTGAGACAAAAGGACCTCCTAGATGAGTCTTTGACTCCATGAGATCTTGTTTAATAATAATAATAATAATAATAAAAATATCTTAGAGAGAGTTCAGAGAAGACCAACAAAAGAGTATTAAGTCTTTCTATCGATTTCTACCAAATTTCAACTTCAAATTTAATTTTGCTACATCTAACTGATATTCCCATTTAATCATCCAGCTGGCAAGCTTATTCAAATCCTGAAGACCCACATCAACACAATCATTAATAACCCTTTCTAGATTCACATCATTTGCAAACAACTGAATATTCCCCTGCAACTCATTGACATAAAGGTTAAATAGTAGAGGTCCCAGTACCTATCCCAATGAAATCCAGTGACCTCCTTTCTTGACACTGCTCCTCCATACATAACTCTAGTAATTATCAGAACAGCTAATCTTCAATTCATTTCATAAACCTATGTGCTGTAACTTAAATATCAGCTTATAGTGTGATACCCTGTCAAATGCCTTGGTAAAATCCCCCTCCCCCGCACACAAAAAATTAGTATTTAAATTTGACAGAATGCTCAAAGTGCATGGATTCCTAGCTTTGAGACTATCACCATATCATGGTGATATTAATGCTACTGAGTATGTTTGGGAAGAAGTAAGAATTTTATTCATCACTGCAATGTAACTGGGGATATCGATATGTCGAACCTTTTAAGTTTTCAAAACGGGCAATTAAAAGTATTACAGTTCAAAACCAGGGAAAATATTGCTCTCATGTCTCTTCATTGGAAAATATGTATTGGGACAGAGATGGAATTATCAAAGAATTATGCTAATCTTTGGTGATTAATGTAAGTGAAAGTGATAGTGATTTGGACACTGATTCAAATGACTATGAAGATTAAAAGGATTTCATAAAGGTATTTTTTTTTCAAAATTTTATGCATGGCTTTCTTACAACAAGTCATAAATAATTAACTGGTTTAGGCATTCTCTCAACTGTAATTTTAGAAAAGCATTAAAAAAAATTTCTGTTTTTTTATATAATTAGTATTATTTTTATATACAAATTTCTTAAAAATAAATGTTGCTTACAATATTTTTTATTTTATACCTTTTTAATTTTTTTTTTAATACTACACATAAAATTTTCCAACTGTTATGCAAGCAAAACAGTTACCAAAAGAAAGATTTCGGTATTGTGACCACATGTTTATTAAGATAAATAAAGATAAACAAACCCGACAAGTTTCGTATGTCATTTGACTTACATCTTCAGGGGGTTACAGGTAACTAAAAGTTTAAATACAAGAAATGAGAAATTACTCAAAATAGTCCATTAGATGTTGTTATGGCAGTCTAACTGTTCATCAAATTAAAAAATCCGAATTCGGTATCTATACATATGCAAATGCATGCCATGTTTGAACAATGCTGGATGTTGTCACGTTCTGTTCACTCTGTCCGAGGTCTGACTTGGGTATTTTTATGAATGCTGACCAAACTTGGTGTAGAATTAGGCCCTGGTTGTTGTTGCATTGCATTGGGATTCTAAGCATGTTGACAGCTTCCTTGAATTTTCTTGTGGAGCAGTTTTTTTTTAATATAGACATGTTCGTTTTATGCCAAAGTACATCATGACTGGTGGAAGATGTGTGGATGTTCTCTTCTTTTTTGTACATCTTTTTGATGTTCGTTCATACGAATTTTCCCCTGATCCTCCTGTCTGGCCTATGTAACAGATGCCACAGGAACAATAAATTTCATATACACCTGGTTTTTTTTAAAGGGTGATGTGGAGGTTTTGGGGGCTGTAGAAATCTTGATATTTTTTCTAGTGGTAGAAAAGCTACTTTAATGCTTGTATAGTAATTTGGCCAATTCTGTAACATTCTGTAATATAATGTGTGTTGAGGATTTTCTTGAATATCTTAGGTTCAAAACCTTTTTTTTTTTTGAGGATCTATGTAATTCTTCATTCCGCTTTTCTTCTGTGCTGAAAATATTGTAAGCTCTATCTCTCAAGGTTTTTATTAAACCTATTTTTTGCATGGGGGTGGTGGTGTGAAGCAGCATTAAGAAATCTTCCTGTGTTGGTGGGTTTCAATAAATGGAGAAATATAATCTGTTTTCTTTTTCACTGATTTCTATTAGGATATCAAGGAAAGGTAGGTTTTTATGTTCTTCTTGTTCTAAAGTGAATTTTATGTTGTTGTGCAGATTATTAAGATAATGTTTAAACGCAATGAGTTCCTCTGTCGTTCCTGGCCATATGATGATAATATCGTCTACATAATGAAGCCAAATTTTTGGTTTTTTATGATAGTTGTTTAATGGATTAGTTTCAAAATTTTTCATAATATAGATTTGCTAAAGCCAGGGAGAAAGGGGAGCCCATTGCAAGTCCTTTTTGTTCCCAAAATTTGTCTTGATACATGAAAAACGTATTTTTCATGCAATGTTTATATAGTTCTATAATGTCCAATGGAAAAAGATCTTCAAGGAGATTCACTGTTTCATTTCTGGGAACATTTGTAAGAAGGCTGACCACATCCAAACTTGCCAAGATGTCTGAAGGTTCTATGTATATATATCCTTTACCTTCTCAATGAAATGCACACTGTTCTTAATGAATGATGTTGTTTTCCTATGTGTGGTAAAATCACGTTGGTGAGGTGTTTTGCCAGATTTGATGTCAGAGAGTCTCTTCCATCTACTATTGGTCTTAAAGGAGTATCTTTCTTATGTATTTTTGGTACTCCATATATTCTAGGAATTAATGGGTGTTTTGATTGTAGAGTTCTTTTTAGTTTTTCAGTCCAATTGGGTATATTTTAAATTAGATCATTGGTTTTATTGTGAGCTCACCAAGTGGGATCTCTGTCGAAGGGGTGTATAGGTATTGAAATCTTCAAGAAGAATTTTCATTCTTTTATTATAGTCCTCTGAGTTCATAACTACCATCATTCCCTTTATCTGCCTTAATCATAACAATGTTTGAGTCTGATTTTAGTTCTTTGAGGGCTGTGGATTCTGTGTATGGTAAGTTCCTGGGTGGTAATTTGCTTTGTAATAGTAATGCTGTACTTTGTATGCAGATGAGATCCGATGCATCTCCAGGTAGATTTCGTATTCCTTTCTCGATTTGAGCTATGATATCAATTTTCAGGATGTGGAGTGGCATTAAAGCGAATTTGAAACCTTTCAAAAGTAGATTTTTTTCGGTTTTTGATAGGACTCGAAGAAAGGTTAATTACTACTTCGGAGTGATCTAGATGTTTTCTTTGTTTGATCAGCATTCATAAAAAATATACCTAAGTCAGACCTCGGTCTGACTTATGTATAGATACTGTACAGACGTATGTATAGATACCGTATTTGGATTTTTTTAATTTGATGAACAGTTAGACTGCCATAACAACATCTAATGGACTATTATGAGTAATTTCTCATTTCTTGTGTTTAAACTTTTAGTTACTTGTAACCCCTGAAAATGTAAGTGAAACGACATACAAAACTTATCAGGTTTGTTTATCTTTATTTATCTTAATACACATGTGGTCACACTATCGAAATCTTTCTTTTGAACTGCTAAACCACAGAAACCTATGCCTACAAAATAGTTACCACTTTAAAAACTAGAATGTTCATAAAAGAAAAGCTAATAAAGAAACTCATCCCACAAGATGGATTGATTACCCTATTATCAGAATGGATTCGACACTTCTTCTGCCATAAAAAGAAGTGTCGAGGGTTCTGTCATCTGGTTGAACAACTGATCCACCCATGGTATTGTTGTTAGTTGACTGCAGATTCCTATAATTATCCAATTTATAATTCCACATATATCCCCTTTTCTTGACAGTAACCTTCTCATGCTTGAACGCATCCTAAGCCAGTACCTCATTCACCACATTCTGTGAGGATATTATCAAATCAACATTAAAACCTTGTGCTGCTTCCATTACACGTTGCTTAAGATAATTATCCAACAGAAACTCAACAAAATTGATCTGTCAGTCAGATTTCTAATTAATCAAAATTAATTAGAAATCTGCTTATAAAAAATAAGACATTCTTTACTGAGGAAGCAAGGGATCTTGGGATAACTGTAGATAAAAATTTTAAATTCAGAGGCATATGATAACAAAAGGTTGTGAACACAACCTGGAGGATTGCTGTAATATTGCAGAAGACATTGACCAGTGGTGTTAAAAGAGTGGCCATTCCATTACATAAAGCCCTGTTCAGATTGTATCTGGATTATTGTGCTCAAATCTGGTCACCAGGAGTTGAAGGGCAGTACTAATTATTATTATTATTATTCCTGATACCTCCAAGGAGTCCGAAAACTCATCGCGGGAGGATACCTACAACTGTCTCAACCACTACACCGAACCTCTACTACGAATCATCTCCATCAACGCCATCTACCGCCCACTACAACTAGTATTTTTTGTCTGTAAATTGTGTGTGTTCTGAAGGGCCGATTTGTCTGTATGCGGGATGAAAAACCCGAGTTTCTGGGAGAAAAAACCCTGCTATCTCCGTATGAGATCGGCTAACTCACCTTCGATTGAAATCGTCCAGATAAAGATTCCTCCTGTTGCGACGAGAAATGAACTTAGGCCTATTCCAATCGAAGGTCACAATGTACCGTCGTTCTTCCAATTGCGCTACGGAGTTGCTAATCTTGTAAAGGATACAGAAGCAGATAACAAAAATGATATCCAGATTGTAAAATGGTGGTTATCAAGACAGACTGAAGTCATAGAGTTTGGTGGATAAAAGACAAAGGAGTGACATGACTGAGACATTTAAACTGTTGAGAGGTGTATTTACAGGACTGACACTGGAGAGATTTTTCATATAATAGAACAAAGGGAAGGAACAAAGGGCAAGGGGTCAGCTCTGGAAGTTACGTAAGGAGGTGGTGAGCAAGAGGATGAGAAGTAGGTTTTCGACATGGAGGACAGTTGTTTCATAAAATACACTACCTGATAGGGTGGTTAATGTGCAGCCAGTGAGCCCAGGATGAGCCTCACAGCTTAGACAACAGATATAATAAGCCAAACTAGAGAAATTCAAGTTTATACCACAAAATCATTAAGTTTCTAATAAGAAGATGTATCCATCTTCATGGCACAGGTACTCAATAAGTAGCAGGCATAGCTGTCATAGTATCCCTAGTAATTAATTATTTGTAAATTAAACATTTTTTTAATTTTAGTAAATAGGCAATTTTTAACTATATTTTTGTTCTGAACGAGTCAGTGTGTCCCAGGGAGGATGATAGCAGGGGTGGCCTCTTGTGGGAATGGATACTTGGGAGAAGGGAGACAATGTCAGGTAACACTGAGCCCAGTGGAATCTAGAAGGGATAATGCTGGGTATAGAAACAATGGCATTTATATGCTTTATACTAATGCCAGGAGTATCCGGAATAAGGGAGAGGAATTGGTGGTGCAGATAGCATCAGCCTGGCCAAAAATTATTGCAATCACTGAGACGTGGTTGACAGAAGGGGATATAACAACAGGAATAGAAGTCGCTCGGTATAGCATTTTTCGGCAGGATAGGAGGGGAAAGCGTGGTGGTGGGGTACTGCTTATGATAAGTGATGACCTATGTTCTCTAAGAGTGGAGAATTTGGAAGGAAGTGAGACAAATGATTTTGAGAGCGTATGGTGTGAGGTAGAGGTAGGCAAGACAGGATATTTAGTGGGGTGTTGCTACAGACCCAGGAGCACAGAGGATGGGGACCAGGAGATGTTTAGACAGCTAAGTTTGGCAAGTGCAAGAAGAATGATTGTTATGGGAGATTTTAACTTCAGTAGTATAAATTGGAGAGAGGAAGATGCATGTAGCAATAGGGGAATGGAATTTCTAGAATTCTTGAGGGACAAATGTCTTAGGCAACATGTAACACAGGGAACAAGAGGTTCAAAAGTTTTGGATTTGGTTATAGCATCAGAAGAGTTGATAATAACTGAGTTGATGTCTCTCCCACCAGTTGGAGAGAGTGACCATATGGTGTTGACTTGGAAAATGAATAGACATGCAGGAGTATCAAAGAGACGGGAACTTATGTGGAATAAGGCAGGTGATTATAATAGTCTTAGACATCAACTTCGGGAAGTTTCATGGAGGCAGGAATTGGAAGGCCGGGATATCACTAGTGCATGGGAAATTGTGAAAGAATATTTGTTATCAGCAATGGTAAGTTGTATACCACAAGTGAAGAAGAGGACACATTTTGGAGCAAAGTGGATGACAAACAATATTAAACAGGAATTGCATGCGAAAAAGAGGCTATGGAAGAGATATAAGGAGACAGGTGAAGAGAAGATGCATGAGGAATATAAGACACAGGCCAGAAGAGTGACTAGCGTGGTAAGGAAAGCGAAACTGGAATATGAGAGGAGATTGGCCCTAAGATCCAAAGAACATCCTAGGGAATTTTTTAGCTATGTGGCCAGTAAGAGGAGAAATGACTGTGGAAGAATGATATTGTGGGATAAAAATGAGAATAGAGTGACTGATGCAGAGGACATAGTGGAATTGTTCAATGAACACTTTATTGGAGTATTTCATCCTAGAGGAGTCAGTTTTAATGCTAGAGGGATAGGACTGGTTCGAGGTCTGGAGGTTCAGGAGGAGAGTGTGTTTCAGATACTGATTACTCTGGATGTCAGTAAAGCTGTGGGACTGGATGGTATTTCACCACGAGTTTTGAGAGAATGTGCTAGGGAATTGACAGTGCCTTTAACGTGGCTTTTCAATGAGAGTCTGGCTTTGGCAAAGGTGCCCAGGGAATGGAAGGAAGGTAAGATAGTGCCATTGCATAAGGGTGGTAACAGACTGGAAGTGTCTAATTATAGGCCAGTCTGTGTGTCATCAGTAGTTGTTAAGATCTTGGAGAAAGTAGTGGGGGACCGTATACAGCATTGGGCAGATGAGGGTAATGTTATCTGTGAAATCAACATGGATTTGTGAAAGGACGCTCTTGTTTTAGCAATATGCTAGCCTTTTATAATAAAGTTTCAAGAACATTAGATGAGGGAAAGGCATATACTGCAATTTTCTTAGACTTGGCGAATGCATTTGACAGGGTGCCACATGATAAGCTGATATTTAAGTTGCAGCACATGGGTCTGGATGTCAGATTGGTCAACTGGATTCAGGATTGGCTGTCTGATAGGTATCAGAGAGTTGTGTATGGTGGAGCAGTTTCCAGGAGGCAGAGGGCTGCAAGTGGGGTCTCACAGGGCTCAGTACTAGGACCTATATTGTTTAACCTTTATATCAATGACATAGCCAGTGGATTGCAGGGGGATATTCAGTTGTTTGCAGATGATGCGAAGCTGGGAAGGATTATAAATAATAGTGCAGATGTGGTAGCCCTGCAAGAGGATTTAAATAAGCTAGATAGATGGGCAAATGAATGGGGCTGTCAGTTTAATGCAGCAAAATGTAAGGTCTTGAGGTTTGGGAAACATCGATGGGATGCTGCATACTCTATGGGAGGAGTTATACTGGAGGAAGTAGGGGAGACAAGAGATCTGGGGTTGATGATTGATAGAAATCTGAAGCTTAAGGGACATATCGTGAAGGTGGTGAAGGTAACACAGAGGATTGCTGCTATTATGAGAAGGACACTGACCTGCAGAGATAAGAGGGTTATCATTCCGTTGTATAAGTCTCTGATCAGACCACACTTGGACTATTGTTCTCAGATTTGGTCCCCAGGATTTGAAGGGGATAAATTAACTGAATTTAACTGAATTTCAAATCCAGTTAAATTTGAATTTAACTGGATTTGAAGGGGATAATAGAGGGTAAGGAGTGGTTTCTTTGTGTGGAGGGTGGTTGAGCCGTGGAATGCATTTTACCTGATGGAGTGGTGGGAGCGAGAACGGTCAGTGAGTTTAAAGAGTGGTATGATAGACTTTGTGTTTGTCAGGGGGGGCCTCCCCTTGATGAGTCTTGACAGACTATGTCTTAGGAAGGACCTCCCTTGATGAGTCTTTTGACTCCTTGGAGGCCTGAATAATAATAATAATAATAATAATAGTAAACTAGTATTTATTTTATATTTAATTTTTTTTTATCAATCAGCACGTTTTTAATTAATTTTGATGCAAGCTAGTGAAGCCTTTGTCTCAAAGCTAAAATTAGTTTAGAACCATAATTAAATTCTTGTTTAATTATTCTACAAATTTCTACTTCATTCCATTAAGCTACAAACAGGAATATAATTTGGCACCTCAAACTATGTTTTTTTGTTGTTGTTGAGCATGGCATCTATTTCTATCCAAAGGGATGTACTGTATTTTTGGATGAGATGTTTATATATACACACAACAAGAATCCAAATTTTTTAGATGCAACTTGTTTGAAATCAAATAATTAATTACATATATTCAACAAGGGTTAAAATTTTACTGTGATTGTAAAGCTAGTCATTAATTTTAAAAAATTTGTAGTACTGCATCCAATAGCCTAGTTCAAGATTGATTAATTCCTGTTAGAAGTTTGTGATCTGAAATATGATTACTAATGCTGATGTCTAGGAAAAATGGTCTTATGATACCAGATTTACATATTAAATGATCTAAGTAAGTTATAAAAGCTACACTTTTATAACTACTACACAGCACAAAGTTCAAAACTGGGCATCACATATCATCCAAATTAGACAGAACTTCTCAACATATGTCACACATAAATGAGAGATCGAACAAGAGTTTGATTGTAACGTCATATGCCTCTCCAGAATTATCCCACTTATTCAGTAGGATTCAAGTTGGGTGACTATGCCTGCTACAACATACACTGGATCTCATGATCATGTTCTTCAAAGCCAGTTTTGAATATTTTTGACTTGATGAATTGTGGACGGTTGTTATCTTAGCATATTCTACCTGTGGGGATAATGCTGACAACACCTATTGACAACACCAAACTATTATAAGATAAAAATTATAGATAAGCTTGTGTACAGCCATTAAGTAGCATTGTAGAAAACAGTTTCCCTGACAAAGCAGTTACAAGTTAATGTCAGATCTCACATGAGCTGAAGAGACAGGAGAAAACAATCTGTCATTACTCAGCAAATTAAATCTGCAATTACAGATTTTCTGATACCTACTAATGTAGATATATTTCTTGTTTTATTATTATAATTATTACGTGACACCTCCAAGGAGTACAAACAGACATATTGCAGGAGAGCACTGAACATGCACCCAACTATGCATATTATTATTATCAACAGACCTCCCATGATGAGTCTCTCGACTCATCATCGGAGGTACCACTCTTACATGCACAGCTCATTATCATCATCATGCGTATCAAGGATTTAGGCCTAGCATGGCCTGATCCGGCCTGAGAAGTCATCGTTGAATCGTTTAAGAGGACGTCCTGGTTTTCTTTTTCCTAATGGCTTGTACTTTAAGGCTTGTTTTGGTAGTCCTTCTGTTACACAGTTGCTGCACAGCTCATTATACCTCATCTTAAATGTATTCACTGTCCCTCCACTCACCAGACTATCAGGCAATGCATTCCAAGCACCCACTACTCTCCATGCAAAAATTCTACTCCTCATCTCTTTGCTCACACCCACCTTATACAGCTTCCAGGGATAACCTCTTGTTTAACCTCGTCTCCAGATAGTCTATGAAAAATCTAAACCATGCTAACCTGGTAATTACCCCTTACCAACTTATATCTTGATCATGTCTCCCCTCTTCCTTCTATCCACTAGGCTCTGTAATTTGCATTCTCTCAATCTGTCATCATATTCCACATTCCAGTGACCAGAAACCAACTTAGTCAGTCATCTCTGGACCCTCTCCAACATCTCATGAACCTTTTGAAAACCTGGCAACCAAATCTGTGCACAATAATCCACAAGCAGCCTGATCAAAGTCTTGTACAATGGAATCAAAACATCCTTACTTCTACACGTAAGTGTTCTCTGCATCATTCCCATAATCTGCTGTGCCATCCTCACAATTTTAGTAAAAGGTTCATAAAATTTCAAGTCCCTATCCAACACAACCCCCAATATCCATCTCCCTCACCTCCTCCAAAATATCACCACCAATCCCATACTCTACATCCTATCTTTGCTGCCCGAATTTTAAAACCTTACACTTTGCAACATTAAATTTAGGGTAATGTTATCAGTGAGAGTCAACATGGATTTGTGAAGGGGCACTCTTGTTTTAGCAATATGTTAGCCTTTTATGATCAAGTTACAAGAGCATTAGATGAGGGAAAGGCATATACTGCCATTTTCCTAGACTTAGCAAAGGCATTTGACAGGGTGTCACATGATAAGCTGATATTCAAGTTGCAGCACATGGGTCTGGATGTCAGATTGGTCAACTAGATTCAGGATTGGCTGTCGGATAGGTATCAGAAAGTTGTGTATGGTGGAGCAATATCAAAGAGGCAGAAGGTTACAAGTGGGGTTCCACAAGGCTCAGTACTGGGACCTATATTGTTTAACCTTTATATCAATGACATTGTCTGTGGATTGCAAGGGAATATTCAGTTGTTTGCGGATGATGCGAAGGTGGAAAGGGTTATTAGTAATAGTGCAGATGTGGCAGCTCTGCAAGAGGATTTGAATAAGCTAGATAGATGGGCAAATGAATGGGGGTGTCAGTTTAATGCAGCAAAATGTAAGGTCTTGAGGTTTGGGACACATCGATGGGATGCTGCATACTCTATGGGAGGAGTTCAACTGTAGGATGTTGGAGAGATCTAGGTTTGATGAGTGATAGAAACCTGAAATTTAGGGAACATATTGCAAAGGTAGTGAAGGTAATGCAGAGGATTGCTGCAATAATGAGAAGGACACTGACCTGCAGAGATAAAATGGTTATCATTCCATTGTATAAGACTCTGATCAGACCACACTTAGACTATTGTTCACAGATCTGGTCCCCAGGATTTGAAGGGGATAAATTAACTGTGGAAAGGGTACAAAGGTGGATGACAAAGATGGTTTCAGGACTGTACAATTTTGGTTATGAGGATCGGCTGAGGGAATGTGGACTGCAGAGTTTGGTGGATAGAAGAAGGAGAATTGATATGATTGAGACTTTTAAACTGTTGAGAGGTGGTTACAGGGTTGACATTGGGGAGTTCTTTCGCTTGGTTGAACAGCGGGAAGGACTCATGACAAGGGGCCATCCCTGGAAGTTACGAAAGGAAACTGTGAGAAAGAGGGTAAGGAGTGGTTTCTTTGCATGGATGGTGATTGAACCATGGAATGCATTGCCTGATGGAGTGGTGAGAGCGAGAACGGTCAATGCATTTAAGGAGTGGTATGATAGACTTTGTGTTTCTTAGGAGGGGACCTCCCTCGATGAGTCTTGATAGATTTGTGTTTCTTAGAAAGGACCTCCCACGATGAGTCTTTTGACTCCATGGAGGCCTGAATAATAATAATAATAAATTGACATCCCCCACATACTTCCCCATTCAAACAGCCTGATTAGGTCCTCTTGTAAAGCTACAACATCTGCTCTACTTCTCATAACTATCCCCAAGTTTGCATCATCTGCAAACAACTATATATATCAGCGTTTAAGTCTTTTCCAATGTTTACATTACAAATTAAACAACAATGGCCCCAAAACAGATCCCTGGGCCACAATGCAACAATCCCCCATATACAATCTGCTGATACCTATAAAACAGCCAATCTCCAATCCAACACACTAATCTACTATCCAACCCCATCTGTTCCAATTTTATTACTAGTTTGTTATTATTATATTACATTATTATTTGACACCTCCAGGGAGTCCAAGAACTCATCGAGGAAGGGCACCTTGTCTACAGCTCTGTCTCCACTACTCAATCCACCAACTGACCACAACTACACCGATGCCATCTACCGCCGACCACCACCACTAGAATTTCCACAGACAATAATTACAAGCATTCATGCCCACGGCGGGATTCGAACTTGCAGCCTTTTGGCTGGAGAGTGGATATGCTAACCACTCAACCAGCCAGCCAGGCCAGCTGGTATGTAGTAATCTATTGAAAGCCTTTGCAAAATCTAAATATACTACTGTATATGTATCCCCCTTGTCTAATGTATTTGTCACCATCTTGTTATAATAAGTAAGCAGATTGCTAAAACATGATCTTTCTTTAGCAAACCCAAGCTGTCCATTAAAGAGAATTCTACTGCTGTCCAGCCAGTTCTGAATCCTTCTACTTACTAGCTTCTTCAACACCTTGACCACAACTCCAGACAAGTAGAGTGGCATATAATTTAAAGCCTGTGTCTTATCACCTCCTTGATGAAGCATAACAATTTTGCCATCTTTCAATTCCTTTGGGAACTGGGCTAATCTAAAACTCATGTTAAGAATGCATGTAAAGCTGTTCTTATCTCCTCGGAACAAGACATGTGGTGATATACTATCAAGTCCCATGGCCTTGTTGAGTATGTCAAGTCTACTCAATTCCTCATATACTCCTGCTCATTCACTATCGGTGTTCCTCCCCCCCCCCCATTTTCACTGCTCTCAAGTTCTACATTATGTCACAATCACAAGGATGGAATACTTTAATGAACCTCATTTAACCTTTCTACTATACCCTCCTCAGTGTTTATCATTCTCCCATAATCACTGACCACATACTGAAAAATCTCCCTACGATTTTTTTTAGTGTCATTTACTAACTGCTGCTCATACTGTGCTTTTGCCACCCTAAGTGAGTAACCTTCCTTGCTTGCTCTTTGTACTCCTCATGTAATGATTATCTCCACTCATCTTGTGCAGATTGCATACTTCACTTCTTCATTCATTCATCTTAAACCTACCTTATTTAATCTTCTGACCTAGAAGATTAAATAACGTAGAATACATTCAGTCACTGCCTCTGCCAGATAATTCCTGAGTAGAGACCAAGCAGCATTGATTTCCTTCCTGTGCAATTCCTCCTTCCATGATATCACTGCAAGCTGCCTCCTAAGTTTGCCATAATCACCTGCGTTATACTTCCACATAGAACTCTTTCTCACAAAAGTCATGATATGGCTGGCCACCATCCAAGTGATCCCCACCACCTTGAGGTGGGGATCACTTAGGTGGTGGTCACTATCACCTTCATGGTCACTTTCACCAACTGGAGGAAGATGCGACACTTCATTTACAACAATATCTTCTGATGAGATAATGAAATCCAAAACCTTCGATCCACATGTGGCCTCTTCATTCCAGTCTATATTACCATAAATAAAATCGCCCATGATGCGAGTGCTTTCACCCTTTTCCAGACCAATTTGTCTAAACATTTCCTTCTGACTGCCTTCCACATCCAATCCATCCATCCATCCATCAGTGGCTCTAACAGGCACTTAAGCACCCACAGCCTTCCAAATATCCTTGGATTTCCTAACCATAATACAAGGATAAGGCAGTTACCCCTATGCCTCTAAGTATTCTTGTCTGTAAATTGCATGTGTCTACTGGCTGGTTTGCTTGTTCTGAGGAATAAAAAAACCCGAGTTTCCAGGAGAAAAAAACCCTACCTACCTCTGTATGAGACTGGCTAACTCACCTTTAGTTGAAAGAGACCAGATAAAGGGTTCCTCATGTCATGGACAGAAATCGAACCCAGGTCTTTCTGACTAAAGGGCTTCTTCTTCTATACTGAATGAGCTATGGAGGCTCTGTCTTCCACATTACCAGGTCTATAACAACACCCTACTAGACATTTCATCCTATACACCTCTACTTCATGCCATAGTGCTTCAAAACCAGTCAGTATTTGCTCCTTGCACCTCCACCCTAAATATCACAACTCCTCTGTCATCATCAATAATACTCCTCCTCACTTTTTGCTTTATCTGTATTCACAAAAGACTACATATCCTTCCATTTCTATTCCTGGCAGAATGTCATCCTGGTTCAACCATGTCTCACTTATACCAACAATATTTGGGATAATGAACTATCAATGCTACAATTTCATTCTCCTTGTTTCAAAGACTTCTAGCATTTGTAAACATATATACACACTAGCTCATTTCTGTTTCTATAATGTCCCACTAACCCCACTTCTCAGACATGAGTCCCCTACACTCTCTCTCTCTCTCTCTCCTATCCATCATCATTGATATTACACTCCTCCCCACACCTAAATGTCACCCCACATCCTTGACTGTCTTAATCCTTTCTCTTGCACTCACACATCTACTTTTGAAACCATCATCTACACTTTTCATGCAGTGTCTCCCCCCATCCACCCTGACTTCCACCATTTCCCTGTCCACTCTGTGTTCCTTCTTTCTTATTCTCTTCACTCGCACCACTCACCTCTCCTTACTCTCCTGCTCTTTCATAACACCTCATGCTTTCTCAAGTCTTACATTCACTTCAGGTCATTCTCTCTTGCAGCAACAGTTTCTCCAATTGACTCACACTAAATCCATTCAAATGTAGCTCATCTCTTTTATACAGTTCTATTTGCCCCTCAAACTCATCCCACATATTCACAAAATAGAACTTCTTTCTCCACACACAACTCTGCTAGCATGCCATTCATAATCTTTGCTCACCTTCTCAACTCATCGTTATCATATCTGGGCAACCTGCTGACTACTTATACCTACCACACTGTTATCTTTCACTCTCCTTAACAGCCATTACCAGGTAAATTGTTTGTGCAAACTACCACTACCAACTCTTTTGCTTGTATACTCCTATTTATCTTGCATTTATTTTGTTCTTGATAAGGCTGTTACTGATGAAACAGAAATGTCAGAACCACTTGGGATACAATACTTGGCAATAACAACTTGTCCATAGTTCACCTATTTGCAAAAGACACTATGGCTGCTAGTCATAGTGTCTTATGCAAATTTTTTGACAGAATTATTATTACAGTTGAAAGTTTCTCCTTTGTCTTCGGGTAATGAATGCTCATACCCTGTTCACTAACATACCTACTAAAATTGCTGCTGCTGTTGTTAAAGATGTATCAGTCCAACTGACAGAAGTTGATATAGAGGTTCCAATCTTACATATGCAATAAGTGCTTTGGTTATTTCAACTTCTTTTTTGGGTAAGATCAGATATTATTATCCCTTGACCACCATGTAGCCCAAACTCACTGTAGGAAGCATTCTCAATCAGACAGTGCTCATCAAGCTGTTGTGCCTTAGATTTATTTACTGTTTTTCAATTCACTGTACTTGCAACAAAAAATCTGCTTCTCACCCTCCTTACAGAACTTTCAGAAATGATTTCTCTCTTGTCATCCTTCATTCTATGAAACTTCTATATTAATTTGATACAAATACCTGTCAACTTATGTTTCAATCATATCCCCACTCTTTTTTATTCCTGTCCATTGTGCTTTGTAAATGGTAGTCCTTCAATCTGCCTTGTCCAACATCCTAGAGACCTGACACTACTTTAGTTATTCTTTGAACCTTTTTAACCTTAAAAGCCAGGTAACCAAATGTGTGTGCACAAAATAGTGATGAAATGCAACTAGATCAAGGCCTTCTATAGTGGAACTATAACTTCTTTATACTTTTAATGTCAATATTCTGAAGATCGTTGCCATGATTCCCTGTGGTTCACAATGTGGTCTGTAGATTTCATGTCCATTATCCCCAACTCTTTTATCTCTTCTACCTCTTTCAATATATTTTCACCAGGCAGGAGGCACCATTGCATCCTTGCTTTCTAAATTTGAAAACCCAATGCTTTGAAACATTAAATGGCCAGCTTCACTCATAAGTTCATGTAGACAATTTATTTATTTTTGAGTTTATATGCTTATCCAGAGTAGACTTTACAAACATCCATGCCCAGAGCGAAGGAAAGCAGGTATGCTAACCACCCAACCAACAAGGTCAGCAAATTTATTTAAATCTTTTGGAGTGCCACAACAGTTTCATTCCTTATAGCTCAATCCAACTTTGCATCATCCACAACAACTGGACATCCCCATTTAAACTTCTAGTATCATTAACATATTGATATCAGGCATGAAGGTGCTTCAAAAAATTGCGTGTTTGGTCTCTAGAGCAGGGTTTTTGGATTATCGAATCTTTACCTATGATACTAAGAGTAGTGTACAATAGACTTACAATCTGTTGTAGGAAGAACTGACAAAAAATGTTATATAAACCATAGCAGCTTTAAAATTGACTCCTGCAACACACTGTTAGTGACTTTCCTCATGTGGGATACTACTCTCTAATACAAACAGCCACTGTCTTATCCAACTTGCTAATCTATTATCCAATTCCATCTACTCTAATTTTAAATACCAACTTGTTATGTGGCAATCTGTCAATGTCCTTAACAAAATCTAGATATACTGTAATATACCCTTTGGTATATATCTCGTTATACATAAATAAACTGCTAAACATGACATCCCACTTAACAAATCCATTCTGATGCTTTAGAAAGTTTAACTGTAATCAACCCATTCCTGGATTCTCATTCTCACTAACTTATCCAATATCTAAACTATCACTTCAGATACATAAGCTAGCCTATAATTAAGCCTCTGTCTTTTCAACCTCCACCATTTGTGTAATAAATCAATTTTATCCTTCTATCACTTAATTGAAACCTTCCCATTTGTGCAGTGAAACAATTTTATCCTTCTACCACTTATCTGAAACTCTCTCTTTTTTAAGCTCTTGAATATCAAAAAGGTATTTCACTCTCTTAAACATTCCCTGAAAACATGTAACAATATTTCATTAAGTCTTATCACCTTACTTAAATCCTTCCTTATCCCCTCCATCCCAGCAAAGAAGAATACACTAAATTTACAGACATAATACACTGACCTCATATCTTTAATTGCTTTAGCCATATATCCAAAACAACCAGCCTCCTCCACCATTCTATTCCCACTCAAACTTTTGTACATCTTCGCACTCTCAAGCATGAAATACCTTTATTAAATGCTAATTAATTATAATTATTATGTAACACCACCAAGGAGTCCAAGGACTCGTTGCAGGAGGGCACTCTACTTAATTCTCCTGCACACACACACAATATTACCATCAACAGCATCTACCACCCATCACCACCACCAATGATATTTTTTGTTTGCAAATTGCGCGTGTTCTGAAGGCCGATTTGTCTGTATGCGGGATGAAAAACCCAAGTTTCCAGGAGAAAAAACTCTGCAACCTCTGTAGGAGATAGGCTAACTCACTTTCAAATGAAAAAGTCCATATAAAGATTCCCCTTGTGATTAGCTAAGCACTCATACTGTACCAGTTCATCTTGCTTTCCTAGCTGCTCTCTATATTCCTTATGTGACTGATTACTGCAATGTGATCTATTGCTGTTTGTTGAGAAGATGAGACATTTTGGAACCTGAAACCTCTTGAGGTGTCTTAGGACATTGTGTCTTTTGACCAGAAAAGACCCAAGTTCAGTTCTTGTTATTCTCATGATGAGAGGAATCTTTATATGGACTTTTTATTGAAGGAGAGTTAGTCGATCTTCTACAGAGGTAGCAGGATCTTTTCTTGTAGAAACTCAGGTTTTTCATCTCCCATACAGTTAAACTAGCCAGCAACACACAATTAACAGATAAAAATACTATTGATGGACAGTGCATGGCATAGTGTAGATGGTGTATAGTGGTATAATGTGTGGATGGAAGATTGGGTTGGAGTCGGTATAAAGTATGCCACAGTCGCACCTATCTGTTCAATCTCCTTAGCAAAAAATTTAGACATTGTTGCCATTAAATACTATTCATGTCTAGTGACCAAATAGCACTAATCTCAGGTCAGCATTTGCTAGGATTCGAATGTGCATCTTGGTGTTTACTTATCATAACAAATCTGGTCTTGATGTGTGAGACTCTCTCTCTCTTCAGAATTTGAGAAAGGGAGGGGGACTAGTAGCACATGACTTCAACAGGGGCAAATGCTGGTCTTGAAATTCACGCTTGCGCTTGTTATCATTCAGGGTGTTATAGGATATCATCTGATTGAAGTCTGATTAGTGGAATAATGAATTACTGACCATTTAAAACTATATATTTAGAAATTTATGCGCATTTAATCATACAAATACAACATTTATTTTACAAATGATATTCTATCTTTTTCAATTTAGCTACTTGAATACAAATTCGATACAAATTCTACCCTATGGTTCTTCTTTATGAACTAGTCAATAACATCGTCATACAAAGTTAGTTGTATAATAAAATTAGTTTAATCCTTTATCCAAGTGTGAGCAAACAAAGTTTGCTCCTGAAAGTATCTTCAGGACTGGGGTAAGGTGATACAACACCAGGGCAACTCGTTGCAAAGGTGGAGCAAGCTACCAACACTCCTATCTCAGTATCTCCTACAATGCAAAACACATCTCCTTGTGGATATGTCTAATGTTATGCATTAAGGGAAGGGCCACTACCCAGACTAGTTTCGACCTTTATTGAGGTCTCTTCAGTGGGAGCCGGGCCCAAGTGGAGATACCAGGCAGAAGCATTAGCAGGTCATCTCTACCTATAGGAGTTGCCAAATAGTGTGCCACCCTTTTTTAATAAATTACTCTGGATTTAGAGAAAGATGTTGAAAGTTTATTTTTCACTTGGTTAGAGTATAATAAAATTAGTTTAATCCTTTATCCAAGTGTGAGCAAACAAAGTTTGCGCCTGAAAGTATCTTCTTATCATAACAAATCTGGCTCCCACTGAAGAGACCTCAATAAAGGTCGAAACTAGTCTGGGTAGTGGCCCTTCCCTTAATGCATAACATTAGACATATCCGCAAGGAGATGTGTTTTGCATTATAGGAGTGTTGGTAGCTTGCTCCACCTTTGCAATGAGTTGCCCTGGTGTTGTATCACCTTACCCCAGTCCTGAAGATACTTTCAGGCGCAAACTTTGTTTGCTCACACTTGGATAAAGGATTAAACTAATTTTATTATACTCTAACCAAGTGAAAAATAAACTTTCAAAAAGTTGGTTGTAACTTTTTCCCAAGCAACACACACACTTGTAAAGGCTGGCTGAAGCTCACTGGCTAGGGCTACTTTGATCGTGTATGGCCTTGTGTTTAAGACGACATGAAGGGAGCGGAAATGGCTATGTGTGCGCATGAAATCACAGTGCTGCAGCAAGGACCTGGAAGCTCCTACAACCGAGCAAGCCAAGCTAGCTTTCACTAGACGAGTAAGCATCGGCCTTCAATACACAACGCAAAGCTCAATTATTGCCATGCAAGCTTAAGACATCTTCTGTCTACAAAAATAAAAGCCTGAATGGAATGCTTATAAATGTATGCATTTATTAACAAATAAATATTACTTCTTTCTCAATTAATGAGCTTGTGCAGCAAGTATAGCAAGCATGGAGAATTCACCCCTGGACTGCAACCAGCAAGGCTATTTCAAAAGGTTTAATACCTTGTAAGCAAAAATAATCAAGTAGGGAATTATTTTTGATGTTTTTAACTAGATGCTTCATCCTCTCATTTCCTTATATTTCACATACATAGGTGAATGCAGTTTCCACTTACATATCTGAGTTCTTACATATTTATTGTAGAATATATTGATAGCATGTGCTCCATCAGAACACATTACAAGGATGGGCTGTCCATGAATTTTTAAATTTTTGATTACTTGTTATTGACCTATTTATTCTGAGTATGGTTAACCTTCTTGATAATAAAAGACTTAACTATTAGTTCCCAGACAGAATGACTAGAAATGTAGTTGTGCGCAGAGACAAGCAACATAAGGATGTTGCACTAGCAGAAATTCATGAGCATTTGATACATTATGCAGTGAAAAGATTTGGTGCAATGCCTTTATAATGAGAGGCAGAGGATTTGAACTGGACACAACAGAGGCATCTGAGTAGCACAGTCATGACATTTACCATCAGTCATAAAGAAATGGTTTTGATTCCTGCCATATAATGAAAAATTTCATCAGATGATATCCTATAACACCCGTTCAAAAGTTTATAGGCCTTTATCATATCACCCCTCTTTCTCCTGTTAACCAGTCTGCAATCCACATACTCACAATCTGTCCTCATAACCTAAATTCCATAATCTGGATATATAATCTTTGTAACTCTTCTTTGTACCCTTATTTACACTACAACTTCTTTATCCCCTTGGAACCCAGGAGATCAAATCTGCGCACATTAATCCAGGTGTGGTCTTATAAAGAGGCAGTTTTATTAGCATTATTATACCTATGGTACAGGAAACTTCAAAATAACTTTAAGTAAATTTAATAAAGAATTTTTCAAAAAACCTTCATGCATCTACCATAGGAATATGCTTTTCTGGAAAATTCAAAATTGCAGAATATTAATTTTGGATTGGTGGAGATTATGCAAGAGACCAGCATATTATGTCTGTAAACTGCTTGCACTCTGGTCAATTTGTTTCGTCAGAATAAAAAAAAAAGGAAGAAATACTTAAAAAATTTTTATCCTGTCCCAGAGTGGGATTCTAAGCCAGTCACAGTCCATGCAACTGTGCTACTGAGGTTTCAGGTTGTAGACCTTCCAATAACAAATATTACCATTTTTAATAATTTTCTCGCCAGTTGTTAATTATCTCATGGACTGGATGAAAGAAGAATATAGTAAGAAAATAACCAGAGAATCAATAAGTTGAAAAATACTTGATGCTCAAACCTTGATTCAATTATGCAAATGAAACCAAAAGTGAAATTATTATTATACAGGCACCTCGATGGAGTCCAAAGACTCATCGCATGAGACCCAACCTATCCACACAATCTAGCATACCTCTCCTCGAAGCCAGTAAGACAAAGCACTCACAACTGACTGGCAACCCATTCCACTCATTTACAACTCTTCAAGCAAAAAATCTAGTCCTCACATCCCTACTAACCACACCTAGATTCAACATCCAGGGATGACCCCTTATTCTGGTCCCTCTAGCCAAGTGCTGAAACATTTCCCCTGCATCTATCCTATAAAACTCTTTAAGCAACTTAAATGTTTCTATCATATTACCTCTTTTTCTCCTATCAACCACTTCTGCAATCCACACCCTCAATCTATCCTCATAGGGAGCATTCAACAGTTCACTCACTCACCATCTTGGCCACTCGCCTCCAAATCCTCTCCACTATTTCCTCATCCCTAAACAACCCCAGGAACCAGACTTGAGCACAGTAATTCAGGTATGGGTGTATCAATGCTTTATAAAGGGAATAACAACTTCCTTATCTCTACTTGTTAATGTGTTCTTCAATAGCCAAGTAATCTTACGGGCTACCTTAGCAATATGTCCTCTAATGTTTAACTCTCTGTGTACCACCAGCCCTAAATCTTAGCTTCATCTATTTCCTGGGGTATAGTGCCATCAATGTGATACATGGCTTGTAATCTATTTATCTCAAAATGCATAACATTATATTTCTCGACATTAAACTGATACCCATTACCTTTTACGCACGCTAACAGCTTATTTAAGTCATCCTTCAAACTCTCCACATTGCCTTGATTAACTATTACTCTACCTAATTTTGCATCATTTCAGGTTATTTCTTATATCACTTATGTACAAATTAAATAGCAATGGTCCCAGCACTGAACCTTGCAGCACATCACTAGTCACCTGTTTTCACCTCGATAATGCCCCTCCATATGCCACTTTTTTTGATATCTGTCCAGCAGCCACCCTTTTATCCACTTAACCAGTGTCATATTCATCCCCATTTGTTCTAATTTGCATAACAGAGTTCCATGTGGTATTCTGTCATATTTGTCATATTCTGCCAAAATTGTGAAGACAACACAAAGACTTCTGGGAATGATGCGGAGGACACTGACGTGTAGAAGTAGGGAGATTCTTGTTCCATTGTATAAGGCTTTGATTAGGCCACACATGGACTATTGTGCCCAGATTTGGTCACCGGGTTTTCAGAAGGATGAAGAGATGTTGGAAAGGGTCCAAAGGCGACTGACTAAGGTAGTTTCTGACCTCTGGAATGTTGAGTATGAGGAAAGATTGAGAACATGTAATTTGCAGAGTCTGGTGGAGAGAAGGAAGAGGGGAGATATGATAGAGACCTACAAGTTGGAAAGGGGTTGTTATAAGATCAATGGTGGAGAAGTTCTACAGAGAATAGTGGGAGATCAGGGGAGAACCAGAGGTCATCCCTGGAAACCGTATAAAGAGGGTGTGAGTAGGGGAGTGAGAGGCAGGTTTTTTTCATGCAGAGTTGTGAATGATTGGAATGCCTTGCCTGAGAGTGTGGTGTCTGCAAGGAGTTTGAGTGTGTTTAAGACATGGCATGATGAGATGTGTGTGTGTGATAAAAGGACCTCCCAGATGAGTCTTTGACTCCATGAGGTCTTGGGAAATAATAATAATAATAATATGCTTTTGCGAAATCCAGCAAAATCATTGTGTAGACATTTCCTTTATCCTACTCAGCTGTTACTCTATTATAAAAAGTTAGTAAATTACTAAGACATGACTGGCCTTTCACAAAGTATGCTGACCCTCATACAGAATCATATTTTTATCTACCTATTCTTGAATTCTCTTTTTTGCCAATTTTTCTAGTACTTTTAACACTACACTTGAGATACTGATTGGTCTATAATTTGCTGCAGTTTTAGAACCTCTCTTATGCAAGTTTTACATTGAACTAGAGCCTAGTCAAGGGCATTGCCAGTTCCCTTGCACATTCTCGCAAAAACTAATCTGATAGCCCATCTAATCCCACAGCTGTCTTTACATTGAGATTCTGCAATATCCTAAGAACCTCCAATTCATCCACCTCTGTTCCCAACATTAGTGTCTACCACATATATTAAAGCAATAACTTCACTAGGATGATATACTCTTGCAAAGTGATCACTCAGTGACTTAACTATTTTATCTGCTTCTGTCTCTTCATGACCATCATCGCTCATTAAGGTTAATCTTTATTCCTCCTCTTACTTACCACACAATGAAAAAAAATCTCTTTGTGATTTCCTTTGGTCTGCTTGGCTAGATTCTTCTCATAATCTGATTTTGTCTTCCTTCCTATGCTGGTCACCTTTCTTGCCCGAGCCCTGTACTGTTCAAGAGTTTGCTGGTCACCTTTCTTTTTATATACCCTCCATGGCATTTTCTTCTTCTGCAGCTCATGCTTAATGATATTACTCATCAATCTAACTCCTACCTGATTAACTCTCCTTATCCTAGATATACAATTTAATACTGCTTCCTCTAGATGATTCAATCTGCAGTGTTTTATGCCATGGTACAGATTTAAGCTTCTTCCTAAGTTTGTCATAATCACCTGCCTTGTAGTTGCACATGTATCCCTTCTTGACATGTTTTACGATCTCTCAAGTCAAGACTGCAAGATCTCTTTCACCAATTGGAGGCAATGTGGCCACCTTGGTTATAAATAGCACTTCTGATCCTATGACCAGGTTCAATACCCTCCCATCCCTACTCCCCTCCATCACAAACAGAAATTATTCTGACTTCAGTGGTGAACCAGAAATCAGATGTAGAATTGATGAAAAATTTACTTTTGGTGGGGATATATTATTGGAGGTGGAAGAAATACAAGATCTTGCAGTGATGGTGGATAAGGATCTAAAATTTTGAGGACATATTGCCAAAATTGTAAGGGCAACACAACGAATTCTGGCAATGATGTGGAGGACACTGATTTGTAGAATTAAGGATTCTGGTTCCATTGTATAAGGCTCAGATTAGACCCCATATGGACTAATATGTACAGATTAGGTTACGAGGTTTTCAAAAGGAAGAAGAGATGTTGGAGAAGGTCCAGAGGCGATTGACCAAAATAGTTTCTGATCTCTGGAATGTTGAATATGAGGAAAGATTGAGATGATGCAATTTGCAGATTCTAGTGGATAGGAGGAAAAGGGGTGATATGATAGAGACATACAAGTCAATAAGGGAAGCTGTATAAGGAGGGTGTGAGCTAGGAAGTGAGAAGAGATTTTTTGCATGGAGAGTTGTGAATGATTGGAATGCATTTGCCTGAGAGTGTGGTGTCTGCAGGTATTTGAACATATTTAAGGCACGTTATGATGAGCTGTGTGTGTGTGTGACAAAAGGGATCTCCTAGATGAGTCTGCAACTCCATGGGGTCTTAGAATAATAATAATAATAATTAGTCTACTGGAACGAGCTGAGTTATATGTAGTTTGTTGTTTGGAATTAATATCTGAAAATTGGGGGTGTTATTCTGGCCAGTTCACCAGTTTCTGAAGAAAAAACCTTTCCATATTGAGATCATTTACTCACCTTTTAGAAAAGAAGGAGGAAAAAATAACATATGAAAAGGTTTTTCGCGTCCTAGACAGGATTCGAACCCCAAGTCCTAACCAAAGGGCATTAACGATACTGATGAAATATTACTATGAAGGCTCTGTTACCGAGAGAGAGAGAGACGTAGCAGTAATCACACACTAAAAGAGCGAATTTTGTGTAGAAATTTAACACAAAATCGAAATAGCGGCAAATTTTAATAAACATCCCAAATAAACTTTACAGAAATCCACACAGGCGAAGTTAACAACGCACAGAGGGGTGACCATTTCGATTTAATAGTATGCATTTTGTGAAAAAAAACTTAAAAAGGATAACATCACTTGCGAGTTCCAAAAGAATATTAAATATAGGATGTCATATCTGGCATTCATCCCCCCCCCGCACACAAAATAATAAAGAATCGGTGGTACTTGAAATTATATAAAAAGTTCAATTCCTTCAAAACGATAAACCATCATATATTGAACAGTCACTATCGCCACTATTATTGCATAGGTGTTTATTATTACATTACAAATCCATCGAGCCCAAAGAATCACGGCTGAGGGTACAGCAAACCCGCTATCTACCGTCCACTAGTAGTATTGAGTGTCTTCTATAGCAATTTACTTGGAATACAGTTTCAGGGAGTATGCGATCAGCTAACTCGCCATCAATCGAAAACGGCCATATTAGAGATTCTTCTCACTATGACGGGAATTGAAGGTCTTCTTTAATCAAATAGCGCGATATTCTGTTATTCCTCCAAATGAACTATGGAGGTGACTATTATGAAAGACTTCTGTCCAGAACTGAATATTTGTGTGCGCGCAACTATAGTCTTAAACCAATTCTTTAACGTCTTGGACAAATTAAGCCTTCATAACAGATAATGTACAGGTATTGATAATTATTGATTAATGTATTTTTAAGTGGACCCCCGCGATAAGTCTACGGAGTCCATGGAGGTGACTGTATTATTAATGTCTAGACGACATGGCGTTTCATACGCTAGAGTTCAAAATTAACCCCTTGTGTACAACTGCATTTTGCATGTTTATTTTTATCAAACAAGATGATCAAAATCGACCAGCGTATCGTCTTTAAATAAAAACATTTATATTGCTTTGTGCATACACTGGTTTGGTTAAATATGCTCTTTGCGGTAAGTTTCTTCTGTTTACATTGATAGATTAACAACGTATTTTCATTGAAAGACAGATGTTTTATAACTGGCAAAAAGCATTTGTCATTGTGAAGAATGTCGAATTATTAAACAAATTACTCAATGGTACATTTCACTAAGCGAGTTTTTTGGAGGGAGGTGGGGGGGGTGTTCATTATCTAAAAGCTAACCGAATACAGGTCGCAATCGAAAACATATCTTCATTTGGACTGGAAAATATCTAGTACAGGTGGCCTCAAGTGTCTGAAAGTCGATGCCAAGTTACACGATGAAGCGGTAAGCAATTTTACATCCTAAATTTTGGCAGGATGCAAAAGAATCCAGAATGCGGCAAGGGTTGGTCTCGTGATTACCGGATTGGACACTTGCATTTCCCCCCTTAATTATTCCGCTTACGAGTGCAGCCTACTCTCTTTAAGGAAAGAAAACTGGTTAGATATTGTATACTGTATGGGGGGAAGGTTTTTATTTTTTCCTCTATTTAAAATGCAAAAAAGCTAGATTACTTACCCGGCCTGTGAATAAAGGTATAGCCCATACATTGCCTTGGAACAGAAAGAAAATTCATTTTTAGTTGGTGAAATGCTATAACATACAGGAAAGGATTGGAATGAAAACAGAAGGGGAATGAAAATGAGAATGCGGATATTATTGATGGAAAGATGACCAAGCTTTATTATTCTGCTGCAAGATTCGCTGTTCCATTTCTTGAGGATCGTACAGCAAAATAGGCAGAATTGGATAATCACAATTTTATTGCATTTGATATCAAAGAGGAATTGCAAGATGGCGCTTCAGTAAAAGAGAAATCAGAAATAATGGTGAGTATATCAAAAATTTACATATAATGAAAAGCTTCGTTTTTAATTATATCAAAAATTCATTTCAGATTCTCCTCATCTCATGGCAGGCATGCCGAGCCTCATAAATAGGAATCTATCTTCTATCTCGTCTCTAATAATCTTATGACTTATAAAGTTTATATTTTTAAACAAACAGATTAATATGACCTTTTATGAGTTTTCATTTCAGTCTAATACTTGATGTGCTTAGTCTCGCTGGATCCATTCTGATTATGTGAGGAAACCGTTTTACTATTATTATTATTACAAACTCCATGGAGTCGGCAGACTAATCGTGAGAGGTTCATTCGAGTGAGGACATATTTATCATACTGAATCTTAAAATCCTTAACACTCCCGGTTATTCCATTCACTGACAATTTTCCATGTAAAAAATCTACCTAGCCACCATGCCAGAGTCCCGATATTGTCTTAGTGAAATGATCCTCTCCGATGTTTCCACATCACATTGAAAACCTAGTACATGAGGTACAAGTGACCAGATCCGAGTACAATAGCCCAAATATGGTCTATATATAGTGGCACAACTACCTTCTTATCCCTACATGTTAGAGTAATTCTTATCATAGCAACACTACGATGTGCTTTCTAAACTTCAGTCTACTGTCAACCATCACTCGCAAATTTCGAATATCATCCACTTCCTGCAGTATGGCACCGTCAATATAGTGCACAGTCTTATATTTCTGCACTCCAAAATGCAATACCTTGCACATTAATATTAAAACTACAAATCCAATCCTTTGTCCAAGTCACAAGTGTATTGAAATCTTCCTGTAGGTAATCAGCATCAGCATTGCTACTTAATTCTCCCCAACTTTGCATCATCAGCAAACAAATAAAGATCCCCAGTCAGCCTACATGATATATCATTTACAAAAAAGTTAAACAGTGGGGGCCCAAGAACAGAATCCTGGGAACGCCACTGGTTACCCTCCTTTTTTGAGACACTGCTGCATCATACACAACTTGCTGGTATCGTTCAGAGAGAATCACAACACTACCAATATGCTTGTACACTAACTTCTTATGTGGTAATCTATCAAAGGCTTTTAATTGTTGTCGTTTGATATCCATTACTGTAATATGATCTATCGAATCCATATCTAATTTCCTGGTTTGTTTGGATTTTGGCCAATGTGTTTTATCATTTCCCAGCGACATTTCATTCTAAGTCTTTTCTTTCAGTATATTGTCTAACAGTCCATGCATGTCTCAGCACCATTAAGAATCGGAAATAATGATTCCTAGTTTTAGTTTCAAATGGTTTGATAATTTTTCTTTCTTTCTTTCTTTCTTTTTTTTTTTTTTGTTATTTTCGTTTTAGTCATTAATATCATCCTGTTGAAATAATTTTTTTCATTATTGTTTATATTAGAGGTCATTGCTGAACCCAAATAGTTTAAAAGTATTCACTTGCTGTAAAAGTATTACTGCTGGCTTCTCATTCGTTCTTCCAAATTGTGTTTTTTGTTTGTTTCTTTTATTGATATTAAGTGTATTTTTAGCGAAGTGGCACATTAAATTCGGAAATGATAGCAGAATAAGCAAAGCTGGTGTGATCGGGAGTTAGTTAAATAAATGTACGTGGAATAAGAGAAATTAGCCAAAACACTGACTAGCAGTATAAAAAAAACACTGTTCAAACCAGTTTTAACTTGGATCTGAGAGTTTGGCTAAAATCGAACAAAGACCAGATATGAGAGTTCTGAGAAATATTAGGGATGCGAACACGTAGCATTAATGCAGAATCCTATTACTTGTAAAAAGGAAGACAGAAACTTGACGTTGCTAGCATTCAAGGACGTGGGAGTAGAGATAATTTGAGCTGATATGTTTCACTTAAACATGATGGGAGAGGAAAGATTAGCAAAACAGATCACTGATAGAAGTTGCAGAAAAGACCCAGAGAAAGCCCACAATGTAGAATGATTGGTGCTCCTCCTTTGATCTTCATAATAGTACCTTAGAACAGGGGTCGGCAACCTTTTCAGACTCACGGGCCACATTCAACTTTTATTTTTAATAATCGGGCCGCAAGCGTTTAATTAAGAGAAAATAGTGAGTGAAAAAAAATACTTAAGTTATCAATTTTTATGATATCAATCTTGAAAAACACAGAAATATTTAAAGTACCAGATATGAAACAAACATGAAATTGAAACTCAATGAAAAATTATCACGTAAAAACAAAGTAATATAGTTTATGCATCACAATATGTGTGTCTCCCTGATTAATGTGCCTTTTGTGATTGTTTTCCCTTAGCCAAATTATCTAGATCCACTTTATAACCTGAGGTACAAATTCGAATCGAAGCATGCAAATATTCATCAGTCGAGAAGGAAATTTATTTTTTCTAAAACTCATGGCAGAAAATGCTTGTTTGCTAATTTATGTGATCCCAAATGCGACTGTCATCTTCTTTGCGAAAATGATTAAATCCTCAATTTTTTTTGGCAAGCACTGATAAAATTTTTGGACATTTTCTAACGAAAATGCGTTCTTTAATGTTTCATTGTGTTGTAATTCCAAAACGTCCATCTGTAGCTAGTTTGGTACGTCATCAATGTCGACATTAAAAGGGTTCAAAAATAATCGCATTTCGATGCTATCTTTATGAAGATCCACAAATCTTGTTGAAAATTCCATTTGTAAATCTTCAATAGTACCAACAAAAAAATTTCCTTTTGTGTTTGCCATTCAACTGTACATGCAAATTTGCAACAAATATATTGATGTAGATTTTCTTCCATCATATGTTTCTTCAACAGACAGTTTGCCTTCAAAAGCTTTTATGTCAGAAAACAGTTCTGCGAGTAATTTACCTTGGCCCTGCAGGTTCAAATTAAGTTCATTAAGGTACGTTGTAATATCTACCATAAATGCAAGAGACATAATCCATTTTTTATTTGATAGTTGTGGGACAGTATTTTCGTGTTCCGTCATGAAAATATCTATTTCTTCACATAAATTAAAAAAATCTTTTTAGCACAGCACCTCTGCTTAGCCATCTAACAGCTGAGTAGTAGATAACGTCCCCATACTCCAATTCTATTTCTATCAAGAATTCTTGAAATTGGCAGCGTTTCAGACCGTTGCGTCAGATGTAATTTACAGTTGATATCACAATGCCCATAATGTCTTTCATTATGTCTTACCCATAATGTCTTGCCGACCCCTGCCTTAGAAGACCAAAATGTAAGATCCGATATTGAGTCCTAGTTCTGATAAATAACATATCAAGTTGAAAGAAAAATTCTTTTTTCTACTAGGACTAGGACTCAATATCGGATCTTACATTTTGGTCTTCTATGGCAGGGGTCGGCAACCCACGGGCCGCATGCAGCCCAAACATGCATTTTTGGCGGCCCATAAAAGGTTGACCATACTTACATGACAAATTTTTTATTGATAACAAGCTAATAATAATATAAATTTAAATTTAGTGCTCCTATATAAATTTGATCATTGTAAAATGAAGAAACCTTATATGTGATATGTCTGCTGTGTATAACATCTATATTTCTCTACTGTATTATAAGATCTTGTATAAAGTTAAAAAGTAGGGATAAGAGTGAGCAGTTCTGCATCATCTCGTTCATATTGAATTGGGCATTGCTGTGGCCTTATTGTATTATTGCTTTGGTGTTCTGCTAATGTACAGTTAGAATTTTTAAGTGCTGATTCATATCGTATATCTATTCCATAAGATTTTGGAAAACTTTTTCTCTAATAATAATCGACAATACTTCAGGCTTTTAAGGCCAATGACCTGCTCAGATTGCTTTCGTAATCATAATTTTTGGTGAAAATGGTGGTTAGTCCTATGCCTAGATAAATATGTTTTAGTGTGTAAATTGCGTGAGTTCTTCTGGCGGTTTGCCTAGTTGCAGGACGAAAAAAAAACTCCAAGTTTACATTAGGACAAACTCCTAACTCCGTATGAGACTGGCTAACTCACTTCAACCCTTATACAGTTTCTTTGCGTCCATCACGGGATTCGAATTTCCAAAAATCTTTCTCTGTTGGCAAAGTCCAATGTTTATTTCAAATTGACAAATAACAAGTGCCTCTCTAATAATAAAGGTCGAT
Organism: Typopeltis vanoorti; assembly: GCF_054136105.1. Lineage (NCBI taxonomy): Eukaryota > Metazoa > Arthropoda > Arachnida > Uropygi > Thelyphonidae > Typopeltis > Typopeltis vanoorti. The sequence continues at coordinate 97,049,504 of NC_143566.1, forward strand.
GTCTTTTACCCAATGTTACCTGTATAGACATACAGAGCTACAGGCAAACGACTTACAAATTTGATTCCAGTCATACATTTAGAGAAACTATTTTTGATTTATTTCTGTTTTTTTATCCAATTCCCAATTAGTTGAAGACAAGTATGATTTATTTTCCTCATGGAAACACAGGAATTTAACCCTGCACATATACAATTGATTAAAAGTAACCAAACAAGACAAGTTTTTTTTCCCCCTCCTCCTCCTTACTGCATGCAGTATAAAAGCCCTCTGAGTTTTAATGGCTAGTCATAAAATTGATATACGACTTCGACTATTTGTACTTTGACTAATGAATTGTCTCCCATCCCACCCTACAGATTGTTTCCTTTTATCTTCATTACTTCGACACCTCAATGAGACCACTTATTTTCTAGTGTAAAAGATCACACTAATCTTAGCTGAAACTATTTTGCAATATAATTATGTCCCTAATTTAGAGTTCTGTAACACAAAACAATAAATGAAAAGAACTCAAAGAAATTCAAAGCGCCTGTACTAATTTTCTGACAACATATTTATTCTTTATCTATAATAATCAAGATCGGGATATGTATGTCTGAATACGCTTTAAATACTGTTAATCGATTTTGTTTGAGATCGAAAGTCAAATATAACAACTGCATTTACATCATCTATGCTATAAATGTTTAATAAAACACTGCCCGAATCGGAAATTGCAGTTCGCATATACGTTAGATTTTGATTAGTCTCATGTTTCATATTAAGAATTATTGAGAATGCTGAAGGCTTCTGGGAAGTAAAATATTCGAGAGTGCTGAAAAAAATTTATGTTTAGTATAAATAGTTTTACGTGAACAGAAATCTAATTGTAAGTTTTGCCGGCCTGGTTTGCAGAGTGGTTAACGTATCTGCGGGTTCGAATCTCATAATGGACATGAATGTGTTTAGATGAGAAATGTATTTCATATGAGACCACCTCCCCGCTTACTGGAACTTTTTCAAGTAGCTTGAAGACGTTCCATGTTTAGTCTCTAGACTCTAGAGCAGGGGTCTGGAACCTTTTTGAACCTAAGAGCCATTCCACCAAAAAAAAATCAATTAAAACAAAATTTTGGGAGCCGCAATTTCAATTCGATTTTTCCTAGTGACTCAAAGTTCCAACATTTAAATATAATTTCCTCTGGTGTTTCTTCCATAGTTCTCATTTTCTTCAATTTGTACTACCATTTCCTGAAGCTTTTGTGCCCAGATGCTTGTATTCTGAATTTCCAGAAGCTCCATTTGTAGTTCTGCAATTGATATTCCAGGAAAAGCTTCAATATCTATTAATTTTAAATTGCAATTTAACGGATGTAATATAAATTTCATCATCTCCTGATGTTTTTCTTAATCCTGAAATCTGCTTGTAAATGAATCTAAAATTACAGTAATAATTTCAGCGAATATTTTGCAATCAACTTTTTCTTGATTTAAATTCAATCTATAATTTTTTAGATTTTCAAAACATATAAATGTTTCTTCAGTAACATCTTCGAAAAACACTCTTACTTTCTGTTCAAAGGTAAGGACTTCTAGTAATTGAAGGCTGTGTTTCCCTTCCCTCGCAACTTCAAATTTAGCTTATTAAAATGTTCTGTCATATCAAGCAAAAAATAAAACTTTTGTATCCATTCGAGATTACTGAGAGGTTTCACATGATTTACGTTATAATTTTTAGTAGAAAACTGTTACTTCTCTTAAGCACTGAAAAATATGTTTTAATGCTTTTCCTCTTGATAACCATCGTACAGATGTGAATGTCACTAAATCTTTATCTTGACTACCTAGTTCCTCTATAAATGTGTCAAAAAGTCTGTGATTCAACGCCTGAAATAGGATGAAATTGATCATTGGCACAACAACATCCATCACGCTTTTTAGTTGTGGTAATAATCCCAAAGAATTTGTAACTAAAGCTTCTTGATGCAAAATGCAATGAAATGAAATAACTCCACGTGGAATATGAGTGGAGAATAATTTAACAAACCCCTTATTTTTCGCAATCACAGAAGGCGCGCTATCTAGCGCCACGAACAGGTCGTATCAAAAAACAATATTTAGTTATTTGCATTAATTATGTATCTTCTAATTCAATATAAAAGAGCCGCACTTTGTTCAGCCAAGAGCCGCCCGTTCCCGACCCCTGCTCTAAAGCAGTGTTTCTCAAAGTGTGGTACGCGTAACCTTGGGGGTACGCGAAAGGTCTTCAGGGGGAACGTGGCAATTTTCGGCTATGCATCATTAACTCATGGAATCATTATATTTCTCAACAAATAGTGCAATTAGAGACAACTGTATAAAAACGGCACTAACTAATGAATCACATCTCCCCTCCAACAGAAACTGCTGTATAGACTCGAGCAAAACCACATGTTGCCGGTGCAACATATGGTTTTGTTTGACACCACCACGTCGTGAACGTGTTGGAACTAAGAAATATATATATATATAGTAAATGTGTTTCAGATATTATGGAATTGAGTTGAAGAGAATTAGCATTTCGACTCAACTGTTGAAATGCTAATTTGTCTTTGGTTCGCGCGATCTTTTGTTAATACCGCACCAATCATATGCATTTGGGTAGATGACTTTGATGATGCACACAAGGACAAGGAAACAGTTCTCGATGCCTAAAGTAGCAATAGTGAGTAGGAGCTTCTTGGTAAGTCACGCCATTTGCAGTTTTTTTTTCCTGAAAACTTTAGTTTCCGAAAATCCCCGCATATATCTGGCAACACGATTTTTTAGCTTTAATTTTGGAGAAAAAAAATGCGAGTTATATTCGAGTAAATACGGTAATTTTTTTAGCTTTCAAATTCTTACGTATGGATCATTGATTAAAGATTGGATTTATAAAACCCACAAAAGAGAGCAAATATAGCAAATACAAGTAGCTGTAAGCAACAAGAAAACATTCATATTGTATCTGGATCATATGAAATTGATAAGGATGTATCGTCTGACATCTGTAGAGAACCAACTAGGAAGAAGATAAAAAACCTTCGTAAGTATTATATGAATTAATTGAAATGTGGATTTTCATGGACGGGAAATGAAGAGGAACCGATTCCAAATTTTGTTCTATTAAAAATAAATCATATTTTTGTTTACATGAACATATAAATTCAAATAAAACAGACATTTACAATGAAATATACTTTATTTATTTATTATTTGACAAGGGGCTACTTGGTAATAATGAAAATTTAAGAAGGGGTACGCGGATATCTAAAGTTTGAGAAACAGTGCTCTAGAGTATGGTTTCCGGATTATATAAAAAATAAAGTTAAAAATTAAAAAATCTCTCAGATCCCGCTCATTGTACTAATGTATTCTCTCTCTCGAGTATATGTTTACAACCTTCCGTGAGTGGGAGTTATATAAAACAAATCAATTTGAACACAACAGTATTGAAGGTCAGTGTTGTGCAAACGCTTTTATGAAAAAATGTGGGCGATGTTTATGTTACTACAGTAATCTTCACTGGAACTCACAGCATTTCATCTTTGAAATCTCAGATCAAATTAGTGAAAGTTTCGCTTATTTGGTGGACGAACTACTGACACCAGCGTACAGTGAATAAACTAGCACTTCAGTTCAAAATGGCAAAAGACCATAACTTTAAGAACCTGCTTATAAGACTTTCACACAACACGCTTAAGTGATAGGTAATTTCACCACCTACTATGACACCACCATCCTGCTCATTGGAATCTCTAACCTTTGCTCTCTAGCCCTGCATGTCCAGATTATTTTAGCCTAGTTTACGACCTTTCGCGGTTGGAATTCTATTAAAAACACCAAGAAATACTATTTTAGCATGGAAGGATCAACTGAGTTTTTATTTATTTATTTATTATTATTATTATTTTTTTATTTTTTTTTTTTGGAAGGTGTTTTCTGTATGTATCCATGGGTTGCAATATAATTTGTAATTTGCAGTCATTAATCTGGCTAAAATTTAAGGCGATAATCAGGTGACAAGGTTCCAGCTCTCTCTCGGAATAATATTTAAAAAAGATAAAATTATGCAAATATGTTAAGAAATTAAATGTCAAAAATCTTAAGGTTAATCAGTGTGTTTTGCTTTATTCTGACAAAGATTCAGAAATGCAATGCAATAGGTAATTCCTTCAGGAAAAATGAAAATCGTGAATACAGTAGGTTAGTCATTTATCTCTCCTTGTTCAGGCATAGCGAAAATAATTTATATAATTGTCCTAATTTATCTCCATGCGATATTGCGCACGTGCAGTTTATTTGTAGAGAAACTTCGATAGTTCCCTACTATCGTTTGACAAATTTTCAGCTGATAAACGAGTCTTTAGAATATAAACAAAACACATCAGCTTTTCAAAGTTAAAAACATGTTACTTGTGGAATTCAACTCAGTTCAATCCAACTTTCGTTAAAATCAAAAGTGGATGAAAATATGTAACAACGCAACTGAGTTCTGATGAATTTTATAGCAACCTCACTGAGAAATGGAACCAAAATCACATTGGAGAAAGAAAGAAACAAATATTGATGCAGGAAGCCCATGCTATAGAAATGGATAAATCGCGAGAAATAGTTGGTGCAAAGTTCAATGATATCAAAAGAACATATGGATATTTACTGTAGAATTGTAATATTATTTGAAGAATACGCAGAAATTTCTGTTGAACCTCCAATAACATGTTAATCTTTACTTTTAAATTAATATCAGATTAGCAAAGACTCACAAATACTGTAACAATAAATTGCGGTTAGTGAGAAGATTTCACTTCGAATATTTAATATAGGGTTTTAATTTTTGTACATATCCTATTTGATTTTATATCTTTGTAAAATAAAGAATCCGAATTCAGATGATAAAATAAAAATCCAGGCCTGAATTTATGGACAAATTATATTTTAAAAAAGCACTAACCGAAGCATTCCCTTTTCTAGAATGCCAATATTTTTGTAGAGAGCATTACGATGTTTTAAATTTTATTTTTTAAACGCGACATCAAGTTATACCGCCCATGATGAGTGATTCCCGAGTATCAGATTTGTTATACGAACAATTCAATTAAAACAGCATAAAATATGATATATAGCAGTCTAAAGATTGTCAGTCGACATTTTATTGTAAAATCAGCTTAAAAGCTACTCATTATAGATTATCTGTTCTTAGGGAGTGTGCGTGTATATGTTCTTGTTAGGGGGGGGGGTGTAAACCAGCTTGGACAGCATTCAAATTTCAAAATAAAAACAACATAGTAATTGGTTCAAAAGTAATGTTTCTTCTAAGGATTTAGGAGAAAAAAATAATAAAAATACACGCAAGTAAAAAAAAAAAAAAGTAGTCCTAATAACTTATGTGGCTTATCACGGATGTAGTAGTTTGGTTTTTATTTATTTCCTTATTGCCGAAACCTAGTCATTGCTGCTCGTTCGTTCTCTAACAGCTAGTGAAGTCTATAATTTTGTGCATGAAATAACTTCCGGAAATGGATAAGCATCTTGATTTCTACTGAACATGCGATTACCTGTAGATGTATGCCCATGTCGATTGCGATCTATCACAAATTATGTAGACAGACGTTCTCCATCATTTGCATATACTGTATGATTTGTTGATACTGAGAAAAACAGCAATCAGTTATATATATATATATATATATACACGCACACACACAAACGCACTAATTTCGTTTGAGATTAGAATATAAAAAACCTTGTGAAACAAGCTCTTAAAGCATGTGACTGAATGAACAACAACAAAAAAAAGCTAATTTTTAGAGCAGACAATGCCTCTCTTAAGTACTTGCACAACACCCTCATTTGTTAAAACAACTCAACTTTGTAGTAAAATATTAGTAAAATATTAAAAATAGTAAAGTAGTAAAATATTCTATAAAAGAGAATATTGTAACAATTTATATAGAATTTATTATTATTTTATTGTGATATGTGAAGGATCTCAAAAATACGTGACATAGGAGAAACCGTAAAACACTAATTTCATTTTTAAGAGCATTCCCCCTTTGGCCACTAGCTAATAGGCTGCTCAGAAGTTGCATATGTTATCTTGCTCAAATGTATATCCAATCTAATATACAAGGGTGGTCTGCAAAGTTCTCGGCCTATTTATAATTTCAAAATTATTTTTAGTTTTCAACATAATCTGCTTTAAGACTAATACATTTATTCCAGCGATGCCCCAGCGCCATTATCCCTTTCCTGTAGTGGTTCTCGGTAAGATCTGCAAAATACCCCTCTACAGCTGGTATCACTTCTTGACTGGAAGAAAAACGCTGACCAGAGAGGAAGAATTTTAGTTTTGGAAAGAGATAGAAGTCAGAGGGAGCCAAATCTGGCGAATAGGGCGGATATTTCAATTCATAGTGCAGGTTCCTTAATTTTCCCATTTCCAAAAACACGTATGTGGGCAGGTGCATTGTCCTGATAAAAGATGATTATTTTCTTCTGCAAACCGGGTCTTTTCTCACAAATTTTTTCATTTAGTCTGGTTAAAAGATCAGAATAATATTCTCCGGTTATTGTTTTACCCTTTTCAAGATAATTAATAAACAAAATGCCTTTACCATTCCAAAACACCCATGCCATGACCTTTCCTGCAGATGGAACCGACTTTGTCTTCTTTGGCGCTGAACAACCGGCTTCTGTCCACTGTCCTGACTGCTGTTTGGATTCTGTGTGTAATGGTGAATCCAAGTCTCATCCATAGTAATAAATCGATGTACAATATCAGTTTCATTCTTGTTAAAATGCTCCAAGCACTTCAGAGATTTTCATGCAAGTGCGTTTTTGATCTGCTGTGAGAAAGCACGGCATCCATCTTGCGCAAAGCTTTTTCATTTGCAATTCTTCATTCAAAATATTACTATTACTATTATTACTATTATTACGGGCAACTCCAGGGAGTCATTAGACTCATCGAGGGAGGCCCCAAATCATATTCATCACAACTATTTGACATTCATACAGTATCTATCATACCTCGCCTTAAACTCATTCACTGTCACAGCATCCACTACAGACTCAGGGAGCGCATTCCACTCATTCACTACTCTAAAAGTAAAGAACCCAGCTCTAACACCTTTACTAACCACACTTTTGCCCAGTTTCCATGGATGTCCCCTAGTCCTCCTACAACCATATATCCTACACGTTCTTCTGAAATGCCTATAGTCTCAGCAATTTCACGCAATTTGACTCGGCGGTCATCCAATACCATATCGTGCACTTGATCAATGATTTCTGGTGTTGTTACACTTTTTGGACGTCCTTCACGTGGATCAACTTCAAGGCTGGTACGGCCACGTTTAAACTCGGGAGCCCATTTCGTAATTGTCGAAAACGAAGGAGAAGAGTGTCCATAAACATTTATGAACTTCGAATGAATTTCTTTTGGCGTTAAACTTTCTTTTACAAAAGAATTTTATAACCGCATGATACCTACCCAATTTTATCCATTTCAAGGGATACACACAACACAACATTTTTTTTTCAAACAGCTGTATAAAACAAACTACTTAATTGGATGACTTGAAATTTCACATGGATGCTTATGACAGATGTACCAACTTAGAAAAAAAAAATATCTTGCCGATAGTGTTACCATCTATGGTCGAAGCCGAAAACTTTTCAGACCACCCTCGTATGAAACATGAAACCACGCAAGGTTCGTGGAAAACAGCTTTAAATTAACAGATTGCTATTATTCGATAATGACTTTTCGAATGGGATTTCTCATTGCACAAGAAAGAAATTTTGGACAAGTTGAGATCTCTAAGGGACCTTTCACTGATTTCACTCCAGTGCATATATGTATTGTTCAAGACTAGACTAAGCCTGGAAGAACTGATACTCTGAAGTAAATAACCTTTTTCTTTAGCTATGGCGTTAGCGAGGTTGTCTCTATTTTTGGAATGTCATAATGTCGAAGTGAAAAACCGACCACTTCCGTCCGTGAAGGGCAGGGGCGAATTCTCCATGCTTCTCAAGCTCATTAATTGAGAAAGAAGTAATATTTATTTGTTAATAAATGCATGCATTTATAAGCATTCCATTTAGGTTTTTATTTTTGTAGACAGAAGACGTCTTAAGCTTGCGCGACAACAATTGAGCTTTGCGTTGTGCATCGAAGGCCGATGCTTGCTCGTCTAGTCAAAGCTAGCTTGGCTTGCTCGGTTGTAGGAGCTTCCAGGTCCTCGCAGCAGCACTGTGATTTCATGCGCGCACATAGCCATTTCACGTCGTCTCACTCTGTTGCTTAAACACAGGCCATACGCAGTCAGCGTAGCTCTAGCCAGTGCGATTCAGCCAGCCTTTACAAGTGTGCGTGTTGCTTGGAAAAATTAAGTTTCAACTAACTTTTTATGACGATGTTATTGACCAGTTCATAAAGAAGAACCGTAGGGTAGAATTTGCATTCAAGTAGCTAAATTGAAAAAGATAGAATATCATTTGTAAAATAAATGTTTTTTGTACGATTAAATGTATATAAAATTTTAAATATATAATTTTAAATGGTCAGTAATTCATAATTCCGCTAATCACGCTTCAATCACACCTCTCAGTCCCTGAATGATAACAAGAGCAAGCGTGAATTTCAAGACCAGCATTCGCCCCTGGTGAAGAGATTCGATTCTGGTCTTTCCAATGAAATAGCGAGCATTCTTTCTACTGTACCAAAATACTAGGTAGAGTTATTTAGAATTATCGAGGGAACTGAGTTTAATATATATCAATTACTTTGCACCCTCCAGTCAGATTAAATGCAGAATTTTCCACCGTCCAAGTATTACCTTAAAAAAAAAAAAAAAGTAAAAAAAATTTATTCCTCTTAAATTTTTTTCTTTTTCTCACAGCCTTTTTTCTCGTGAGGTACTGGACAATAAGTTTCGGGTATAGTGTTGTCATTAATAACAAACCTGCGGAGTGCAGAATACTTTAAAACTTCTGCTTTCTAAATATTTATACTAACAAACATATCTGTTTCTAAAATGTGGTAATGCGTGAATTAGAAAGTTTAATATTACATAAATGTTAATATTTATAATGTAATCTCTACATGGGTATTAAATGGGAAAAAAAGGCAAAACTAGGATACAGAGCAACTGTATCACATAAATGTAATACTTTTTATTAATATAAGAATCTCGCTGTGAATAAAGAATACCAGTTATCATAAAACATGTTTAAGTGAAATAGGAATCTGGTGAAGACAGTTTTATGGCTCATAAACCTTTTCTCTTTCAATAAAGGACATGTAACGAACAGCTGGTTTGAAAATCCTCGGGATGGAATGTTGAGTGAGTAAAAATGTTTCACAAATGGTATTTGAAAGTGGAAAATTAGGACTGTGTGTATATTATTTTCCCAATAAGTGTTTCAATAAATAAATTGAAATAAACAGTAAATCATGCGAATGAGTCTTAATCCGGATATTGTGTGAATGCTCTTCAGTTTTGCCCAATTCAGCACATCCACTACATTTTCTGAATATGCTAAGTAAAATTCGTGGTGAGTTGTGTGGTGGAAAGTGCAATTTCGCGATGAGCCCTTAGACCCAGAGATGCCAAGTAGTAATAATAAAAATAGCAAGGCATCAGATGTATAATATATACGGGTAACCCTCGTATAACGCGGTACTTATACAATGCGGTTTCGATATAACGCGGTCTACAAATTGTAGTAACCCTTGTTGAACGCGGTATTTGTACAACGCGATTTCGATAAAAACACGGTCTATGTAGTAACCCTTTATCTTTTCATATATTTTTCAACGCGGGACTTAAAAATCAAATTTTATGTTCGTTAAATTTGCGTCTGCCCGTATCGTGCATGTAGTTATAAGTAGCGAATTTATATTAGGGAAAATACCCTTTTGCACGCATGTACGTCAATTATTTACCGTATACAGTATTTTTTGTTGAAAATTGTCTTCGTTTTCTGCCAGGAAAGCGCATTAAAATCATAAGTGTGCTAATCTCAAGTTGAGCACTTTATTTTTTGGTGAGTTACATACAATATGTAATGCTTTTTTTATGTAAAAAAAAAATATATTTTTATAGTAATGGCCACTTAGAGCGCTTTTGCGATATACGCATTTGTTAATACGGCTAAGGGTAGGGAGGTAACCGAATCAGTCAATATTGTGGAATTACTGAGCGAGCACTTTGCAAGAGTATATCATCCAGGTGGTGACTTTGAAGGAATGGAAGAACCAACAGCTTATACTGGAATTGTGATGAATGAAGTAGAGGTAACTAGTCTATTACAGAACCTCAATGTCAATACATCTGTGGGATTGGATGGTATACCAGCTCGTGTCGTACGTGAAGCGGCCAAAGAAATGTCAGTGCCCTTGGCCATTTTGTTTAATTTGAGCCTCAGGACTGGGTCACTCCCAAGGGGGTGGAAAGAGGGGAAAATAGTTCCACTGCACAAAGGTGGTTCCAAGGCTGCTGTTGAAAATTACCGGCCAATCAGCATAACAGGAATCATTATCAAGGTCTTAGAGAAAATAGTCAAGAGGAAAATACAAGATTGGATAGAAGAAAATGGGATACTGTATCGGGGACAGCATGGTTTTGTGAAGGGTAGGTCATGCCTCAGTAACTTGCTCACGTATTATAACACAGTGACGGCTGAACTGGAGAAGGGTAATGGGTTTACAGTGATTCTACTGGACCTTGCTAAGGCCTTTGACAGGATACCACATGGAATTCTAATCAGTAAATTGCAGCATATGGGAATGGACATAGGGTTGGTGAGATGGATAGGAAAGTGGTTGACGGAGAGATATCAGAGAGTGGTTTACTCAGGAGTAGAGTCCACAAGACGGCCTGTGACTAGTGGTGTGCCACAAGGATCTGTTCTTGGACCACTGCTGTTTAATTTGTTCATAAATGATATAGGAAAGGATCTGAGAGGAACAGTTCATTTGTTTGCGGATGATGCGAAGTTGGGTAGGGCAATAGTGAATGCAGATGACGTCAAAATTTTTCAGGATGATTTGGATAGATTGGAGGTCTGGGCTAAGGAGAATGGATGTCAATTTAATGTGGCAAAATGTAAGGTTATGCATTTTGGGGTGAAAAGATTGGCGGCAGTTTACTGCATTGGTGGAACCGTGCTCCAGGAAATTGATGAGGCACGAGATTTAGGAGCGTTGGTGGATAAGGAATTGAAATTTAGGGGACACGTTGCAAAAGTGGCCAAATCAGCTCATCAAATCACTTGGTTGCTGAAGAATACGTTGACAAGCAGAGACAAGCAGGTTATTGTTCCTCTGTATCGAGCCTTGATAAGACCCCATCTCGACTACTGTGCTCAGATTTGGTCACCTAGGTTTTTTCTTGATGGGGAGGAGGTGGAGAAGATCCAGAGGCGAGTGACCAAGATGATAGTAGGTCTGTGGAATGAACCGTATGAGAACAGGTTGAGGATTTGTGGGCTGCAAAAATTGGTTGATAGGCGGAGGAGGGGAGATATGATTGAGACATTCAAATTACTGAAGGGTTTCTATAAAATTAATTCAGAAGATATTTTTGAGAACAGGGCTGGTTGTGGGAGGACTAGGGGACATCCATGGAAACTGGGCAAAAGTGTGGTTAGTAAAGGTGTTAGAGCTGGGTTCTTTACTTTTAGAGTAGTGAATGAGTGGAATGCGCTCCCTGAGTCTGTGGTGGATGCTGTGACAGTGAATGAGTTTAAGGCGAGGTATGATAGATACTGTATGAATGTCGAATAGTTGTGATGAATTTGATTTGGGGCCTCCCTCGATGAGTCTAATGATTCCCTGGAGTTGCCCGTAATAATAGTAATAGTAATAAACCCACCCATTGTAAACTGCCAAGGTAACAACAATTGAACAAGACTGAAGATACATTCGGTTTCGATCAGTACATGAGACTCAACCTTCGCGAACTTCTTCATAAGTGCTCCAATCTCTTCAATAGTGAATTAATTGATGGTGGAATAGATTTAAATGAGGAGGAACTGGTACAATTAATAGATGATGTCAAATCAAATGGCAGGGAAAGTTCTGCCGAAGATTGTGATTGTGATGAATCCGTTAAAGAATTGAGTTTAATGAAATTAGCAGAAGGATTGGACTTGGCAAGGAAGTTAAGAAGTTATTTTACGGATAATGATCCCTCAATAGAGCGCTTCGGAAAATTCGTGAGACAATTGGATATTTCTTTAGCTCCATATTATGAACTTAATAAAAAAAAATGGCAGCATGTGGTAAGGAAGGTCTTATTACTGGCTTCTTGATAACTAAACCAGCCAAAGTATGCAATGAGAATTATACAAATGATGTCCAAAAGATTCAAAGTGATGACGACGTCCGTCCACTCGTAAATAAAGAACATCTACGTTCTTTTAGTTTTGAAGACAGTGATGACGATTAAAATATGCACTTTATTTTATTTTGCTTAAAACATTTATGCATTATGTGCAATGAAGTTTGCGTACAATTTATAATTTTTTATAATTTTATACTATGTATTTGTTTCATAGTTTGTTTTCTTAACTTACATGAATTACCTGAATTAAATAAAAAACTATTTTTGTTGGACATGTCATTGTTTATATAATTTATAAAATAAAAAAAAAATAAAAAAACGATCTCGGAACCTAACCCTACTTTTTCTATGTGATCTAAGTCTCACATAACGCGATTTATATAATGCGGCCGGCATTTTTGTGGAACCTAACATCCACGTTATACGAGGGTTACCTGTATATGTACATATACATTATATATATATATATATATATACATTATATATATATATATACATTATATATATATATATATATATATATATATATATATATATAATATATATATATTTTTTTTTCATGCGTATAAAGGATACAAAATGATTTTTAATATAACCCTAGCTGCATAATTGCAAGCAGAAATTTACGTAAGCTTCTGCAATAGTGTACTTGAGTTTCTTGTCATACAATCCCAGTATAATACTTTATTAACGATTACAGGTATAAATTTCAAAATCAGTCTAGAAATGCCAACCCTACAAACTCCACATTTTCCTCCAGGGCAACTGTTCCGTTTGTCCTTACTCGGGACCGGCTTTGCTGGTGCCTCTCTGTGTGGCACCAGTCCATGCAAGTTTGAGTTACTGCTTGTATAATCAGGCAAGTCAAGGCCATTATACTTCCTGCATCAGGTGACATCCTCGCTCTCTCTCCATCCTGGCCCACTATACTGAAATGAAGAATAGCAACAAAAAAAGCTAGCTTTCTTTAATAGTCTATCGCTATAAAATCTGTTTTAAGTTATAGTAACCTCCAGGAAAGTTTCCTATGTTAGAGCTGGTTTACTTACGAGGTTTATTTAGTATGAAATTCGAATTCGTTATGAGTTCATCGTTCTGAAAGAAGATCATGTATTGATGCGCTAAGATTTGCTCTAGGAGTATTTTATTTTATTTATTATTATTTATTTTTCAAACCATTTATTGGAATCCGTTTCGTTACTTGCAAAGTATCTGAACAAACTTACATAACGTTTTTTTTTTACATAAAGAGTAAAATAATTCTCATTGTGAAATAAAGGACTAATGACATTGCCATCTTGTAGAGATGGCGATGTTATAACTATATGCATGTACCTGAAAAGGAACAAGTGGTTTAAAAAGAAGATACGCTGCATAAAGATATAGATAGATTAAGCTTTCTTTTGGACTTAAGAGTTTATGAGGAAGTCTGAATACTTAGAATGATATAGTTAAATAAGAAAAAAAAAAAACAAGGGAATATTCAGGATTCCGATTAATGCTGATGAAAAATCTTCAGATGCAGAGGATTCATAATATGTATTGATCATTATCAACTCTTTATATGCAATGCCTTATGAATTGCTAACCATTCGAAAATTACATTCGTCAGCGGTAAGTAATGAACTGGTATCATTTTAAAGATTATTCATCTGGAAACGATGTAAGACAAAAAATAGGCTATGAAAAATGTTTCGTATCCCCTCCTATCTCATGTCAAGAAAATTGTATTGGCCCTCCTGATTTGGTGGACGGAAATTTTGATTTATCCATATCCTCTGTTGATCATGAATGAAAAAATAAAATAATAATAATAATCATTGGCTGCTGAAGTGATCGTCATTAGTATATTAAGTTGCCAATACCCACCAGACGATTTTTTTAGACGAAAGAAGGCCATGAAGTGTTTGATTGCTTTAGCTTCTAAGCGATTAAAATGTAGAAAGGAACCATTTATATAAATCAGGGACAATTTTAATAGCTTAATAATTACTTAGTTTTACTATTTACTCTATTATTTATTACTATGGTATTTATTGATATTTCAGATTTACAGGCAGTGTGGTTGAAGGAGTTATAATAGTGAAACTCCCAATAACTGTTTCCATTATTATAGCTCTAGTAGTGGAAACAAATCTCATTGGACGAAAGAAATAATAATTCTACAGAATTTATAGAATTATTTCTATATTCTTTAATTTGCTTTTCATTTGAAATTTTTCAGCCTAAGGAATTAAAGGAAGGAAATGCATTCTTTCTCGAATGAATTGGATCATAAAGAAACTAGAACCAATTATTAAGCGAATCAAATAAGATTGACTTAGAATTAAAATTTTCATTACAACTGATGTCTGCATTATTTTCCCAATGAATTATTTATACATAATGTGGAAATATGTCTGTAAGTATATTGTAATGATATTTTCCATATATAAATTTTTAAAAAGGTCAACAAATGAATTAATGACGTAAATTCCATCTTCCAACCATATGTCTATCTAGAGGCGGGAAACACACAACTACTTTGAGAAGAAGACCCCCCCCCCCAAAAAAAAAAAAAAAAAAAAAAAACAGTTTTTAGTGGTAGAATATTTTTTGGTATGTCTCTGCCTGGTTCAGTTAATCTGAATTAGTTAAAAAGATGATGACTGATTAATTTTAAGTTGCACTATCAGCTTTCCTTAAAAATATTTTTATGGAAAATTCGCTTTGGTAAGTGTTTTGTTTTCGATAAAAAAAAAAAAAAAGAAAACTTGTCAGTAGCTCAAAACACAAAAACAGAAAATATTTTTGTTTATTTGTTTCAGTGTGAACTTTGGACATACACCATCCCGCTGTTCTAACTTAACTGTTCGGTCAGCACTTGTTAGCGGGTACTCTTTCGACCTATTATTTTTAGCCACTCGCTAGCCAGAGCTGTCACTAGCACATGTATTATGTCTGTAAATAGGCAAACCAGTCTGGGTGTCAGGCCAGTTGATTTAGGGAAAAAGAAAATTCCATTACTGCCTCCGGCTAAAACCGATTATCTTAGGCCAGGCTGAAAGAGGCCTATAAGGGGAAAGACTCCCTGATCCAAATTTCATTTCATAAGGAATTGGAACTTGAATGTAATAATACACAAAACTAAAAAAGCAAAAAAAGTTAGCAAAGTTTTCCCCGCATTCACCAAAAACACTATTAGACTTCTTATTGTTTAAAAAACGCTAAAAGGCAAACCTGCTAGAAGGAACGCGCGCAGTTTACGAATATAATACACTGGCCTCATAGCCTTAGTTATTTCTTATTCCGTAAATCATCCGAAACCAACAAAGCTTACACGTCATAAAATATCACTTACAGTATTTCTGTCGAAATATTTAGCTAATAAATCCACATTTGGGTACCTTTGTAGCTCAGGAAATGGACATTGCATTCATAGTGGTAGACACTAATCACTGAGTAGGAACGTTTTTAAGCCTTTCTTCGAAACGGCTTAGAAAAAGTGGATCTCTGGCACAGGCAAGCGTTTTTCATCCCTGGAACTATGATTCTTAACCCTGCATCTCAAAACATTGACAGTAGAAATAACTATTACAGACAATACAAGTATCAAGGTTTAGGGTACAGCTGACAAAAATGAAGGCATTTTTGTCAGCTGTACTTTCTCTTCCCTTCCCACCGAAACACCTTCATTCGTTGAGCGTTTAGCTCACCATCAGTGAATGCTTGAAGGATGGAAATGAGACTGTTCATCTGTATTCAAAAAGTTAGTTAGAACTAAAGTAGCTCCATCTACTATCTTTGGGAATAAAAGTTTAGTTTTTAATTTAATTTTATTTTTAATCCACCTTCTGGCTACTCAGTACAGTCAGCGCCACGAAATTACGGTGTCGGTTTCATTTACGTTACTTACGAACCTAAACTTACGCTAATTACTAAAATAATAACAATCAAGGTCTGCATTTATTCATTAAACATTTTACTTTATTACTAATCATAAAATTCATAAATTTTACTACTAATAAAATTGGGAGATAGTTGAGGGTCGTCTAGAGGAAGCAATATTAAATTGCATACCTACGGTAAGAAGGGTTAATCAGCTAGCAGTTACATGGATGAGTAATATCATTAAGCACCAGCTGCAGAAGAAGAAAATGCTGTGTAGGGTATATAAAGAGAAATGACCAGCAAACTCACGAACAGTACAAGGCTCAGGCAAGAAAGATGGCAAAGAAGGCAAAATCAGATTATGAGAAGAATCTAGCCGAGTAGTCCAATGGAAATCCCAGAGTTCTTTCGTTATGTGGCAAGTAAGAGGAAGAATTACAATAGGGGATTAACTTTAATGAGTGATGATGGTCATGATGAGACAGAAGCGGATAAAATAGTTGAGTTACTGAGTGACTAATTTGCAAACATACACGAGTATTTCTTCCTAGTGAGGTTACTGCTTTAACATAGGTGACAGACACTGATGTGAGAACAGACGGAGATGAATTGGAGGTTCTTAGGATATTGTGGAATCTCAATGTAAACACAGCTGTGAGATTAGATGGGATATCAGCTCAGGTTTTGCGAGAATGTGCAATGGAACTGGCAATGCTTCTGACTAGACTTGAATTTATGTCTCAGCACTGGTAGAGTTCCAAGGGTGTGGAAAGAGGGCAAAATAATTCCCTTGCATAAGGGAAGTTCTAAGACTGCAATAGCAAATTGTAGACCAATCAGTATCTCAGGTGTAATGGTAAAAATACTGGAAAAATTGGTCAAAAAGAGAATTCAAGAATGGGTGGATAAAAATATGATACTGTATGAGGTGCAACATGGCTTTGTGATTGCTTTGATAGGAGAAAAAAGAAGGAATATGAGAGAAACATTTAAGTTGCTTAAAGGGTTTTATAGGATTCATGAAGGGGGAAATGTTTCAGCACTTGGCTGGAGGGGCCAGAACTAGAGGTCATACCTGGAAGTTGAATAAAGTGGCTAGTAGGAGGGTGAGTGCTTTATCTGTTAATGGGTTCAAGGAGAGATATGATAGATTGCGTGGATAGTTTGGATATCCCGCGATGAGTCTTCCGACTCTATGGAGGTGCCCGTACAATAATAATAATAATTCTTTAGTTGCAGTATTTATTTCAACCACTATAGAGAATTGTATGAGAATGAACGATCGCTTCTTTAATGATTTTCTTACAAAAATAATGAGTAAAAAATTTTTTTGCTTTCGACGTTTCGTGGACAACAATAAAGAGAATTTTTTTTGCAGCAATATCTACTGTCAGAGAATTGTAATATCTACTATCAGAGGATTATCATAAGGTGTTAAAGGATTTGAGTACTGATAGCAGTCATACTTCAGGAAAACCTACAGCAAAACTTAGTCACTGAAAGAATTACTGATCAAGCCAGATCAAGATTACTGTAGAAATATGTGGTCATGTGTCAGGGAGATATGGAAACACTAAAGAAGATTCAGCGACAGTGTTGGGAACTGCTGTATTAAGTTTAATAGTCCTGTGTGCTTTTCAGAGGACTTATTTGTCAAATAGGATGACTTAAAGACCTAGGCGAATAGGAAACAGGAAGACGATACGATTGAGATCCGATGTAAAGTTGATGACAAAATCTAATGGATGGATAGAGGAGATATACGCACAGGACGCTAGATCAAAAGGATTATTACTGGAAACAAGTACGGTGGCAAGGAATGAATTTCTTTGCGTACATGCGAAAGTTAGTCGATGGAAAAATTAACTGAACGAAACACACCAAACTTCGAAGTTTCTGGGTATATTTATCATAAACACTTATTTACAAACTTCACAAATTCAAATTTAAGCTGCAAATACAGCCAACACTTCAAGTAAGATGCAACTTACTGAATATTTGCAACGAAGTCAGAACAGGAAGCTCCTGTCTGATTAGAATTATAGTAAGGCCATGAAGTTAGTGTATGTGTGTGTGTGTGTGTATACACACACACACACACACACACACACACACACACACACACACACACAGTGCCTGCGCTAGGGTCTTTGCCGCCCGCATGCAATTTCTATCTAAGCGCCCCTGTAACGATCCGGGCGTGTGTGGTTCTTTTACGATAATAAAAATTTTAATTATTTGAAATTTCTTAAATAAATTTTGACAGAACAGCCACACGTTGGTTCGCTAAATGCAACGAAGAGGGGGGGAGGGTTGACTAGGCAGGATAATCGTTAAATCGCTAACAAAATTAAAATGAATTTTAATTAAAGTTAAAATTTATTTGAACATTTATTTTATTTATTTAAAAATTTATTTTTCAAATAAATAATATTTATTTGAAAATTTTTACCAGTTACTAAATTCTTAGTAACTTATAAAAATTATTAAAAAATTTTTTACAAGTGGAACTATCTTTTAGGGAAATAAAAGAAACTCAAGATAGATGAGAAAATAAGAAAAGAATTCAGAAATAATTAGAAC
Organism: Typopeltis vanoorti; assembly: GCF_054136105.1. Lineage (NCBI taxonomy): Eukaryota > Metazoa > Arthropoda > Arachnida > Uropygi > Thelyphonidae > Typopeltis > Typopeltis vanoorti. The sequence continues at coordinate 97,068,310 of NC_143566.1, forward strand.
ATTTAATATAAGTATACAAAAAATAACATCTTTACAGAATAACAGAAAAGAAATTAAATTACATAAATATACTTGAAATTTTTTTAAATTAAAATTTTAGGGTTCTTGATTTCATATTTACAAAATTAGAAATAGTCTTAACGTCTAATTCCGCACATACATCATTTTCAATAGCTATTAACGCCAAACTAACAAGCCTTTTTTTATGACATACTTGTTCTTAGTAAGTTTTAATTTCAACTTGGAAAAGGAACGTTCACCGCTCGCTGCAGTAACAGGTAAGGTTAATAGTATTCTTAAAGCAATTGAAAAGTTAGTTAAATTATTGGACACAATAAAATTAAGAATATCGAAAGGGTTTTCAATATTTAAATTATCCTTCCGAAAAATGTCCCGGAAAGCACATAACTCGTCATATAGTTCTATTGCATTTACCTCTTTATTGTCGCCATCCTTCAAGAGAATCTCTAAATCGTCACAATTTTTTCGTAAATCTTCGTTATTAATTTGTAGTAATCTATACAAGAAATTGAAATTATCATAATATGTTTTTAGTTGTTCAAAACGTTCTATTAACGAACACATTGCAACGTCTGGAAGTGTAAAAAACACATTCACTCTAAATTTATCTTCTGGCGATTGTGGCGTTTCGTCATGATGTTCGTAGTCAAATTGTCGTGTCTTCTTTCGTCGTCGAACTTCCGTACCAGTTTTAAATTATTGTTCTCCATCCACCTCTTCACTCAGTTCTTTTGCCGTTTTTAGAACTTCTTTAAAATATGTATCTGATCGATACTCTTGTAAGAATATTTTTAAGTTTTCGATAGATTCTAAAGCAAGTGTAATGTTCATATTTTTGTCTTGAAGCATTTTACTCACAGGGTTTATTCTGTTAAGTAAATCATGCCAAGTTATAAGAGAGCTTTATTTTAGCACATAATGTTTGTGCTTCATGCCGAGTTTCTTTATTAAAATTTTCATTATTTAAAATTTCAAAAAGTGCATCATAAATTTCTCCTAACTGATATCGTAGACGGGGGATTGCATTAATTTTACTTTCCCATCGCGTTTCTGATGGCTGTTTCAATGTTAGTTTTTTTACGAACTTTAAAAGGATTGCCCAACGTTTGCAAGAGAATGAAAAGAAATTATATTTCTTGAATAATTGCAAAGAAACTAATTGTATCTGCATTCACTTTGGCTGCATCGTTAATGATTAAATTTAGAGTATGAGCAGCACATGGCACGTAAAACGCTCGAGGATTTTTGTTCAAAAGCCAAATTTTGGAGCCCATATTTTTTTCCTTTCATATTTGCCTCATTATCATTCCCTTGACCTCGCATGTCTTCAATGGGAATGTTCCACCCAGTTGTTGCATTATTGTTGCACATAAACCACGTCCTGTGGAATCTGATATATCTGCAAAACCGAAAACGTTTTCCCTGATCTTGACAATTCCATTGTCACAGGAAACAAAGCGAATAATAATGGTCATTTGGTCTGTTTTACTTGCATCAGGTGTGCAGTCTAAAATTATGAAATAATATTTAGATTTTCGAATTGATAATAAAATTGTATCCCTGATTGTGTTACTTAAAATTTCCAGTATTTCATTTTGATTGTCTTTACTCAAATAGTGTACTCTGTTGTTTCGTTATAGGGCCCTTTCAACATGATTTTCCATAACAGGATCAAACTTCGCAAACGGTTCGACTAATTAAAAAAAAATTGCCGTTATTCCTTTCATATAATTTATCAGATGATCCGCGAAAAGCTAAATTTTGGCTACCAAGGAATTTTATAATTTCAATCAAGCGTTCTAAAACACTCGTCCAATTTTCTATTCCATTTCATGCATGCTTTGAGTCTGGCAATGAATAGTAGTTTTGATTTTTAAATTTTTATCAAGTTCCTTCCATTTTAAGAAATTTTTCATGTGAGTTAAACTAGTCTCATGTCTATGCAAAATTGTACTTACATTTCTCCAATTGTTATAACCTTCCACAAGACTACTTGATTCGGTAGGTGCGAAAAGTTTGCGACAAAAGCAAAAAACAGAATTTAAAGTTTCGGAATAAATGAGCTATATTCTTGGCACGAGCTCCCCATTTTCCATTTTTTCTATTATAATACGTATCGCCAAATTTACGACCATATGTATCGCTGGGATATATTATATTTTTCATTTGAACAGGCCTCATTTCAATTAAAACAACTCGTAATTTTTCATCAATATTTTCCCATTCACCTGGATCTTCTAAATTTACAGAGACTAACAATGTTTCAGTTTCGTGGTCAACTACAACTAAATCTTCTCCTGTTTTTCACTTAAATCATGCGTCTTATTATCTTGTTCAATATTTGCAATAGTACTTTCACGCTAACTGGATGATGTGCACGGTTCGTCAACTCTGATTTCTGATGTATCGAGTTGGTTACAATCTGCATTAGAATATTTTAATAAATTTATTAAGAGCCCCAGTTTATTTCTTAATATCTGCTTCTTTCGCAGCATGACGCTTAGGATTTTGTTCCGGATAACTTTTTTTTTAAATTTTTGATTCCATTTCTATTTTATACCCACAAGAAATTATTACACAACACGGCACAGACACGAAATAATAGTCCACACTGCGCTACTGTCAGTAGGCTCTTGTTGCTAGGTAACCAATCATATGATATGACTGGTCACCTAGCGACAAACGTTTTGTACAAAAATTAGTTTCTGTGCATAAAAACCGTTCACTGCTCGATTTGATAGTTCCACTTTAGATAGATTGCTGTAGACACAACATTCTGCAGGCAAACATTTAGCCTGCTCTCGCTGCAAAATTGTAAACGTACAATTTTTATACAATTTATGTACAATTTTTTAAAATTTTTATTCGGTGTATCCGGCCTTATTTATTTTAATATTGATCATTCTAAGAATTTTTTGTTTTTTAAAAATGAACTTATGAACCGTGCCGGGGCGGCGGTGTTCCCTTCGTAGCGGCGCCCACATGCTCTGAATGCCCGCTTCCGCCGGCCCTGTATATATATATATATAACTCAATTACCGTGACACAAAAACGTTACAAAAAGGTTTATCATTTTATATTATAGGATATATATATATGTTTCGAAGGAAGAAAATCTCAAGCTTTTAACTTCCACTTAAAGTAAAATGCCCTTTATTGGAATTCTGGGCGGATTCGAACCAAAATCTAGCTAACCGAAGGGCAAATATCGCATGATTTACGAGACTGCATTACATTACAATGGCGCTGCTATTGATTGACTGGTCATTCCCGTTTTTGCACTAAAAAGAGCAATCTATTTAATAGGCGTCAGATTGTAGTGACTAGCTTTTTCCACTGCTTTCCCATTTTGGGCAGCGTTTTCAGCACAAAAAATAATTAACTTTCCAGATCTGTGTAACCAACTAACGAAATTAATTAGGCAAGAAAGACGCGTTTGTGGTGAGGAAGAAAAAAATAATAAATAAATAATAATAATTTGCTCACTGTCAGAAAATTCGAGATAGTTCAAGCTTTTGTGAACGTACTATAAGCAGATTTACTATATATGACAAAATCTTAAAAAAAAAAAAAAAACAGTTTCCTTTCCTTCAAAATTCCGTCTATACACAAGTCGGTGTTTATGCAGTTCTGTTTCTTATCAAAGAGATCCTTCTTCTTAGACAGGACGGGCGAAAATTAGCACGAACTGGTCTGAGTGTCAAAACATGTGTCACCAGGATTGCGATGAGCGTAATCCACTCATAAAGCTTCATTCACACCCTTGAGTTCACTGGGTCGACTTTCTCAACCCCACAGCTATGTCCCCATTAATTTTGCGTCTTTCTTTCCTTGGCATGCCACAGCGGGTCAAATTGCTATTTCTCAGTTAGTTCAATATGATATGGCTTGAATTTAAATATCCTATCATTTTTAATATAGGAGTAGAAGGGATCATGGAATGGAAACAACATCTAAAAGTTATGCATTATTCATAAGTGAAAATCAAGTCAAATAAATTATGTTTGTCAGTTGTCTAAGCACATTCTGTTCCAATCTTGCTTACCGCTTAACGGTAAGCAAGATTGGAACAGAATTAACGGTCTTCCATTAACAAGAACTTCGCTAACATTATTAAAAAAAAAAAAAAAGTAGTATTGCTCCGGTAACTGGCCTTATTTAAGCGGAAGCATGTTTTGTTACCGAGTCATATTGTTCCACAGTAACCATAAGCTATTGTTTTCTGGTCGGCAAACAAAACAGCTATCTGTAAATGGTTTACATTAGCTGAAATTTTGAGGAACCAAAATTTGATGATTATATTAATTCGATTACTAGATACTATTGTCAGACCAAAAAAAAAAAAAAAAAAGATCTCTATGAGATTAATTTTAAAAAAATTAGTAACGAACGTGCACTAATGTTAAGAAAGAATGAAAATTAATATTTATATTTACAATAATCAATAATAAAAGGAAGAACGTGTAGTTAGCGTAAAATATACTCAGAAATTGGTTATTTTCGTTGTCAATCGCTGACAGCCCCCCCCCCCCCCGCAAAGTTTTTTCTCCAACAATATGGCTCTCAAATACAACCAATGCTGCCATCCTGTGCTTTGATAGAAATAAATGCCATACACAAGACCATAATTGTTTTGTCAGAAACTTTAAGGAAGCTTGGTTTTTATTGCACAGGAAATGCAATAAAAACCAAGTCTAGTCATCGTTTATCAAGAATTTCATGCACATAGATCCTTAAAAACGTAATGTAATGTGCATCATGTTTCAAAACGAGATAATGCCAGCTAAGTACGAGCTCTTTGTTAAACGATTTTTCAACCGCTGATTCCATTCCAGTTTCAATAAAGATCTCTTATCATTTAACCGATATCTAAAACTCTACCTAAGAAGTGTACAAAACTACAGAAATTGTAGAACTAATAAAGTTTTATCTTTAAAATTAAGTATGTTGTCCTTATACCAGAATTCTCAAGAACTGATATTATCACGTGACGCCTCCATGAAATAAAAGGACTCATCTGGCGAGCACTCCACACTCAGCCCACCATCCACACCACATAATCCACCATCACTGATAGTATATTTAATCTGTGAATTGCATGCATTATCTGGCCAATTTGCCTGTATGCGAGATGGAAAAAAACTTTGTTACTTCAACGAAAAAAAATCCATATGGAGACGATCGCTGTCCAAAGTTTACAAACTCTAGTCTTTCATATTCTGATTGCAAATAGCCATTTCTATTTACCATCATAGGATAGCGTTAATAGCCTACTTGAACTATTTGTAACATGACTGATTGCGATTCTCAGCAAACATTATTAATCACCAGATTAAACACCAAGCGAGTACCGGTGGAGTTGGTATTTTCTCCCTGTGGCTCAGACAGCCCATTTTCTTATCTAATGCACAGGACTATTTCGCATCATAAAATCGACAATAAACGAGTCTCAGCGAAATCCATTTGATAATAATTAAGGCAATTTATTGTTTTTTAATGAGACTAGTTTAGCATATGATGGCTTCGGGGATTTAATGCAGCACTAAATAATGTACGGTAAGAATGCATCGCGTGTAGCTTACTATATTAAGGATGGGAGGAAGAGCCTTTTAAAAAGGGGAAAAGCATCCATATCTTGTTACACTTAATACAGGCAAGTTTTCAAGTTCCGGTGATTACGAAGAGATAGGATAATTACATAGGCTAGTCTACTAGTGAATGATCACGCTTCATATTAACCTCTGCGTAGTTTTCTGAGAATGGGATATGTATTAGAAACCAAGCTAAACAGTATAAGTAGTCAGGTAATTCACCACAGCGTGTTTATATATGAGAATTTAAGAAAGGGCAGCATAATATTAAATATACTCCAAGATGAATATTGTAAACCAACAAATGACTGGTGTAACAAGTTTCGCATAACAGCTCCCAAGAAAATAAAGGCAGTTCACCATTTAGGTTGCTATCTAGCAAAAGGGACGCTATTTTGTCGAATGTATTAGAATTTTGGGTCAAGGAAACTTTTGCACGGTAACGTAAGAGGACAATTGCATTACACGATAAAGAAAAGGGAGGACTACCTGGTCATAAATATGGAACAAAATACGTGCAAGCGGATGGGGAGTAAAACTGGCTGTTATTACATTTGTCGTATTTTGAATTCTCTTTATTTGCGCTGCAGATTATGATGCAAGTTTTGCTAAAGTTAACCGTATTATAATTTCCTTTGCAGACACAATTATTTCTTTTATTTGAGTAAAAATAAAATAAACCTTAAGAAAGGTTATGAAATATTATAAATGCACCGAAAAGATCCTTTTAGTAGATCACAAACGTTTTTTTTTTTTTTTTTTTTTTTTGTGAATCTCATGAGCAGTTGGAAATCTATCGTACAATTCAGTGCTCTGGTGAGCTGAGAATTAGATATTCTGGAAATCGTGGTCTAGAACCCAAACCTTTTCAAGCACTTCAAGATTGCAATAAGCATAGCTGTGGCTTACACTGAGCGAGGACAACCATCTAAAGACTTGAATAAGGATAATAATCAAGATATAAATATAAAAAATATAAATATAAAAGATATAAATACCATAGTAATTCAACAGTTATGAATTTATAAGTTTTTATGTTGTTTGAAAGCTGGTTTATGATAGTTTCTATTATCACTATCTCCTACAAGATCCATTAAGCTTGAAAATATGAATAAAATGTGAAACTAAGCTTTTATTTGGATTCCCGCATAACTTTCATAGCATTGATAAAGGACTCTGGAGGCAAGTCCTTATGAATCTATCCTTGTTAAATTGATAGCGACGACTATAACTGTCTCAAAAGAAACCCATTTGCTGACTAATTTCAAATCTCTGATAGCTAGGATAAAACAGGTTGTCGATTCCAAATTATCAAAGCAGATTTAGTAATTGTTGCTGTTTCATTGTCACGATTCGAATTAGTAGAATTATTCAGTAGGCTGTTAAACCCTAAGAGTCTCCCTTAAAGCTCAGCTAAGGGAAAACAGGAAGAAATGGAAAAGAGCAATCACTGAACAAAATCAGATCCGAAGTATAGTTGGAACAACCGTGACCAAATCTCAGACCGTGATTAACAGACTTAGGGTAAAGTAAACTTCCTTTTTTTTTTTCTTTAGATATTTATTCGGAATAAGAGATTAATCTCAGTGTTGCAAATCAATCTTCGGGTTAAACATTCATTTCCATGGAAATCGTACGTATGATACGATTGCATTTAATACTAACTTCACGTTAAAAAAAAAAAAAAAAAAAAAAAAATGCGCTTCACCAGCCCACTTATTGAAGATGATAATCCAATCTTGTGATTTATTTTCAGATCCGCTCATTGAAATACTGCAAAAAGAGGGGAATCAACATTTCAAAGTTGTTAATCACAGGTTTGCGACCATACATAGAAAGAAAGAAAGAGAGAGAGAGAGAGATTGGTTATGACAAATCTGTACTTTTTGTGATGAATGAAATAAATCAAGGCAGTCACTGTTTTTTTTTTTTTTTTTTTTTTTTTTGTCTCAGCCTTTGATAGCATTTCACATAAGAATCCGTTTATCCAAATATACCAAATAGGTATTAATGTGCAAGATAGTAGAGTTCAGAGGAAGAGATTTGGCGTTAGGACCGTTGTTGCAAATATATTTCATTATCACTGGATGAGATGATGAGTGTGCGAAAGGTGAATTAGTTTAAGTCAAAGTATGGCAGCTGTTCTTCTTATCGCTGTCATTATCTCTGACAGCATTTCCTGCAGTTAGTGATAATTTCATTACTTATAATACTTTTTGCCAAACTTACACAAAGCCAATATTGATGACCAAAAAGAGCAAATTAACAATTAATATTCTTTCAAATGCAGGACTGTGCAAATGGTATTTGCATCCGCAGCAAATACCATTTGGTCTCCCAAAGAAAGAGTGTTCTGAGTTCGATTCTAGTCAAATTAGACACACAAAAAAAGTCTCCTGGTCCTGATGGCATTCCCCCAATTGTCCTGAAAGTTTGCGCACCAGAACTGACTCCTATCTTATGTTGCCTATATATACTCTCTTACTCCACTGGAATCTATCCTACAAACTAGAAATTGGCCTATATTCAGCCCATTCCCATGAAGGGTGACAAGTCGCTGCCGTCCAACTACCGCGTTATCTCGCTTATCTCAGTCCTGTCAAAAGTAATGGAAAAAATCATCAATTCCCAACTCCTATACTACCTTGAAGACACCCACCTAATAAATGACAGCCAGTATGGATTCTGTCACTGCCAATCAGCAAGAGATCTGCTCACATATGTCACCCATCTCTGGACAAATGCCATGGAGAAGTTTGGCGAATCTCAAGTGGTTGCACTAGATATCTCCAAAAGTGGGCTGGTGAAGCTTGAGCTTTAAAAGAATAATTCGTGTATGCTTTCCAATGTTTTGTTGAAAACGACATATTAAAAAAGGTATTTCTAAAATATCTTGAATTTACTTGAAATAGTATCTTTTGCTTTCCTAGTGGAGAATTAAGGTTTATTTTTCGGATATCCGCAACGACTGCCACAATCCCCCCCCCACCACCACCACCCGTTTACTCAAAGAAGGTCATGCTTTAGCAACTTGCTCACATTCTATAATAATGCTACCATTGAACTAGACAAGACGAATGGATACACTATGATACTTTTCAATTTTGCTAAGGCTTTTGACAGAATGCAGCATGATGAAGTGTTGCATAAATTAGAGAATATAGCTTTGAATTATAGAATATTAGCGTGGATAAGAGGATGGCTGACTGACGGATATCAAAAAGTGGTATATGGGGATGCGAGTCTGCTAGAATTAAGGTAACTAGCGGTGTATCACGAGGATCAGTCTTTGGTCCATTGTTATTCATTTTGTACATTAATGACATTGGGAAGGATTTGACATGCGACATTCAGCTATTTGCTGATGATGCAAAGATATGTAATGTAATCAGGAATGCTGCTGATATGCAATATTTACATAATGATTTGAATAGGCTGCAAGAATGGCATTGGAAAACGAATGTTAGTTCAACGTTAATAAATGTAATGCCATGCACTTTGGTGATTTGATATTCAATGTCGTTTTTATTGGTGGGATTATGCCGGAAGAAACTGATCAGGCTAGGGATCTTGGAGTTTTAGTAGACAGGAAGTTGAGGTTCAAGGGTCATATAGCAAAAACTGTAAATACAACTCTGAGAATAGGCAATGCTGAAACGAACGTTCACAGATAAGGATGTCATTTTGCCTCGTTACAAAGCCTTGATAAGACCGCACTTGGATTATTGTGCTCAGGTCTGGTCTCCGAGTTTCCGTTGTGATTCTGATACAGTGGAAAGAGTGCAAAGGAGAGTGTTAAAGTGTTGATATAGCGATTGTGGAATACTGATTATGAAGACAGATTGAGAATTTGTATTTATTTGTAATTTCATGCAGGATTTCAGTTGATGGAATTTTTCATTTTACGGAGGGTGGGGAAGGGACGCGAGGGCATCCATGGAAGTTGAGAACGAATGTTATCAAGAAGGTGGGGGAGTTCTGTCATAGAGTAGTGCGTGATTGGAATGGATTACCGTTGGTTGTTGTGTATGTGCAAGTAGCATGAATGAATTCAAGAACAAGTATGACAGCTCGTGCTAATAGAATGGCCTACTTCGATGAGTTTCTGACTCCCTGGAGATTTCTTTTTAATCTATCTATATGATCACTGGACATCCATAGATGCCGTATGGTCACTCCGATGCTCAGTGATGTGCCACACCAGGCCTCGCCATGTAGTTCTGTTGTTTGCTTTTCTGGAGACTTCAACTCTCTGAAGATTAGTTGCTCCACACACACCATCCATCCATCTCATTGACAGTCTTCCTTTCCTCTTTTTCCAGGAACTTTACCTTCTATTACTGTTCTGAGAAGTCCTCCTTCTATCCTTTCAATGTGTCCAAAATATTTCAACTTTCTTTTGTCAATATCCTTAAGGAGCCTTAAAGTTCTGATCTTTTCTAACACCCATTCACTTGTACGCCATTCAGTATATGATATCCTCAACAGCCTTCTGCAGCACCACATCTCAAAAGCAGATATTCTTTTCTTATCCGAGTTCTTTAGGTTCCAAGTCTCACATCCATAAGTCGCTGTTGGAAAAACAACTGCATCCAAAATCCTCTTTTTAATAATAATAATAATACTATATATATCATCATACGTATCAAGGATTTAGGCCTAGCATGACCTGTTCCGGCCTTAGAAGTCATCGTTGAATCGTTTAAGAGGACGTCCTGGTTTTCTTTTCCCTAATGGCTTGTACTTTAAGGCTTGTTTTGGTAATCTTTCTGTTTTCATTCTTTGAGCGTGTTCCATTCATTTATGTTTATATTTTTTAATTTTTTCTGTTACTGGTTCTTGGTTTAATTCTTTCATAATTTCTTCGTTTCTTTTGTGATCAAATAGAGTATACTTTGCAGTTTTTCCCATAAACTTCATTTCTGCTGTTGTTAATCTTTGTCTTTTTGTTTTATTGTCCAGATTTCGCTTCCATACATTAAGACTGGTAGGGCTAATGTATTGTATACTTTTAGTCTGGTTTGTTTTTGAACTAGGTTTGGTTTAAATATAGAGTTAATTACACCTGTTATTTTTAAATATTTTGCAATTTTTATGTTTATATCTTTTTCATATGTGATCATACATCCTAGGTAGTTAAATGAATTCACCTGTTCTAAGATCTTGTTTTCCATTACTATCTTAGTTCTTGCTGGATCTTGTCCTTTAAAGGCCTCACAGAATTATGGGATTCTCAATGAAGAATAATTTTCGATTACGAAACGTACCAATTTCAGATTGATTAGTGTAATAATTGTCTCATATTTCTAACTCGCGCTATACATGTAAAAATACGTTGCGCAATTCACGCGTGATGTATTCCATTACCGAGAGAGGGAATTAAGCAATTTAAAGAGGTCAAAATGGGGGGGGGGGATAAAGAACACGCAAGTAAAGCAATTAATAATCGTGCTACGAATACAAATTAGCACTTTTTTTTCATGAAAATTAAGAAATCAAAATTGGTGGCAGGCTATGTACTACTTTGAACATTCTGAAACAAATTTAATTAAGATTCAACTCGAATGATTAGCATTTCACATGAACTAGGCCTAAGGGTACCAAAGTAAACTAAAACTTACATTATTTAATGTTTTCTTTTCGATATTAATTTTACAAAGAAAACAGTTAATACATCAGATAAGTTAGCATAAACTTGATGCTTTATAGCGAATCATATATTCAGAAGAAAATTTAAGTGTACATAGAGGCTAGGAATCTTAGAGTTTTAGTAGACAGGAAGTTGAAGTTCATGGGTCATATAGCAAAAATTGTAAATACTGCTCAAAATTTGAATTTGACCCACAATAGAAATGTAGACTTCTCTCACCCCAGAATCTCATTTTCTCTCTCCTCTTTTCCCATGTCACTTGCCATTTTTCTTTTATGCAAATTATTATTTCTATAAAACTTCACTTATCCACAGTTCATCCCAAAATATTTCTATTGCATGAAAAAAAAGTGAATGCTTTTTCGAAATTCTTGCCCTCTTCATCTTAGTAGAAAAATTTGTCTCACAGAAGATCTGTTAACTGCATGAATTCCCCGGTTGTTTTTAGTTTACGACAGGAAACGTCCTCTTCGTATGAAAATGGCTAAACTTTTTTTTTTTATTTATTTTTAATGTGACTCATCCAGGAAAGGTTATAAACCTATAGTACATTGTTACTGTGGGTAGGCTGACGATTTCTAACTTTTGTCTTCATTTCTTTATTACATAACCGGGAAGCACTGCTTTAGAAGTCTAGAGACCAAACATGGAACGTTCTTCTCAAGCCACTTCATGCCTCCAACAATGAAATTCATCTCCCACCTAAAGACAATCAGAAACATCCACGCTTGTAGTGGGATTCGAACCCCAAGCCTGTTGCTCGGAGAGCGGATATACTAGTAAGGTTAGCTTCAGTTGGAAAACGTTAAAGATTCTTTCTTTCCTGGACAGGATTCGAACCTGATTTTTTTTTTTTTTTTCCTACCCAAATCACTCAAATCTGTTCCAATTATTTAGGGTTGTGAAATTGCAAAAACAAAAAAAAAAAAAGTTACTGGAGTATTTTTTTTAACCTCGTCGTGTTATAGTGTAAGCAGAATAGCAGGGAAATTTAGTACATTACGCTATGCACGTATGATTTACTCGTACATGAATGTGAGTATACAAATGCATTTAATTTAAAAGTGAGTACGCTTTTAACATTAAGTCGTAGTGAATTTGCGAAAGAGAAGTCTAGACTTCTCTCACCCCAGAATCTCATTTTCTCTCTCCTCTTTTCCCATGTCACTTGCCATTTTTCTTTTTTGCGTGGTCTATATCGTGATCTGTTTGCTACTAAAGTTGCGGTCACTCCCAAGATTACGCCGTTACCAAAGTGATAAATACCGAATAAAAATCATTCTTGTAATGGGAAACTCTACACTTGCTGAACCATTTTGTGGACCACCTGCATCTATCAATGCCATCAATAACGCCTGTGTTGCACATTCTGACTTACACGTGCTTTGTGATGGGACTTACCGAGCTATGTGATACTCAGGTCCGGCGGCAAGTCAACCTAAAAGGGTGGTGAGCGGTCATTGCTCTCCTCGTTTTGAATGAGGTATGAGGCGGAAGACATTAAGAACTCCTGTTACTAAACGGAAAGAAAAGCATAAAGGAAGACCGGGTGTTAATAAACGACTGCTAAAGCGAACTCGTATACAAAAAAAAAAAAAAAAAAAAAATCAAATGGTGCATTGTGAAGAAATCTTTAGGATGCTTTGGCAGGAAACGCCATACTTATTTATTTAGAGGTTCATCTATAAATACACAATTACTTCACGCAAGAAAACTAAGAAACTAGTTAAGAAATATTTCATGTTTAAGTCCTTTTGTGTATAACTGGCACATACATATTATCTGATGGCGATTTTTTGTTTTTAAAAAAAAAAAAATTATCAGGCAGGGCTAAGTCAGTTGGTTTCAGGTTCTGAAGGGATGGTCTTGGCAATCTTTCCTCTCCCTTCCCGAGACACAGACAGTAAACATATAAAACGACGTGTGAATGTTAGGACAGACAGTATAAACTATGGGCATAGCACTGACCATTTCGTCCCTTAAGTTACGTTTGCTTATAGCAAGATGATATTTGAGCTAGCCATGTGGTTCACTGGCGCCAGTTGTATGTTTTGTGGTTTTTGTGATGAAATGAGTTGTTTTTTTTTTTTTAAATCGATGTGAACTTTGAAGTAAAGTCACCATTAAGTCCTGCTGCATACAAATACCACTAACAGAGAAACATTAACATTGTTTATAAATAAATTCCTTCTAAATAAACTGAAACTCTATTGCGTCAAACCCATATATATTTTAGCACGGAAAAGAAAACATCTATACTCAGAAGAAGGGCGGTCCATAGGCTCGCCAACTTCAGTTTATGGTTAAAGAAAAAAGGCTTAATATTTAATGAAATTTCATTTCATTAAATCCCAAAATGCTCATTCAAGCTTTAGAGGGAATTTTAACTGCTTACTTCTGGGCTTCCACTGCCAGCTTGTTGAATTGTGTTTTTCTGGATGAAGAATCCGAGTTGTTTAAAGGAGAACCCTTCCATCTATGCATGAAACAGGCTAACTCGCTTTCAGTCGCAATGTCTACGACGCAAAGAACCTAAGGGTTCTTTGCGTCGTAGACATGATCCCAACCGGGTCTTTTCAATCCAAGGGCATCATTATTACCAAATTGAGCTTAAGCTTAGTAAGCTCAATTTGGTAATAATGATGGAAGCTTACTAAGCTTGAGCTTAGTAAGCTTCCACTGCTGACCGATGACGCAGGAACCACGCGTTTAGAAGGTACTGTTTCATTTGAAAGGACATCAGCACATCCCCGAGTACGACCTCGTGAACATGTCATCCTCTCTTCGCCGTATGTGGGACAATATTATGAAGACAAATCATCATGGTTGCAGTTCATTGTGCTGAAAATCTGCGTTGCATTTTTTTTTTTTTTTTTTTTTTTTTTGAGGTGGGGGAGGTTGCGAGAGGGGAAGTTATCTAGAAGTGAAATTTGAAGAAAAAAAAATATAAAGGCTAATGAAGCAATGAGTCAAAGTTTGTAGAACGAAAATTATAAAATAAGGTGATAAAACAGGGAGACACGAGCAATTTGCAATAGAGTTCTTTAAAATGTGCAGCGCTGTCTTGAGAAAGAAACGCGGAGGGAGAAAGAAAATGAAAATGAAAACTTTCTCTAGATTATTTTGAAACTAATCTAGAGAAAGTGGTGCAGGGAGAGATGGGGAGGTGGCTGTAGCAGGGAGATATTTTCAAAGTAGAGGTATGGTCAGTATGGATCAGTCTGTTCAAGATGTTTGCTATGTCAGTCGATGACTTGGCAAAATGCACACGTTATCCTTAATTAGTGGGGGGAGGCGTAAAGAGTGATGATTCAGTTAATCACAAAGTTGTACTTTATGTAGCACATGAATACTTAGTGATGTAGTCACTAAGTGTTCATGTGCTAGATAAAATAAAATTGTGCAGTGTCCGCGCGATAGCTGACGACGTCTTGAAGTCCAAAATTAACGCTCCCATTAAGCTATAGTATGCAAGCTCTAAAATATTGAAATCACTAATTGTGAACTTGCATACTATACATTGATGAGAAAGTTAATTTTGGACTTCAGTTCTTTGCGGCAGTTCCTTTAGCAGGTTTACTTGCTATTATCCCTTCTAAGGGAAGTAATATTTTATCAATCTCACTTTAATAGTTTTATTCTTAATCCATCTACTGTACTTTTATTTCTTGAGACGCTCGTGTGTATTTCAAAGCCTGCTTCATTTAAATACTGAGGACTTTCCTTGCAGTTAATTTGATGGTAGCATCCCGGTTCATGCTTGCTACAGTTCAATGACTACATGGATGTAGAATATTGAGTGTTCGTGATTTCAAATAAACTTTCCAGGATCGTACTAAAGTACTAACTGCAACAGATGATCGTATTTTAAACGCGATTTTTTTTTCTTTCCAAAATTGTTTCTTTTAAATTTTAAAAACATCCACACATAACTATACAGTATAATAACAGTTGTTAATATATACATATGTGATGAGTCCTGATTAAAAGTCATGCATAATAACTAACTACACCGTAGTCGGCATAGTAACACCACAGTTGGATGGGTAAACAACTTGCATCAAGGTCATTTCGGCGTGATAACATTAGCATCACATATAGCAGGAAGATAAAACAGCTATCGTTGGTACTCTTGACCATGATTATTTTCTTTCCCAATCGATTTGTGGTTCGAGCTCATTCCGGACGCAGAACATTTACTAGGTACTCGATTTCTCCAAGTTCGTTGTCATTAATGCAGGTAACTCTTCAAGAGGAGTCACGAGATGTAATTGAACCCTTTTAAGAGATTATATAGGTGAACGCTCAACCTTGGTGATTGAACTTTCATTCCTAAATTACCATCACATGATATGGAGATTACTGGATTTAGGAATTTCAAATATGTTGCATTTGCGATAGGCTACAACCATTAGGAAAGGAAGGTTGAAATTACTGATAATTTCACAACGTCCTTAAAAATAAATTTCCAAACAGCAAGGTACTATTAACTTGTCTTTGAACTTTCTTGGGCTTTAAATCACATGAATCCCCCCCCCCTTTCAACGTCATCACATCAGATCATTAGACCAAACGAGCAAATGCAAATTAATTCTTCCATTATGGCAGTAACCTACTGTATTTTTAAGTTTCCAGACTTATTAATCAACCACACTTCCCCATAGCTAATATTTCAGTTCATACATGCCGAAATCACGGTAACAGTCATGTGATAAAGCTATTTAGTTACTTTCAATAAAGCCTTTAAAGTAAGTTTGATTTCTCAAATAAAATAAGAGATCGTGTTTAGTACAATAGGACAATTTGAGGAACTAATTTTCATGAACACGTTTTTCATTTAAATTTTAAAATTTTAAACTTTTTTAAAAAATTATTTCAGTAGGTAGGACTGAGAATATGTGAATTAGTAAATCCAAATGAGGTATAAGAAGCAGATAAAATAAAATAGGCCCTCGAATTACTAAAGGTTAAAAAACACGGTTTAGAATCACATTTTAAGTAACTATCGCCAAGCAAGGAGTAGGATAATTTTGCCTTAGTCTATTTGGGTGTAATGGAAATATTTACAGATTGCAAACTCTTGAATCGCTCTTTAAAATAAAAATAATTTCGCAAACGCTTTTTATACAGAAGTGGAACACCTTTAATTAATCTTTTAGAAGTCGGTGGTAGCAGCTCTGCATTCTTGTCTGAACCCATAACTAAGAGACACACACACACAGACAGACAGACAGAGAGAGAGAGAGAGAGAGAGAGATTATGGAAAAGATTTGCCGCCAACTCTTAATCATGATCCCTAACTGGTATATTACTGAAGTGGTGAGAGTTCTACGGTCGATTCTTCTGAGATGCGAGATTAAACATCCCAGTTTTTCTGGGGGGAAAATCCCTACTTGCCTGCACCAGAAATCGAGTAACTCAGAGACCAGTTGAAATTTCACCATTTGCTTATCAACACATCTTTGTTGATAAGCAAATACTTTTTTTTTTCTGGTAATCTACCATTATGGAATCAGAAAAAATGTCACAAGATTTCGCTCCCTTCCCATTTAGTAATGAAAACGTACGGATTGGATCGCTCAGATCAAGGCCAGTCAATGATCGAATTTTTTACTCATAGTAACTGTGGAAGAAACTTCATCTACTAAATCTGCATCTATTTTGTATTAAATTTAATGTTTAACTCAGTTACATTCAAATCTTGGACATATGTAAAGTTATTTTTCGAAGTGATTAAGAAAGAACAGCTGAACACCTTTTATTAACAGCTAATAACTTTTAAACAAAATGGAAAGAATATCCGATAAGATATTCTATGCCACCACTGATTCCTGATACGATCAAGTTAAGGGAACAAAAGTCAGCAGTAATCAAAAACACTAAAGCAATGGAAGTAATGTTTAATGGGAATTGTTTATTATACCCGAAATATGTTAGAGGAGCGAATTCTTACGATGTCCTGAACAACTGTACTTGGTCATGAAGATCTAGAATAGCTGATTACGATAAGATTAAGAATCGACTAATAAGTTTTTACATCTATATCTCTATATCTATATAGATGTAAATAAGTTTTTTACTTATTTACATCTATATCTCCTCCAAAGATTCTTATTCAAAATAAAAACACCTTGTAGCAACTTGTATAGGTAAAGTTGATAAGGCTCTGTATTACTAAAACCTTGGTATTTAGGGTCTAGCTACTCACTGAGGCGACCTCAAAAAAGGTTGAAACCGGTCTAGATAGTGACCCCACCCATAATGCATTACAGTATACATCTCTTAGTGAGAGGTGCTTTACGTTATGGAAAATACTAAGAATAGTGATCAGAGCTTTACCCACCTTTACAATGAGTTGCCCTGGTGTTGCACCACCTTTAGACTTGAACTACGTTCAGGCGCAAACTTAACTGTTTGCTTACTTGAGATTAGGAGTAAAATAACCAAGTTTATAAAATTACTTGATAACCCTAATATACAGGGTGTTCGGGATAAATTTGACATATTTATAATTAATTATATTTTTCCGTAAGTTACATGTCTTAACACACACTTCTCTTCATTTAAAAGTTTGGACCCTTCTTCATTCATATACAAGATGTCAGAAAGGATGGATAGCTGGAACCCACCTGAATCATGGAAGAGAATAACTTGTATCATGATGATTCGTGCCCGCCATCAAAATAAGGATATTACGACTGCTGCCCAATGCTCCCTGAATACAATAAAAACAATCAGGCATGAACTAGAGACTTGCAATGGTGACTACGAGGATGTAGCAAGAAGAAAGATCCCTAGCAGACGATCTGATTGCGTTCGTACAGCAGAATTCCTCGCAAATCTGCAGGAACAGGTATTGAAGAACCCTGGCATTGGAATTCGGGCTTTGTTCGTGGAGTTGCTAACTGTAGTCAAGCCCTGGATAACAAAGGTAGCCAATGGTAGGCCGTATGTATGGCAGCAGGATTCGGCCCCTTGCCACACCTCTGGGAAAAGTCAAAAATGGTTGTCTGAAAATTTCTACGACTTCACCAGTCCAAATGTTTGGCCTCCAAACTCCCCAGACCTTAACCCCATGGATTATTTTGTATGGGGCGCAGTTGAAAAAGACACCAATCGCACTTCCAGTAATACAAAAGCCCAGTTAATGGATAAAATTAAAACAGTTTTTGCGGCCCTTCCCAGGGAGACTGTAGCATCAGCTTGTTCGAGGTTCCGAAGCAGAATTGAAGCTGTGATCGATGCTAATGGTGGTTATTTTGAGTAAATCTTGTTGATAGTATTGTAATTAACTCTGCCTGTAATGTTTTTTTGTCAATTCATTAAATTTAATAGATACAAAGAAGATTTTCTTTTTCCTTACGAAACTGTCAAATTTATCCCGAACACCCTGTACATTATTCCCAAGGTAAAAAAACTTATTTACATATATATATATTTACACACACACATAATATATATATATTTTATTTTTATTTTTTTTTACTCACACATCCATCCATCCATCCATATATATGAGAGAGAGAGATTTCCCGTAGTACAAGAATCCTGAAATCTGAGCATTATTACACTCATTACGAGTCTTATCAAAATCAAATCTTTCTTTCATCGGCAGGTCAACCATTCAAGGCTGAAATCAAGATACTGTCTGATACCACCGTTTAAGAAATGCAACCATGTTGGATAAACTTTGAATTGCGGGAGCGCGCGCGCATACACGCACACATGCTATAAAAGCCAGAAAGTTCAGTCAGTGACGCCAGAATATACAGTAGATACGTAGTTGAGTGAGGATCGTGTATCCAGTTGAGGGGGGGGGGGGTGTAAGGGCTATTTTAAATCAACATAAATGTCGACCCCATGGGTTATGATCGGTCTAATTCATTATATTTGACTAAAAACTGGGATAAGACGTACATGTAGTAGATTTTTCGAAACACTAAAAGCAAGCATTTCTTTTAGATAATGCAATGCAAGTTTAAAATCCGACCAACGAAAAAAGGTTTCGGTTATAATACACTGAATTTACTTAATCTTATCCGAGTTCTGGTTATGAGACCACTTTTATTTCCCACATGTTAAACGAATGCAACACATTATCCTTTGGACTGTTTCAGCATCGTGTTGGTTGATATGCTAAATACGCAAATGATTTCAGCCAAGTTTTGGATCATGCGCAGAACATTTTATACAATAGAAAAAAAATAAAAATTTATAACTACCGCAAATATCTACTGATAGATCATCATGGAACAGTTCTGGTTCAGTATTTGGCAGTGGATTGTTCATTGAATTGTTAACTCAATGCATGAAAGGATTCATTTGAAAACTGAAATATTCAGTGATCAGATACTATTCGCAGCTGCCAATATTTACCGAATGGTATAGAAGTTCAGCCTAGTAATACATAATTGGATTAATTAGGAGAGAAACAAGATACACATCCTGTTTAATGACGATTATGTTATTTAGGCCACATCAGTTTTTTCACAGGGAGCTCTTTCAAAGATTGGGTCGTTAATAGAAAAAGAAAAAAGTTCTGATGGGTATTTATACCACCATTCTTCAATGGCATCTTGGTAAGGTAATAAACCAGATTCAAAGGAAAGAATGCTTCGAGTTGATACTAGATGGCGCCACTAGAAACCCATCCAAATGGCAAAAGCAAGTGTTTTCTATCCATCCCCCACTACAAAACAAGATATCGATCAGTTAATAAAATCAAACACTTATCCACTAAAATATTTCTTAAACTAAAAAAAAAAAAAATCACACACTTCTGCAGCCAGAAAACACAAATTTCATATTTATTATAGTAGAATGTCAAGAGTTTACAAAAATACAGATTCCTGCTAGGAAATGATTTGCTTTTAAAGTAGTCAGGAATTTAGAACTCTGTTATGGTAAGTAAGACGAAAACGTTTACATTATCTCACGCATGTTGTCAGCCACAAGTATTTCCACAGTTTCAATGCAACCTCTTGAATGAAAAAGTCGATAAATTTATTAGTTTCTAAGCACGATATTCTGAGTATCAACAGTTTGTCTGAAAATTATTTGTGTATGGAAAGGGGGAGAGAAATCCTTACATAAAAAATTCAGCACAGAAACAAGTTATTTTGATACGATGGGCATCATCTTCACATAACGGAGTTCTAAATTCCTGACTACTTTAAAAACAAATCAATTCCTAGCAGAATTCTGTATTTCTATAAAATCTTGACATTTTGTAATACAGTTTTAAAAATAATCAATTTTTTATTTGATATGTACTTTTGTTTCGTTTACGTGATTATGCTATACCCCAATACGGAAACAGTAGGGAAAACAAATAGCCGTCAAACTGCAGCGCAGGTTGTTCACCAAAGATCAAGAAGAGAGAAGGTAACGTTATCACTCAAAACCGTTAGCTCACTACTGATGAGTTCCTCTGAGATGTTGAGAAACAAAAAAAATTTCAGGTAATCGCAAAGATAACAGGGATAGCTGAATCAAAGACAAGTAGACAATACTCCATAAGAATGAATAAACCATGGAACTCTTAACGTGTTCTAGACTGTCCTACCAAATCCATGTAACAATCCAAATATATATATATATATAAAAAAAAAAAAAATGAGAAAAGAGCAACCAACGCGGAGAAAGATTATTGTATCACACAGTGCACACTTCTCTGGTCGCAAGTGAGTATACTCGCTCATAGGTTCCCAGGAAGACAATGGTATCCACTATAAAGTTTGATGAAAGAAACGTTTTGTAGTGCAGTCTCTTTCACAAGTTGATCCCATTAGTGTCTTTCTTATTGATAAAATAAGTATAAACTTCTATGCCTGCACTTTTTGTCCTTTTAAAGAATTTCTGAAATACATAAGTTATTTCGGTGTACGGTTTCTTGATATCAAGTTCAACCAATGATAACCTTAATCTGGAGTTTTATGTATGGTCCAGCAAACAAACATTGTAGGTCATAACATTTTACGACATTGTTTTTTTTTTATACAAGTGGATCGTAAAATTGATATCCTTACAATATCCAATTCTCACTTGTGTACCCTCTTCAGGAAACCGTTAACCTCCCCCCCCCCCAAAAAAAAAACTTTACGTGTCAGTTATTATTTACCTCATTGCTGTTCAAATTAAAATTCTAAATGAATTATTCATATGATTTCAGCAATGACAAGATAAAAAAAAAATTTATACCTTTGTTTAACATTTCTGTCACTCTTTACTTTGTCTAAAAGCACAACTTCCCAAGCATACGGTACATAAAATTTACACAAAACATATTTTAGCAGATTTCTGTGTTTCAAGTAAACGGTTAAAATATAGCTTTTAATTATTTTTAATGCAAAACTGATCACAGGGTAACAACGAATGAGATTATAAATGAACAGTGAGACATACACTGGCTGACATGACAATATCGATAGGTGGGGAAAGGGAAATTGAATCAGTTATGTATACAATGAATATGTACATATAAACTGTTTTGATTCCTATTAGCCACTCAAGTATTCCTGCTTTATAAATTATGCTGCAAAACGCACGCGAAATTCCAGTCTTTGATACCCATTCTTTTTTTTTTTTTTTCCAGGGAGATTCCTATTTGATACAATGTTACTTTTCAGATATTTAATCCCTCCTGTTCTTGGTCACCAAATGCCATCAAAAATATAGTATAATAGATCCTGAGCTTATTGTCACAAAGAGTTGATAACTTATGAATGGGGCCGATGACTTTACTTTCTTAAAATTCGAGTCGAGACCCATTATTTCTTGTAATTACATACTAAAATAGTACCTCCAGTATCACAAAACTTAGGTAATTTGCTTTCTCCTCTGTCATTTTTATTGCTCCCTGAAACACGCACATAAGGCTGGGAAGAACATTCTGTGGTATTTCGCTCAGAGTTTCTGTTATCTGTAGTATCAGGCTGTCTTCAGAATAATAATAACAAATGATGTTTCCTCATACAGAGCCAGAGAAATTTGTAACACTAAAAGAAACAGTCTACTTCTAAAACTTTTTAGTTGTAGAATAATGAATAATAAAAAAACATCCAAAAATGCTTCTTATACTTAATTGTTAATCTTGTTAAGCAACTAAAGAAAATAACAATATAAAAGAAATTTTCACGACCTTATCATCCACAATCCTTCTCTCCCCCACCCATCTTTTTTTTTTAACTATAAACAACTAAAATATCTGAAACAGTTCGTATTTAACTTATAAATAGCGATAGTAACCGGTCTCCACAGAACTGGTAGTCTAGACAAGTATTACTCAATTGTTTGCTAAAAACTGTTTACAGACTATTTAATTACAGCTTGTGGCTTTGGATTTCTTATTAATTATAAAATTGCAAGCTTATTAATTGATAGAACGGTAGGTGGTTAATGAAGAAATAAGATGTGTCACAGAGCACGTTGTCCTTTTATAGAAAACATGTTTGGGTCTCCGAGTTCTTGCTGCTTGACAAACACCGTTTTACATATAAATCCATATAACAATTTTTAGTGTTATAATTAGATAGCGTAGGTACAAAATTTGCGATATTTTTACCTACAGTTTTCATTCCTTCAGTGATGATTTAATGTTTAAAATTTATAATCTTTGCAATATTTAAATTGTATATGTTTAAGATGTACAGCGTCTCTGTAGAGCAGGTTAAAGAACGACGAGACATACACCCTTCGAATGAAAAAAAAAAAAAAAAACCTGGATTCGATTTTTGTCATGACAAGAATCTCAATATATGGCCTTTTCAACTGAAAGTGAGTTTGTCGATTTCATACGTAACAGATTTTTTCTTCCGGTACCATGATTTTTGTCCCACGAAACTAGCAAATCGAACATAGAGCATACGCAGTTAATAAATATACTATGTTAATGTGGTGTATGGACTCCATGGTGGTGTTATGTAGCGATTTATATTTTACGCATTTGTATTGTAAATCGTGTGTGTGTGTGTGTGTGTGTGTGTGTGTGTGTGTGTGTGTGTGTGTGTGTGTGTGTGTGTGTGTGTGTGTTTTCTCAATCCAATGGTTGGTGAGGTAGTAATGTTACATTATAGAAAATTGTTACAGAACTAAGATGGTTTCCGCCTTCCTTGTTCAGCATATTCTATGTCTATATATGTGTGTGTTCACGGGGTCGGCTTCGGTGTTTTCAGCAGGCGAAACTTCCACCTTCGTACGAAGCCGGACAAATCGCCTTTGATAACCTGATAAAAGGTTCTTCGCGTTAGACTAGATGAACCCGTCTTTCCAACCAACAGACTCCATCGAACCAACTGAGCTACAGAACCTCTTTTCCTAATGTTAGCACATAAAAAAGTTTTTTTTTTTTTTTTTTTTTTGCAAAATAAGAAACCTCTCGTGCAATAAAAGACTGGAAGTTTCTTTATTTGGAAAAGTTAGAAAAAAACGTTTTCTAATATTAGCTATATGTTTTAAAGAGATTAAGCATATTTCTAAAGTTATTCAAATTCTTATTTGTTTCAGCTGGATTTTTATATATATATATATATATATATATATATATATATATATATATATATATATATATATATTAGTTTGTATTACTGCTATCTAACATTCAGTTTTTTTATTTATTATTTTTTTTTTTGCCTTCGCCTTTTCTTAGAGAATCTGCTTTTAAAAAACAAATTTAAGAAATATGAAATGAGTGTAGTCTCTACAATCTTTTTTTTTTATTCCTATAAGAGGACTATCATTCAGACGGCCATTTGTCATCATTAAGCACTGGAGTTTTAGCAATATGATCGAATCATCCAAAACCAGCTCCTTAGGCGAGAAGTATCTCCAAAGTATCTCTACCGTCCAATCAGATATATTACGTGCCTATTCTTCCTCAATGAGAGTGCTCGATGCTTGGTTTGGTTTTTGGCTTAAGTCGAAGCAGTCAAGGTGGATATTAATTATCTCTTACTAGCGTGTATTCTCTGAAATGTGTTTGCTTGTTTAGCGGATGAAAATCCTGCTACTTTCGTATGATCGGCTAACTCCCTTTCAACTGAAAACGTCCTTTAATGGTTCCCCCCTGCCCAATGTCCGGATGCGAAACTGTTTTTTTTTTTTTTTTTTTCCCTTCAAATGAAGGACAAAAATTTGCGACACTCTGACGACTGCGCCATGGAAACTTATTCCATATGGCCACCTGGTTTATATGATCTTAAATCTGGTCCTGGAATTCACTGTCTGCAGTATAATGCGATTTTTTCCCCTTAATGAAGCGTTCCAGAATGACAGGGATATGTAGTCTCATCAGAGATGCTATCTCTCTGTGCTATCAGTGTTATACTATATACAGGATTTCGACAAAAGAAAGAATGCTGGTTTTTTAAACGTCGGTAAATATTTAAAAAATAATAAAATCAGCACAGTAGTCACAAATATTTTAACCGATGGTCTAGTGTGAGCATCATATTGTGAAATTGAACATTTTCGGAGTACAGCGTTACTAATTTAAATCTTATAGCGAAATATCGCCTGTAGTGTGTGCGCCTTACCCCTTACGTTACTCTTCCAAGGAAATAAACTAGGGTATTGGATCTTTTCTATCCAACCACCTATAGAAAAAACTAAGTTTCCGAGATGGAGAGAATTCTTCTGTATGAGACCAGAGAACTCACCTTCAGCTGAAAAGTCCTTATAAAACACTCTTGGTGTCCTAGAAGGAATTCTAGTTCACGTGTGAAGTGACTAGAACTACGGAGCTACGTATCGGGGAAATAGGCATTCACAGATATTTTGCGTCCTGTAGACTTATGTTTCTCACCAGTGCAATCCTTTAAAATTGCTTAAACCAGTTTCATCCATTTATCATCAGATGGATTAGACTAAGGGATCTACTTAAAAATTCTTGTTGTATTCGAATCACGGACTCGAATTTTGCGAATCATAAACAACACAACTTTTTTTTTTCTTTTTTTTTTTTTGTTCTTATTGAACTATAGTCATCTTGACAGCTACTAGTTAGAACAGGATGAATGGGTTTATGTACGCAACACTAAAAGAGGTGGGCAACGATCTTAGGTAAATATCACCAATTTAGTATGAAAAAGGTGTGCATTTAAAATACCAGCTTTCTCTTGTGGAAACCTTGTCGATATAAGCTGAACATACCGGCCAAAATAATGCGCTACTGAACTGACTGCTAATACATGTAATACTCATAGCCTGGGGACAAAACATATTGTGCTAGAAATATTTCGACATCATTTTCTGTCGTGGTATAGTTTGTGTGTTTTAAAACAGACTCTCATTTTATATACCAATTAACAAACGCTAAAGTGATACAATTTTGCCAATTAGCGTATCCATCTTCTACATGTAATGAAGTATTATTGAAGTGTAGAAGATGTCGAATATTTTTTCTGTCCCTTTATCATTAGGGGGACGGTTGAAAACAGAGACGCAACTGCATTAATTTTGCAGACGGAAACTACTATAGTCTTTCATGTGAAACAAATGATCCTCAAGAGATTTATCAAGATACATCTCGCTTTTCCAAAAAAAAAAAAAAAAAAAAAAAAGTACAGCTCACTGTTCAACAGGTTAACTCAACCGCGTATTGTGACCATCACCCACCTGGCGAAATCAGCATGAAATTACAGGTGTAATTGTATCACGAGAATTAATGGAAAAATTTGCGAAGCCTCGTGAATAAGCAATGAAGACTGTGCTGGAGGTTATGACATTCTAGCTGAGTGCAAACTATGAAGCTAATATTAATGATTTCAATGTAACTGGAGGGCACAAAACTAGGGTTCGAACGCTATCACCACTAAGCATGAACTGTTCACCACTCCTACTACATCCACTGCATTATTTAGCATTTTATATCCATGATTTTGAATATTTAATATATGTAGTTTGTATTCTAACTGCTTCCACTTCTCTAATTTGGTAAACGAATGGGTTGTATAACGTCACGCGTTTTTTGATTTCGGTTTTTATCTACTGGAAGTTATCTTTATTTGACGGTGATTATTATATATGTGGAGGTCGTTGAAAAGTTCTGTAGAGAAGGAAACCCATGACCATGGAAACAAGGGTTTGTAATTTTTAAAGTAGAAATCAGGCATAAGAGTAGAATTCTTCGGGTACAGTCAACTCTCAAATTCATTCAACTCAATAGAAGAAACCAATGTAATAAGTGAATTCGTAATTGAAGAAATGTTATTCTAAAATGGGATATTTTTGTAATATTTGTCTAGAATTTAAGGAAAAAAAAAACAGCGTATAACAATTGACTTAAGAATACAACTAAATAAGTTAAAAAAGATTATGAAATGCTTATTTTATATAAAAACTATTTTAATTATGTATTATAAAATATTATTTCTGAATAATAATGGTCCTCAGACTATTAAAAAAAAATAGTTCGCTCTTAATAGAGAAGCAGTCTTGAAATTTTGATATTTTAGTTTTTCATAGTAAATTAATTAATTATAAAAGCTAGTGTATTAAGTTTTAAAAACGTTCATTGAAAATAAAATAAATTATATTATAATATATTTATATAATAATTGTAATTTATAATTAAATTTATTGTACACAAGATACTTAAAGAAGTACCCCGTAATCTATAATGGAAATAATATATTTGGTTGCTAACTTCGACAAATAAGCTTTTCAAGGGAATAAAACCTTATAAAATTGTGAAGACATTTAATTTCTCCTTAAAAATCAAAACTTTTCTTTTATTATTAAGTATTTTAACTTATATATATACATACACACATTAAAAACAGCTAACATTAGTACAGCTTCGTTTATTATTTATCTATTTTTCCTAATTTATGAAGTATGCATTTATTTGATAATAAAACAAGATTAATACAATATAAAAAAGTACTGCGTGAAAAAAAATAATAAAAAAAAATTAAAATTTGCTTACCTGCACGGACGGCTGGTGTTATGACTGGTGCAACCTTTTCGGCGGCTCGTTCCTCCAATAGCGGAGTTCCTTCCTCTTGGATGGTGGCATACTCCACTTTATTGCTACGGTTGATTCTTATGGATCCATGTTTCAGTTTATCCGATAAATCTGATGAAAGGGTCTGCCAAGGAATGTATGTAGGAAAGTCCACACTGCTACTGAAACTTTCGTGGATGAAGGTGGAAGCCATGTTTCAGCTCGGAGGCGAGAGCACACCCGCCGGCCAAGCGAGACGCACACAAACACGCGTGCGAGGGTAGTTGAATGAAGGCGGTTGCCGAGAAAGTGTTGCTCTACCTGTCTGCTAACTTTTCCCCTACCTATTTTTTGGGTTGATCTTAGTGCATAGGGTGACCACTAGAGGAACAGTCCCCAATGATGTAGGAAAGGCCTCCGCACGTCACCGTGGCTAAAAGAGGCCGAAGGGATGCAGTTTAACCTTCGAGTTTATTCTGTTTTCTTCTGTGCTTTCAGCTTTCCAAAGAGAAGCCAAACCCACAGGCGAGTCCTTGACGCTGCGTACTCGATCAACGGCCTGGGCACAAGGTCGACACGTGCGATCGCGACGCTGTCGTGCGTCCGTAATCAGGACGTTCCTCTTTCCTCTTTTGAATGTCTCCGCTTCGAACCTAAAACGACTATAAGAAATCGGTGCCTTCGCTACTGACCTCTGACGGCTAGCTTGGACATTCGAAAATGTCACGTGACCGGTTTATTGTTGACAAGGTTACGGGCTCTCAGCACCAGGTTTTTCAAGGCTGCTTCCTGGGGGAATCGAACCATTCAGAAAGCTAAATGGCATAAACATCAGGCAGACCTACGACCTCCAGTCTGCACCAAGTCGTACTGACCCAGAGTTTATTCGATGCTGATACACGCTATGGGCAAAGAAAGATTACTTTTTTGTTTACGAGTAGGACAAAATAGAAGAGGGAAGAAAAAAGAGCGCATGTGGACAGATACGCATCAAGTAGTCCTTGTGGAGGGGACTGGGATTTTCAGAAACGAAGAGCCGATGGGGCCTGTCTAACGTGTTTACACTCACACTTAAGTTACAGACTTTGTTGGGGGAGGAAAGGAGACTAGAATCTCAACTTTTTTTTTTTATTTTTTAATTGCATCATTTAAAGTTTTACGTTTCATTCAGGACCATTAATACTGATGGGCTGTCTGATTATTGATTAAAAATTATCACGAGCTTCCTCAACACCGGACTAGATCTATATTCCACTTGTTCATATTAATTTTATACTGAAATCCCAAATTAATTGCGGTGTTTAGGATGAAGCAATGCCTTGCTGGTGCTAAGAATAAATTTCATTAATAATTGAAAACATAACACATGAAAGTTAGTTGACATAATATAAAAAGCAATCAAATATATATAACACCAGTGTTATGTTTAACATACCTAATTTGTTCCATAAATCTCTAACATATTCAAAGTGCATCGAAATCCTCATACTCAATTTAAGTGAACATTGAAATATATAGTTTCAATTTATTAAATAAACTGCAGATTATTAACTAATATTTAAGGGTGAAAGAAGTTATTATTTGGGAGTCATTTAAATAGTAATCACGAAATCATAAAAATTTATAATTTTATATATTGGTTTATAATGACTAGTTTCGCATTTTTAAAGTAATAATAATCTATCAATAAAATATTTTATTAAATTAGATTCGAATTTTAATAAAATAATATGGTTATATAATTTAAATTATTTTAATTGAGTAATGTACTAATTTGTTTTCTAATTTGAATAATGCAGTTACTAAAATAATCAAGTCCCCAACGATGTGTCATATCCGGGTTCTTTGTATGCCTGATCAACCGTGTCTCAATTTTCATTATCAGTTGAACAAATATTTTCAATCGGACAATTTTGATTGTACAAAGTCGAAGATAAAGATGAATACATGTTCCTTGGCACGAAATATTAAGGTATTTTATGCCTTCTGGAACTCCAGACTGGCAAGTATAACTCGCTCCACATATTGTTCATAATATATACACTTCTTCGTGAGACATTTTCTCCAAACATGAAATAAAATAAACATTTAACATATTAATATGCTGTACACATTGCCCACCATACATCACATATACATACATTGCCCACCACATTATTGAAGTATGGTACATATACACACTTTAAAAAAAAAAAAAAAATCAATTTCTGTTTTTAAAATTTCTCACCACATTGCATTACGATAATCAAATAGCGTTCCAAGAAAAAAAAAAAACAGAGAGAAGAGGAAGATAGCATCCTTATACTTTCACGGCGTTCCAGCGAATATTATTTGAGAGTCAGGGTTCATCACACAATAAAAAGGAATATAAATAACCAGCATCAGAATGATTACTTATGGCTGTAATCGCTTAAGTGATTGGCTTTTATGCTTTCGAGTTATAATCCTGTGTTTATATAATATAATAAAAAACATCTAAAGAATTGTAGGATTTTTACTACTGCTAGAAATACGTTAATGTTTTGATCAACATAAAGAAACTAACTATGCAAACACAGGCAGAAATCTCATATCACTGGTCACTTATTAGAATCATGAATTAATAAGTTGTTCGGTAGCTTTAAGTTCGAATTATAGCTCAGATACAAGATACAAAGTCTGTAAAGATCGAACGGGCACGTGAGGTGGAGGGGGGGTTGCCAATTTATTAAATGGCGATCTACTCATTTTGTTAGAACAGATGTGTGATCATTTGTGGATTCAGGATTTGTGCGAAGGGGATTTGTGAGATTTAACTCCATGAATGAGAACCTCCATGAACCTCGAATGAGATGGAAAATATTTTCCATTTCACGTCTCAAATACTTGGGTGATTGAGTAAGCCACGGCAAATATAATATTCAAAGATTCTGATCCCATTTACCACATTTCACATGCACTGTCATCTTGGCAAGCAAACGTTGCCATCAGAGTATTGTTCCGTAACTAATTTGACCACTTTTTCAGTTTTGTGAAATATTTTTGGCTCGCATCTTCAGTCATATGAATTAACTTTCAGTTAATGATGTCACAAAATATGTGAATTTCCCAATTTGCATAAATAGTCCAATCTCAGTAGGAGGTTGAGTAGGAATTGGACACATACTGTCTTAAAACCGTAAAATCTTAAAACGGTTTATTGCATAAGTCGAAGATTTTACACATTGCTTTTTAACCACAGATTACTTGCTTATTTGCTGTCTTAGACAGTAAGCCAAGTTTCTTCCACTATGTAAACGACAGATAAGGCAAACATTAGATACCTCTTGATCATATGTTCGAGTCTGATATACGGTGACGTTTAGAAACTGTAAATATTCTGTTGGTAGATCGAACCAATTAAGTGAGTTTTTTTTTTTTTTTTTTTTGGAACGTTATCATATTTTTTATGTATTATTGATACCCATCATCAGGGGCGGACTGGAATCAAAAAGTGGTCTCAGAAATCGTCCCCTATATTTTGTCATCGTTGAGATCAATATTTTGAATTACACTCCACTGTCATTATACTACATAGATGCGTTTTCAAAAGGGTTGCGTATCTCGATTCTTCCCCCCCCCCCCGAATAGTGATAATGATATAAATGAAGATTGTTTATCCGATTATTGGCCTAAATCCACCATCATGTTTGTTTATTCTAATTGTTTGGAGCTTCTTATGAGATAAAAGGGTTATACTGAGTGAAAAATTACCACATTTCTATTTATTTTCATTAATTTATAACCCAAATCAATTCTGCTAATATATATATATATTAAGACAGTAGGGATCAAAAACTGTACGGCGTGCATTTTGCAGGATTAGTAAAATGGGAGGAAGAGTCAAACATTATTTATTCTCATATTTCCTTTATTTTTAATAATGTAGCGTGTTTGGCAATATTAAAATCACAAAACAAGAAAGAAATGTAAATACAAATTAAAAGCAAAGTATCAAGCTTAGAATCTCGTTACTACTGACCCCGTATCGTGTGTTTCATGAAACAGACACACCTACTTTCGTATACGAACTGCGTGCTAAGTTGTGTGCAAGACCAATATTTGTATCAGACCGTTTTATTTGTTGTTTCTTTTAGATTATCTTAACAAAAATCTGAACTCAATAAAGAGAGAAGAGAAAACTCGTTGCTGATAAGTGAAGTTTTAATAAAATATAAAATTACGTTATGGTTTTATTTATTTTTTTGAATAAAATATAATAGTTTGTAGTTCTCAGTTTTTTTTTTTTTTTTTTTTTTTCTGCTGTCGTCTTTTTATCCAATAAAAGGGTTTCATTCCCTGGTTCTGTGGACAGCTGATTGCTTTGATTGAAAAGATCGAGGTTCGAATCTCGTTAAAGACACGGTGAACCCTTTCTAGTGATTTTTCAAGTGCAGTTAGCTATGGTTTAAGGACTGACTGATCTCTGAATGCTCATTTCAATATCTTTTTTAATCTGATACGAATGATATTTTATTCGATAGTGGGTTGAAAGTTTCTATTTACTTTATTTATTATTATTTTTTTTTTTTTTGTTATTCTTCTGATTTCTTTTTTCTTCTCCCTCCTCCCTCTTCCTCCTATGGTTCTAGAATCCATATCGAGCCTTAGCCTCCTGAATTTGTTGTCTCCAACTCTGTCTGTCCAAAACTTTTCTTCTCCAGATTGGACATGACAATATGATTCCTCTGATTTAAATTTTCATTGGAAACTCCACGAGGATGTCTCATTTTCTTTATATCAGCGTTCATATAAGATCGCGTAAATCGGGAGGAACACCAAAACTCCGCAGTGAAAAAGGCGCCCGAGAACTCACATAGGTTAGATGTTTTGGAATTAAGGCATGAGAAATGAAGGCTATGAGGTTATTGCATAGTCTGTTAATTCTCTGGTAGGTTTGCTATTTAACGGAATAAAGAAGTCTTCCACCTCTGTATGATTCAAGTAGAGCAATGAATGCTCTCTCATGGGTCTAATATAAACCTGTTGATGGATAAGGGAAATATCACTACACTTATGTTGTTAAAGAAATTAATTGCCTTTCTCTAACCCATTCTCTCAACTCTGCATAATATTCGTATTACAGAATTCGCATCCTTTTGTGTGGAATTGCTATAAAAATGCTTAAAAAGTGATCCAGTCCGCTCCTGTTTATCATCACTTTTATGATCAAACTTTATATTTTATTTTACTAATTATTGACTAATAAATATTTCAAAAATATCTGCATACATAACATAAACAATATAAAATTTTCTATATGGAATCTGTGCACAAGCTCACAATCTTATGATGGAATTAACTTGGGACTGTACGAGCAACAAATTATGTAACAAATGAATATTATGGTAATAAAGAGCATACTAAGAACTTAAAAGATCTCCCAGCTTCCGAAGCACTCTGATAGGAAAGAGAGAGAGAGAAATTCTTATAAAAAAATTTAGTTGTCCATGGCTTAGTTAATTAAAATAAATTATAAATAACAGGTTTAATTAATACAATTTAATTTTAATTTTAAATTTTATCATTAAAATTTAATTAAACCGACGAAAAATATTTTGTATTTCATATATCACATCTTTACTGTATCCAGCAGCTCAATTATAAATGCAGTCTGAGTTCACTGTTAAATTAGGGCACACCGAATATACATTTTGTTGCAAAACGTTTTCGACAGTTTCCTAAATTTTTATCTCAATGTGCGTTTGATCCACCTTTGAAGAATCTAGATGTCACTCTCTTGGGTGGATTTTCTGTTTAAGCGAACATGGTATTTTGGTCTATTCCTTGACAAAACAGGAGTCAGTTTTTGTTGTGAAGTTGAACTTGTTAGTCGTAAGGAAGTTTGACATGTTAATCTGTTTTCAACTGATGAGTTCTAACTGAAAGGACTAAACCAAACATCAATAATGGAAACAACAGAAAAATAAAGAACCAGATGGAAAGAGCATCTAAAATGAATGACATAGAACAGAATATCAAGGAAGGTGATGAACTAAAGGATCGAAGAAAGAGGTAAACCAATGAAATATTGGACCGAGACGGAAACAGGCCTCCTGGCCTAAACTCGTGAAATGAGTCCAGGCAGGAGCTGACCAGAGATGCTTTATAGGGTTTGGATTGGGACTGTGTTCACCAATCTAATCTTTGTATTCCAATTTCTCAAATCATGTCGATCGTCACAGTTCTTGAAATATGACATGTTGCATTATCATGATAATACTAAACTGGACTTCCCACAGCGCGTAACTACCACAGCGTAAGAACACCGAATTGTCCAGAATGGCAATATAACATTTGATGTTTATTTTTCCCAGCACCTAGAATAAGAAGTACTCTTCGAAACCGAGAGAAGCATCTTTACTTCACACTTAAACGCATCCATTGAAACCGGGACTATGGCATTTGATAAGATGTTCTTGCACAAACTTCTGCAGTGTGAGCGTTCAAAACTGCTGGTTGCGATAATTCATCGATATACATATATATACTGGATGAATACACGATTTTTTCAACATTTTCCAGTCCCCTTCTGTTAGTTTGTGGTCTAACTATCACGTCTCAATATTTTAATGACGTCACCACAATTAATTTTAAATGCTGTAATCTTGCAGTAGCACGTAGTAGTATTGTTACACGACCAAACAGGGCCGTCCCTATAATTGAGTGTACATTCTGTATGTGAAAAGCCACCTGAACAGTTACTGAAACTGAGATATCAATTAAAATTTTTAGAAACTTACTCAATGGGATTCTAAATTCATGCACCGTGATAAAAGGCATTTCGGATAATGATTATTGCTTCATTATATAAGGCTAACTGTTTTGATTTATGTGTGCTTTAATAAAATGTCACTTTTAATGTAAACTCATTAATTACAGACGTACTTTGTCGTGTACAATAATATCAGGCATTCAGGATTAAAAATTGTTTGCCCACGGTATTGTCTCGATAAGTGTTATGGTTAGTTCGTTGCTGTGGGGGATAAAGGTGGGGAAAAGTATGATTAATTCATTGTCACGTATAAGCCTAAATACAAATATTTGTCCATCACTATTAGAAAAAAAAAAATAGAACACTAAAACTTTCTCGTGTTGACAGAAGGATCATTACAGGCAGACAGGATTTATTATTATTATTATTATTATTATCGTTTACGATGAGGTAGCGAGATATTGTGCTTTTAAATTTTCTCCACCTGTGTTTTGACATTGTATATTTCATAGCACTTTATAATAAGCGTTTTCTTCACTTAACCTTTCCTCTTCTGTGCAAGGGTTGGGACCGCATCAACGCTCAGCATACGATTTGCAGTTAGTATTTTCGCTCCGCGTTTTGTAATGCCACCTGTGTTTCACCCATCGATTCTGTATATGTATAACGTGACGAAATGAGAGAGAGAGAGGAGGGGGGGGGGGAGAGACTTGTTGTAGAAACTCTTCTATGAGTACATAATCAAATTCACTGACATCCAGCAATGAGTGATTTTAATTGTCGATGAATTCGATTAATTCGAACCGAATCATCCATATACAATAGCAAAACTGCAGTCCGTTATAAAATACAAATAAAGAATTGAATTCTGTATTATACTTCAATCCATATTAAAAAAATAAAAACAAACACTTTTTTTTTAAATTTATAGCAATATCAACAAATATTATGTAAAATTTGTAATTATGTAAGAAATCCGGTATTCAGACTTTTAAAAGTATATTTTGTGGGAGGAATTGAAACAATGGCAAATGCGTATAATCTACAGTTTTTTCTGATGAGTTGTTTTTGGTAACAGTATTTATTTTATAGTTTGTTTCTCAGAATGCGGAAAAGTTAACTACATTATCTATGGACAATAAATTTAAATATAATACATTTTCCATTTGTTCGAGTAATATTTTGATAAAATCTGCCAATAAGCCATAACAATTTTCTCAATAGAGCAATGTAAACGGGAACAAAAAATTAAATCTTAAGAAAAGTTCTTTGATATAAGGTAAATCGTATACATTTGGAACTTATTTTCTTTCATAATAACAAATGATGGCAAAAAATGTCAGGACTTCTGCTTACTTACTATTTTAAATAACTCTTTTGACTAATATTAGAAAATAAAATCTAAATTAACAAATAAGCTCTTTTTTCACTTCAATCTGACAGTCGTTTTTTTTTTTTTAATTTTAAAACAGAAACCGAAATTTTATGCAAATGGACTCGTACTGTACGATTTGGTCACTGATGAAAGACGAATGATGGAATAGAGAGAGACGTATTGCACCGCGTCCAATTAACTGGTGAGCAAGACATCCATATTAGTAGCAGCTGCTAATCCACCATGAGCCAAAAAGTTCCAGTCCAGATACAACTGTTTCCTGTATTATAAAACATAATCAAATATCTTTCATAAGCTAGTGCATGCAATGTATTAGACAACCAGCCCAATGGCGAATACTTTAACTACCTTAATTTCAAGTTCAGGTAAAAAGGTTCAGTTTCACAATTTCCATCTCTGGTATATTCATAACACCACTTCTCATGGTTTAAAGGACTGAGACAATTCTCCTCCTTATAGTTCTTCCTTTTAGCTATCCGTGCAAATTTCCTTAACGCATTCGTTGAGTCATTCAGGTGAACGATTTCCATTGCTGCAGAGATGATTTCAACATTAATGAATAGTCCTTCGACAAATATGCTGACCAGTCAGTTTATTACGACTAAGTTAATGATGTTTCAAATCTCCCTCAAACACTGAAGTTCTAACGTATCACATTTTAAAAGATACTGAAAGATAGTTCAAGAAATATTGTTCAAGTCAATCAACCAAACGGTCAGCAAATCCTCCAGCGATGATGAAACCAAATCACCAGCGAATAGTAGTAATTTTTCTTTAAAGTGATTATTAACAGTTTACAGATGTAACAAATGAAGTCAAGTGTGACATACGAGGGTGGTCTGAAAAGTTCTCGGCCTAACAATGAAACAACGAATTTATAATTTCAAAGTTATTTTTATTTTTCAACATAATCTCCCTTACGACTAATACATTTATTCCAGCGATGCCCCAGCGCCATTATCCCGTCCCTGTAGTGGTTCTCAGTAAGATCTGCAAAATACCCCTCTAGAGCTGCAATCACTTCTTGATTCGAAGAAAAACACTGACCAGCGAGGAAGATTTTTAGTTTTGGGAAGAGATAGAAGTCAGAGGGAGCCAAATCTGGGGACTAGGGTGGATGTTTCAACAATTCATAATGCAGATCCCTTAATTTTCCCATTGCCAAAACACCTTTGTGAGCAAGTCCATTGTCCTGATGAAAGGTGATTTTTTTCTTCTGCAAACCGGGTCTTTTCTCACGAATTTTTTCATCTAGTCTGGTTAAAAGATCGGAATAATAATCCCCAGTTATTATTTTAACCAGGTATATTTTGCAATACAAGGTTATATGGCAAAGAACAAGCTGGACTTTCTTTCTCCATTTGACGATCTCGTCTTGTCACGGTAAAGATGTATCCATTTTCCTTTCTCCGGCTTCCCCCCCCCCCCCAGCTTTATCACTACTATTTATGCAGAAAAATGATAGCTTATCAAACTTTATGCCCTTTCTCCAGTATATACTAGTTCAACTTTGATTCTTTCGATACCAAGGCAGTCATATTTGCCAAAGGGTATATATTTATCGATTGCTTATAGGCAATGGTTTTCTGATTTACATGGTTCATTTTTTTTTTTTTGGAAAGTTTTGTCCACATTGGAAGAAGAGCATTCTAATCGGATATTTTTTTGAATGATTTAAATCTAGATGACATTGAATATAATTTTTGACAAATATAATGTGTGATCAGTTGCTCTGTCATGGTTACGATTTTTAGAATCTTCTCTTTTCCACTTTACCTGTAGACAACAGGAGTAATACAAAATGAAAGAAGGCTAGCTAGACTTTTATTAACAATACAGAAAACTCATCATATCAGAAAGGAAGAAAACAAAAGGTAGAATAAAAGAAGGTGGAGAGCTGTTCTAGATTTCAGTATTTCGAAAGCAGTGGGCATGAAGCAAGACTTCAAAATTGTTAATTATGTGAACAGCAAATGAATCTTTTCATAAACGCTATCACTGATGGATGTTAAAGAAGTCTACCAGACCAATTTAAAAATTCAATAACAATTTTCAAGTATCTGCATTTAATTATATTAAAGGGGGAAAAGTAAACAGGAAAAAAAATCGGGCGTTAATGAAGTGAAGCATAAAAATAACACACACATTGCAATAATAATTTACCTGAAAGTCCTTCGAATGGCATTTGTTATTATGAGCCTTTTTTCCCCTTTGGTTTTATCTTTAGAAGGCCTGCAGAGAAAAAAAAAAAAACTGCTTGAGATTATTCACATCTAAAATTATAAAAAAAGAAGTCTGAAACTGAAAATAGCAAAAATCATGAAAGTAAACAACACTGCTGCTTAATTTTAACTGAGTGCAAAGTGCTCAATCAGGTTCCCTCAAGTTGTGTAACCATTTATGGAGCTCAATTAATATTACAGCCATGTACATCAGCGACAATAACTACTTAATCTTAATAAAGCGCTTTGGAATACACTTTTTCTAACAACGGAGATGAATCCCCCCACCCCCACCCCCACCCCTAAGTTGGCTACAGTTCAAAAACAACTGCGATAAAAAACATGGAGATCGTCTGCCAACTGATTGCCAATGAGTTAGGGCTAAGAAGTGTCGTGTCCTCCTTTC
Source organism: Typopeltis vanoorti (assembly GCF_054136105.1). Classification (NCBI taxonomy): domain Eukaryota; kingdom Metazoa; phylum Arthropoda; class Arachnida; order Uropygi; family Thelyphonidae; genus Typopeltis; species Typopeltis vanoorti. The sequence continues at coordinate 97,106,272 of NC_143566.1, forward strand.
GGAGAATAAAAAAAGTACAGAGGATTTATTTTATTCATTAATAAAATGTTGAAAATATATTATTTTAAAGAGAAACTAGCGAAGTCTAAACCATTCTTAAATTCCATGTAAAATAAGTTACAATAAATTATGTATGTTATGTATTTAATAATATATACATTAGCAAACTGCATATTTTTATGAATTATTTTATTAATAGTGCCGAGACATTATTTACATTCAGATGCTTACGTAATTGCTTCACATCAGCAATCGGCATAAAAATAGCAAATTTCAGCTTAATAAATCACCCGTTGTTAATACTTATAATAGAGAAACCTTGACAGTCTATATTGCTAAAGTTCAAGCGCCAGTTGCCAACACGTGATCACATCCAAGATACCGAAAGTAATAAATCAGATCGCTTTTAAGGGATAACATGAGGGACAAAGTTCCAAGGTTGATCCCAAAGGCAGAGACCACATTAAGAAAAACCTTCTAAAAGAAGATATTCTGTTGAAATTATAATAACGGTTTTCATATGTTTTCAATTTTTGCGATTAAACAATCACCAGACAAGATGAGGGGAAGATTACAATAAAAAGAAATAAATATGATTTTTTTTCCCAACAGATTATTACTAGCTAAGAATCCATCATCACATGAAATTGGTTACAAATGTAAAAATTAATTTACAATTAATTAATATAGAACTAATAATTAATTAGAGTAAATTAATTTAAAATTAATTATGTACAAATGTAAAAATTAAATTTTTCATTTTCTGTTTAACAAATGATCCCCATGTTCTCTTCAGAAACCAGAGCTGGACATAAGTTCCAAGATTAAAATAAATAGCAGGAGAAGCAGAAAAGTGCATAATGTGAAATTCTTTCGATTTCCATTAATTGAATAGTTAATTCGTATAGAATATGCTCTATTTTTGTTTAGAAATGTAGTTTGTCAAGACATACGAGTGCCATGTTGATATATTGCACATTAGTGTGTGTGTATTTGTATAAAAGCAGCTTAATCAACTTTGCTGAATGAATAATAACGGATACCGTTGATTATATGACTGGAATGACTTCATTCCCCCACTCCACCGCAAACCCTCGACCTGGATCCAAGCCCTGGTTCTCAAAAAAGTGTCTCTGCCGTCCATGATAAAAATGAAACTTATGCTCGGCGTCTTAAATTAAAAAATCCAGCTTCTCATTCAGCTTATGCAACAGCTAGAAACATGTGTAAAAAAGTTATCAACGATTGCAAAGCAGACTTCGTACGAATCAGATGCAATAAACTAGCCTCCTGCTTAACTGGCAGTCAAGTCTTCTGGTCCGTTGCTAAGGCTGTTGAACGTAACTTCTGCCCTTCCATGTTGTCACCTCTTAAATCCTGATGGCACTATGGTAACCTCACCACGGGAAAGCCAGACCTTTTGGCATCAGTTTTTCTTCCAACTCCTACCTGGACAACCAAGGTAAATCATCACCCGTGCTTCCACAAAACTGCCCATTGGATTCCTCATCTGACCTTTTACCAAAAAAAAAAAAAAAAACATCAGAAAAAAACCTCATTAATGTTGATAATAATAAGGCTCCTGGTTCAGATTGTATTCCTCTGGTTGTGCTCAAGACTTGTGTTCCACAAATGACTCCCATTCTATATCGTCTATATAAATTATCATACTCTGCTGGCATATACCCAACAGCATGGAGGCAAGCCCGCATCTAGCTTGTACCCAAAAAGGGAGACAAAAGCCAGCCATCTATCATCTCATTGCTCTCACCTCTGAACTTTCAAAAGTGATGGAGAAAGTTATCAACACCCAGCTTCTTTATTACCCGAAACTCATCACTTAATTAGCGCTCTCGATATTTCTACGGCATTTGACTGTGTCTAGCACTAAACCCCCTGAACAAACTGCCATCTTATGGCCTCCCTTCTACACTCTGTGACTGGATTTCCAGCTTCCTTGCTGTATATTCATTGTCCAGTGAGGAAATGAATGAAGAATACTGATGATAGTACACTTCATTTGATAAACCTTGAAGTACCTAATGTTAGATGCCTTAAGATCTTCCATAATCAGTGACTTGAACACTGAACTTCTCAACATCCTGAAATGGGGTGAAGACAACTCAGTAAATTTCAATGCCAAAAAAACTCCTCAATCCTGCCTTATTACCAGCAAGAGAAATCCTTCCTCATCCCCTCTCATTTTTGATAATGTTCCAGTTTCCTTTTAAAATCAACTTTCTCCTCTTGGGTTGACTGTCACATCCAGTTTATCCTAGCACAAACAAACATATTACTTACATAGCCTTCTTAGTCCCTAAAAAGCTTAGTGTTCTTTTCCGTTCTAAACATACTTTTCTTCCTCTCAACTCCTGACACTCTATAAGTCTCAGATCGGTCCAACTTTGGAGTACTGTTCCCACATTTGTAGTGGAACCCTCAAGACCTCTCTAGGAATTCTTGATGATATTCAAAAAGAGTAGGTGATATTCATTTTATCATAAGTGCTCTGTTTCAGCGCTATGCCTGTTCTATATGTACTTTCATGGGTATTGCTCCTTTAATTGGATGCTACCATTCCTCCACTTTCTTCAAACCACAGAAGAACTAGAGCAGCAGCTACTGGCCAACACCATACACTGTCCATGAACACACTGAACTAACTTCTCATCAGCTTCCTTCATTCCATCCACCTCTATTGTTTGAAACAATCCAATCCATACTGTTTTTCCCACTGAGTGCAATCTCCCACTCATTAAGAATTAAGAAACATATCAATAGTTGCATCATATATATATGTCAAGTTTGCGCCTGCAAGTAGTGCAAGTCTGAGGCAACTCATGGTAGTGCCACTCTAGGCAACTCGTGGTAAAAGTGGATTAAGCTCTGATCACTTTCCTTAGTATTTTTACCTTAATGTAAAGCACATCCCCTTGCGGAGATGTATGATGCTATGCATTAAAGGCAATGGTCAATACCCATACTGGTTTCCCTTTGTTTAAGTGCGGGGATACCTCTTCCAAAAACTCGTAACCCCCCTCCGATCACCAAATAATGAGCGATTCGCAGGATCAGAAAGTCAGAAACTCAGTCGGCTCTACACCGTGCGGATCCCCCCCCCCCCACCATCACCACCACGCAGAGCCGCTCATTTGCTCATCTGGAAAAGTAACAGCAACAGCCGCGTCTCAGTTAAAACTTCACGGGCTACAGCATTGCCATTCATCACCCAAGCTTCCAACCGGTTTCGACCTTTGTATAGGTGAAGCGGGCTCTAAAAATAAGACGATCCCAAAAGATCAACCATCTCAGCGCAGCGTTGTTCCACTCAGTGACAGGCTCACCCCAACCCCCGAGAAGACCTTCTCAGCATTGGCTCTACCCAGTGGCAGGCTCAGCCCACCACCAAGCAGAGCCATAATCCTAGCTGTGGCCCCACTTAGAGACAGGCAAAAACCTACCCCCAAGCAGAGCCTCTCAAATCAGAGCCAGAGCTGCACCGGTTTCGACCTTTTTAAGGTCTCATCAGTGGGAGCCAGACCAGACAATGCTAAGGTTGAAATAATGCAGAGCTTATGAATTTTACCTAAACAAGTTGTCACAAGGTGCTTTGACCTTATTAAATAAAATCACAGGATGAGAGATAGGTGTAGAAAGTTTTTTAACTTGGGTATATTATGTATTCAAGATACCAAGTAATTTTATATATAAACTTGGTTTTAATCCTATTTCCCAAGGTCAAAGCACCTTGTGGCAACTTGTTTAGGTAAAATTCATAAGCTCTGCACCACTTCAACCTTAGCATTGTCGAGTCTGGCTCCCACTGACGAGACCTCAAAAAAAGTCGAAACCGGTTAGGGTAGTGACATTGCCTTTAATGCATAGCATCATACATCTCCGCAAGGGAATGTGTTTTACATTAAGGGAAAAATACCAAGGAAAGTGATCAGATCTTAATCCACCTTTACCACGAGTTGCCAAGAGCGGCACTACCATGAGTTGCCTCAGATTTGCACTACGTGCAGGGACAAACTTGACTTACTTGTCTGTTTGCTCACTTGGGAAATAGGATTAAAAACCAAGTTTATATAAAATTACTTGGTATCTTGAATATATATATATTAGGTGAGAACACACACACACACACACACACCTAGAACAAAAAACATTACATTAAATTTAAAATGTTTAACACGCAATATATTTTGATTTGATTTTTATAGGGGAAACTGCTGCACATTTAACCTCCCCCCCCTGCAAGACGACGAAGAGCTATAGGATTAAATATAGCTATAGGAAATGTGAATAATAAAAACAGAAAAAATATCATAGAAATCAATTATGCAAAATACATTTATAGTTATACAAGCCAACAAATGACTATTTCTGGCATATATCATAAAATAATTATTTTTTAAAAAAAGGCATGATTTCTAGAATACCAGCAATCTATTATTCTTGGCCAGACTAGCTTGTAAATATAAATGAAATCCAAGCTGATTTTTTGCGACAGTCAGTTTAAATACGTTAACCATTGTAATTATCTAAATGATGCAGATCTTCCCCCCTAAAAGAATCAGGTACTGCCAACATTATCCGAGGCTATGAGATTTTAATATTCAGTGTAATTAATTATAAACGACCTTCCGTGGATCACTTTGATGTCATCATTATTAAGCATTTCTGTATGCGTGAAGATTTTTCTTCTTAAATGTTGTAGTGATATTCATTTGTGGATACGTTTTGAAACTATGCACTTATTTCGATTTGTTTTATACGTCCGCGCATTGGCGACATATTCTAGGATTCTGACTGGTCGTTTTAACTGTCTCCGCTGGCGTTCATTAAATATATATACATATAGCAGGGTTTTTTCTCCCGGAAACTCGGGTATTTCATCCCATACAGACAAATCGGCCTTTCGGAACACACGCAATTTACAGACAAAAAATACTAGTTGTGGTGGTGGTGGTGGGCGGTAGATGGCGCTGATGTAAATGATTGGTAGTAGGCGTTTAGTGTAGTGGTGGAGATGGAGAGTTGTGCAATAGGTGTCCTCCCGCGATGAGTCTTCGGACTGTTTGGAGGTGTCACAAATAATAATAATATACATATGTAGAGCCTGTGTAGCTCAGTGGATGTGGCGTTTGCATACCACGGCGCTTGGCCGCACGAAGGAAGTCTTGGTTTTGAGTCTAGTCGGCGACTAGAGGAAATTTTTCTAAGCCTTTTTTCGACCGGTTCCCGAGTTAATCGATCTCTGACATGGGCAAGCGGGTTTTTTCTCCCGGAAACTCGGGTTTTTCGTCCGGTAAACTCAAGAAAATCGACCGTAGAACCACATTATTTCAGACATTAAATACGAGTGTTAGGGTTAGGGACCACGAGATGGCGGCACCTGTAGATCCGTCTCTCTTCACTGCGTGCCGCTTAATTAGTGATAGCCTTGGGCCAGCTATCTCTGATTGGGTGCCAGTGGAGATTGAACTGCCCACTGAGTCTCCAAAAAGTTAGATTGGGCTAAAAACGGCCTCCCCTACTCCCTTGTATATATGGGAATAAGAAGGCGGTTAGCTGATTTTTTTTTTTTTTTTATATACATATGTCAATGTGTAACTAGGTACTGTACGCCTATAGATACGAGATCCTTCGACACTTCTGCGCATGTCAGAAGAAGGAGAATCCATTCCGATAATAGGGTAATTAATCCGTCTTGTGGGATGAGTGGTTTATTATTACACGTCGGAAAATTAACTTTTCTTTTATGAACATTGTAGTTTATAAAGTGGTAACTATTTTGCTTGTATAACAGTTGGAAAATTTCACGTATAAAGTACGTGATTTTGAGTGTTGGTGACCAATTCGTACATCAGTTTATTTCTTTCTCCCCTTCAGCATGAATTGACTCTTCTTGGCAAGTTACCAGACTAGGGTCTCGGATCTGTGGTCGGACAGTAGTTTTTACTCCAGAGTAGTGGCGGCTCATGGCTTGAAATCATGGGAGTGCTGTAACTTTCGAAATATACATACACACTGTAAGTACAGTGTATACGTGTTTGAATAAAATATCAAAATTATGGTAAAAATTAAAAAAAAAATAAACATGAAAAAATATCGTTTATTATCGATAAAATTATACAGTTTGGTATCATTCAAAATTACTTAAAAATAAAATCCATTATCATAACCCCAATAATGTTCTAAAATAAAAACTCTAACAAATGTTATGTCTTTAATTGTAATGTCCAAATATTTAAAGAGATGGAGTAAACACGATAAGCACTACGAACACTCTACTACTGGCTCAAACTGCATATAAACAACAATGGAACTGCGCGACGCACAGTGCTGCATTACGCTAATAGCTCACATACACTATGACGTGCATATACTTGCGCGCGTAGCAATATGGCACTGTGGTAAACACAGTGCTGCTAGCGTCCTTTGTCCTCCTAAGTGCAACAAGATGGATTTTTATTATTTTTTTATACAAAATAAGAGAATTGTATAGGATTGTTGATGATAAAATGAAATTTTACGAGCAAATATAAATAAATTAATAAATATATTTATATATCGAGAAAAATTGGGGGTGCTGCAGTTCAGTGCCTATGCACGAGCCGCTCTTGCTCCCGAGCAAACAAAATATTAAATATGTGTCCAATCCAAAGGGCCAGCTCACAAGATCTGAGGTATGATGTGTGCATCTAGCCCCACCAAACAGACTCAGTGTAAGCCGAAATATTTAGATCAATCATTGTCAGCAAAGTTATTCACCATAATCGCACTTTTTTCAATCGATAAATGGAATAAACATCGGATGAGTGATTATTTAGCAGTCTAAATTTTTAAATATCCCTGGAATCCTAGACGATATTTAATCCATTCTACTGGAAGCATCCAACAGAAGGCATTAAATCAATATACAACTATTGTCCATCAGATAAGTTTTTCGACAACTTAGAAAACTACCACCACCTCATCTACTTTTCTTTATATCATGACAGTAATCCACGTCATCGTGATGACAGTTTCAAAAAAACAAAACAAAACAGGATGATGATCTTGTTTACACCTTTCATATCATGTGTATTTTTTAAAAGTTCACATTAGTTCAGTTCTAATTATAAACGCCCTTCCGTGGATCACTTTGATGTCATCATTATTAAGTATTTCTGTGTGCGTGAAGATTTTTCTTCTTAAATGTTGTAGTGATATTCATTTGTGGATACGTTTTGAAACTATGCACTTATTTCGATTTGTTTTATACGTCCGCACATTGGCGACATATTCTAGGATTCTGACTGGTCGTGTTTTACTGAAATTTGTGGATTTATTTCCATTTTGGTTTCATTCAGACCAGCTGTAATGGTAAAATTAGACAAAACAATATTACATGTTTACAGTATACTTAAGCCAAACTCGACGATCTTTGACTAACGTAGCTTTGTCACACAACACACACGTTGACTTTGTGTGTGTGTGTGTGTGTGTGTGTGTGCTGTTTATTATTATTTTTTTTTTTTTATGATGCCTAGAATTTCGCACTCCTACACTAATTGACTATAGAGTCAATTAGTGTAGGAGTGTGCAAACTGTGTGGTGCATTCGTCCAAAGGGGACGCTAAAGATGCTCCGTGCGTGGGCCGCAGCATCATTCCAGTTTATTAACAACGGTTTGTTGAAAGCGAAATTAAGCAGCAGCATACTCATTGATTTATTTTATTTATTGTTTGGTGTGGGGGTGGGGAAATAGTTAAAGTAGATTTTTTTTTTTTTGTCCTCATAAGAATACAGTCTGAGATTTTTAAAAACTTTAGTGTTTAGTAGTACCCTATCATTCCTACTTGGATTAAACGTGCTCGCTCTGTCTTCGGTGAAGAAGAAGAGATCACCAAGGAACTGCAGTTTCTTCTTACAACCTTCCAGAAGAAGGTTATCGTAAACAGACTATTAATAAGCCGTTATTTAATCCACCTGTTCACCGTATTGAAGATAGTAATGACATAAAACGTTTTATATTTCTACCGTATATCAGCTCCGTTTCAACAAACTTACCTGAAATTGTCAAAAATCCGGTTTGCCTGTTTTGAGGGACGAAAAACCCGAGTTTCCAAGTGAAAAAATCCTCCACCTCCGTATGAGACCGGCTAACTCACTTTTAGTCGAAAGAAACCAGATAAAAGGTTCCTCACATCATAAACGGGAATCGAACAACTGAGGTCTTTCCGACCAAAGGACTTTGCCTATACTGACGGAGCTACGGAGGTCTATATATTTCATTAAAATAAACAATATTTTAATAAAATAAAACATTGAAAACAAACGCTAGGGTCCTGTTTATTTAGAACAGTTTAACAACACATTAGGCTATAACTCCTTCCCGCCTCCTCCAATAATTTCAGGGCAGGGGTCATTTTGGGACATAATATCACATCAAAAGCTGTTTAGAGTATTAAAGAGAACGAGAAGGGAATAAATAAATAAATGCTAATACAACCTGGGAGGCTATAAATAGTTGTGGGAGATTCATGGGTTGTCAATTTTCTTATTATTAAGAGTTTTTTCCCCTTCAATAATTAAAAATAATCATTACCAGAACTGGATATGCGCAATGGTCTTTTACGAAAATAAAGTAATTAAAATTCAATATTTAAGTATCAATCACAAATAGGTTGGTGATGGACATCATAGAGCCGTATAGACATCATGTTGACTGGAAAAAATTCTATCATCTCTAGTTGTCGCCTACATCAAGTGATACATAACTTCATCTTGGCTGCAAAATCTTGCTTATTGGAGCCTGAAGTGTCCGTTGTTATGTTTAGTCACCATATTAGGGTTTCAAGTTTCTTTTCGCCCCTTAGGTGACAGCCTCAATCCGTTAGGGACATGCCCAAACGCACAGCAATCCAGCTGCTATATATATATATATTTTGCTACTATCCGAGTATACTGGTGGAGGGAGGGGAGGAGGGGTTAGAGGATCTGAGCAAACTTGCAGAGGAGCAGTTTTGTGATATTTGTGATATATAGTGATATAGTGATGGACGAACTCGATACAGAGGAATGGATTTGGATTGAGATTCGTTCAGTGAAAGGTAAGGTTTCTCTACTAAATTTTTAGTCTTAGTAATTGACCAGAAAATATCTCCCCCCCCCCCCACGCGCACTTTAACTGGACACGTATGGATGTCACCGATGAGCTTGTTCAAGCCTTTAGCAAAGACTAGCTACTTGACCTCTTCAAGAAAATTCTAAAAAGGTTTGACACGGAATTCCCAGGATACATAAACGTTTATACACATGTCAACGACCAACAGGGAGAGGAAGAGGAAACAGAGGGCGAACTTACAAACATATCATCACCCACAACCCATAGACAGGTAGACTCCCAAGATGAACAGGCACTCAAGAGACGGAAGACAAAACAAGAACACATGGAAGAAGACATAACACCACAAACCACAGAAGTTAAAACTGAAATGGACACACCAGTCATCCTCCGGGGTAAAGAGAAGTGGACCTTAGTTTCAAAATCATTAGGCGAACAAAACATAAAATTCTCGACTGCCAGAAACACAGACGACGGTGTAAAAATTCAGCCAGATACAGTCACCGATTATCGCAAAATGACCAATATGTTGGACAACGCCAAGCTGCTCTTCCACACCTCACTGCTAAGTGAGAAAAACCTTAAAGTGGTCCTCAGAGGGATTGCTGAGGATCACTTTACTTTTTTTTCGTTTGCTGAGGGCATCACAATCGACGAGATCACTGCTGACCTAATCAATCAAGGCCTGACACCAGTCAGAGTAAGCAGAATGATAAGATCCGACAAAAAGCCAATGCCACTTGTGCTGGTAGAAATAAGCAATACCCCAAAAAGGATATATAAAATTACAGATATCTGCAGGCTCAAAATAACAACTGAGCCGCTAAGGAAAAAGGCATCGGCAGGGCAATGCCACAGATGCCAAAAGTTCGGACATGCACTTAAAGCAGCATACAGATGTCTGAAATGTGGCGAGGGACACCAGACCAACACCTGCACCAAACCACGCACAACTCCTGCACGATGTGCAAACTGTGGAGGATCTCACCCTGGCAATTACAAAGGATGCCTCTAACACCCAAAAAATCGAGAATCAGCAAGAATTAATCCAGCTCCCATTCTCAATTACACCAAAAGCAACGAAACAGGTCACCCTTCAATCCGAAACACATCAACACAGGAAGGCACGAGACCCACAACCAAGATCAAAACTTATGCAGAGGCTGCAAGAAATCGCATCCCCACTACCCATGAGCAAGCAAGCCCAGATTTAACGGCAGCTTTAACAGCTTCGCTGTACAACATGATGCAAGAACTTAGCAAAACAATCATCCAGAATCTCACCACCTTCCAGAAAGAGACCCTACAAGGAACCCAAACCACCATAACAGCCATACACGATGAACAAAAAATTCAAACCAAAGTCACTCAAGATAGTTGCATGGAATGCAAACGGATTGACAAACAAAATCCTGGAACTGCAAGAATTTGCGACTACACACGGTCCTGATATCATCTTAATTGGAGAAACCCACTAAGGCCAGCAAACAACCCTAGAATACGTGGCTACACTACATACAGAAATGACAGACTTGGTGCAAGAGGAGGAGGCACTGGCTATATGCATCAAAAGCTACCTAAATCACAACACAATACCCAATCCCCAAACCAGGAACCTGGAAATAACCGGAGTGGAAGTACATACCAGCAATGCCAGCAGCATAAAAATTTATGCCGCTTATAACCCACCAAGCATACCAATACTGACAACAGATATGGACTCCATCCTAGGATTCAATAACTCCATTATCATAGCAGGGGATCTCAATGCGAAACACACATCTTGGTTCAGTTCATCAAACAACACCAAAGGCACCACGCTATTCGACTATGCAATGTTCAAATCTATGGCTGTGACTGGTCTCACCGAGCCCACTCACTACAGCCCTACAGGCAGCTCAGATGTGTTAGACATCGCCATTCTTAGAAATATTAAATACCAATACCAACTGAAAACAATAAACGAACTTGCTTCGGACCACAATCCCATAGTGCTCCAGCTAGGATCATCAGACCCACTCTCCTCCACACACACATTCATACCATGGGACAAGATAGCAAAGGTCCTCCCAGAACATATCGGTCCAGTTCCAATCATCCGCAAAAAGGAAGAGATGGACACAGTGGTAAACATTTTAACCAGCCAAATCCAGAAAGCAATGGAAGCAGTCAGGCCAACCACAGTCTACCACCCAGCCAGTCACATCCCAGAGGAAATAATGGATCTAATAAGAGCAAAGAATAAAGTCAGAAAGCGATACCATAACAAAAGAGCACCACAAGACAAAAGAGCACTGAACAACCGAAACAGACAGGTCCGAGAGGCTCTTCAAAAACATAGAAACCAAAATGGAAAGACAAACTGGCCAACATCAATGCTGATGATCACTCTATCTGGAAATTTCTAAGAACCATCCGCACCAAACAACAAATCATACCCCCCCCCCCATACAAACCAAGAAAGGAACGGCACACACAGATAAAGAGAAAGCTGAAGCACTAGCAGATAAACTTGAATCACAGTGCAATCCATCTTATACAAACCTAAACATCAACCTTATATACACCGCCAGGTTAAGACAACCTTACAACTGCAGAAAGATAACTCAGAACCCACCACTCCCACTACTCTGGCAGAAATAATAAACATCATAACCCATCTAAATAGCAAAAAGGCTCCAGGCCCAGATGGCATAACTAACCGAATAATAAAACAACTCCCAAGAAAGGCCATAGTACATCTCGTCAACATAACCAACGCTATCCTCAGATACCAGCATTTCCCCACAGCTTGGAAGATCGCAAATATCATACCATTGAAGAAGTCGGGAAAGAACCCCCAACATCCTGAAAACTACAGACCAATCAGCTTGTTTCCCAGCCTCGGAAAGGTGATCGAGAAAGTGATACTCTCAAGGTTTCAAGCGGAAACAGACAAAAGGGGAAGTGTACCAAATGAGCAGTTCGGCTTCCGCAAGGACCACAGCACAGTCCAACAAATACACCGGCTAGTGGAGATCATCACAAAAGGCTACAACTTGAAACAACACACAGCTGCCATCTTCATCGATGCAGCGAAGGCATTCGACAAAGTTTGGCATCAAGGCCTTCTGTACAAATTCATAACATTTAACATGCGAGGTAAGTTAACGAAAATCATCCACTCGTACCTAAAAGAAAGATATATGCAAATAAAAATCAATGAAACACTATCATCCAGACGAAAGGTATCGGCAGGCGTTCCTCAGGGCTCACTTCTGGCACCTCTCCTGTTCTCAATCTTCATAGCGGACATCCCTCTGAACCCAAGAACAACAACCACTGCTTTATATGCAGATGATACTGAAATACTGGTAAGATCTACGAGTCCAAATATGGCAATTAGAAAACTACAACGCAGCATTCACATAATAGAAAAATGGCTGGCAGACTGGAGGATCCAAGTAAACCCCGAAAAAAGTTCAGCTGTACTATTTTCCAGAAAGAGAGTCCACAACATGGATGACATTCACCTCTTAGGTGTCAAGATCCCATGGCAGAATGACATCAAATATCTCGGAGTAATACTCGATAAAAAACTCAACTTCAGCAATCACATAAAGCACACTGCCTCAAAGACATCGAAAGTTATCGCCCAGCTTTACCCTATGATCAACAGGAAAAGCAAATTGGACACACAAACCAAGCTACTCATCTACAAGATGGTAATACGCCCGGTTATCACATACGCATCCCCCGCATGGATATAAACTTCCAAAAACTACAGAGAATACAGAACAAATGTCTGAGGATGATCTTAGACGCCCCTTGGTACATCAGAAACTCACAAATCCACAGAGAAATCAACATCCCTTACATCTCCTCCCTATTCCTAGATCTTGCTGAGAAATTCTTTGCCACAATAAGCAACCATCCAAACCCGTTGATCAAGGAAGCCTCAGATATAACGAAGAGGAAAGATACAAGCACAAAAGGCCAAAGTCCATCCTGCGTTCAGCTAAACATAACTAAACTCACAGCCATCACGTGGCGAGCTTAAAGCTCATTAAACAATCCATTCAAAATACTTTGTCCTTAACAGACAAAGGGGAAAACGAAAAGCATCTTTGCTTCACCCATCCAGCCAGTAATGTTAGGCGTTATGCGTTATACGAGTATACTGGTATGTAGGGAGCACGTTCAAGGCCACGAAGTGGACAGAAGACTAAGTGTTCCTATGTTGTGGGATGAATAAACTGCAGACATGACAGTCCATCATCCCAAAAACTGGTGGTGTCGCATCGGGCAACGAAATTCACCTAAAAATATTCGCAAACATTCATGTCAACAGTGGAATTCGAACCCTCTTGGTTGGATAGCAGAAGCGGTATCCATTCGGCCAACTAGGCCGGCAAAGGAAGACTTAAAATTGGTGAGAACAGAAGACCCATTGAATAATAAGTATATTGCGAATGGTAGTGTAGTGAGAGAAGTAAATTATAGGAAAGTAGACTGCGTTGTTAGTAGAGAGGCTGGTGGAGAGTTTTTGATTTTAAATAGGGAGAAAGAGAGGTAACTAAGGAAATAATCAGCATTTTACTTTGTGAAAAAGAGTCCAAGATTACCAAGTATTACATATTCGGTAATCTTGGAAATGTCAAGTTACTGAGGTTTAATTAATTACAGCATTCACAAAAAAAAAAAAAGACGTTGTTTCACATTCCTCTTTCTATGACAATGTTATTCCTCCCCTTTTCAAAAGATTCAAATAAAAAGATTTTTTGATTTGCCATATTTAGATTTATACGTATCATAGAAAATCTTGGGCATTATTTTTCTCTTCCCAAGTTCCAATAAAAAAAAAGTTTAAAAACTAAATAACTGTTTAAACACTTAGTAATGTCCAAAAGACAACTTCAATGAAATAATTCTACAAAGATCCTAAGAGAAAAGCGAATCGGATCATTTTTGAAGTAGCACTTGTAGTTTCATTCATTTTTATGAACTATTAAATGGATTAAACAATGAATAATAAGTTTACTAAAACTGAACTTAGGAACAATAACAAAACATTATGAAAATATTTTTAATTCCTCAAATAATTAATTGTTCGTTTACGCTGTTGGGAAAAAAATCGTAGGGGGAGTATAACTCTACTGGTGATTAATGTAGTAGCTATGTTTTAGGTAACTAAAACCGGTATGTTAATTTGGAATACACTTAAACTTTATAAACTGGTTTTATTCTTCACAGCTCTTCCATACGGTAGCTATTCATCAGAAACAAAAAAACTATAAATAGGCCACCGGGGCTGAACACATGTCTGGGCTCTGCAAAACACATCTAACCAATCCTTGCAATTACATTGTGACACGCAAATATTACATAAAAAGGGCAGATCGATCACCAATGGCAGTAATCACGTGAGCTATTAATCTGAAGAGTCAGCAGTTAATATATATTTATCATGCATGGGATGAAATTTCTGCTAATTGTACGAAAGTAATACACACATTGCTCTAAATCAATATTGGAACACAGGCAAAAATATGAGTGATAGTGTCAGAATAACATGAGAAATACCACAGGTCATATTTCATGTAGTTACACATATTTAAACTATTTAAGCATTTTTATTTTTATCAAAAATAAAAATGGTAAGTTCAAAATACGTAAATAACGAAAAATACGAAAATAACGTAAGTACATTTAGTTTTCAAGTTAATTTTAGAAACAAACAATAACAAAGAACACACTAATATTTTTGCCTGTTAAGTCATATAACTTAAACATTTTGGCATGATGAATTTTTCGACGTACTTATTAATATGTTCTTGGAGCTTAAAAATCATATCGGTAATTTTAATTCTTCATTTTGCATTTTGGACTAAAATTTGGTAATCTACCAGCAGACGATAGAAGTTCAGTTTTACAATAAACAAACCATTAATATACCGTGGAATCTTTTTTTTTTTTTTGAAGTTGTTATTTTAATTTGGTGTTAGTTGATGAGAAAATCACAAATGTGTTGTTGATTGATGTGTTGGTTTTGATAAACTACAAGTAAAGTTCATTTTTTTTTTTTCAATTTTCTGAAAGATTATTTATTTATAATTAAAATCTTTATAATTCAAAAAAATATTCTTGATAATGATTCTTTATAGCAATAAAGAATAATTTGTTATTCTTTATTATTATAAAGAATAACAAATTAAACATTTTAATAAAAGAAAATTAAAAAAAAAATAAGTGAAGCATTTTAGACGTCACAAGAGGGCAAATACATCGGAACTTTAGTTGAAGTATTCAGCTAAAGTTAGTAACAAAATCTAAGCTCCTTTAATTATTGAAACAAAACACCATTAACTAAAAAAAAATCACGATACCTGAATGTACTGCGAAATGTTCTCTGGTCTTGAACACAGCACAATGAATTAGACGAAGAAACTAAGAAAAGACTGTTTTGGACATCCTGGTATGAGTTCTGGACACCTTAATTCTTGAAAAGTTTGAAGACTTCTATATTATACTATTGTTCGCAATATCTGTGTATGATTCATCCAACTATTAGTCATGTGCCGATTCCACTCACTGGACAGCATGTTATAACATCTACTGGACAATGGTGATGATTCATCAGAAGACAAAATGCTTTAAATTTAAAGGTATTGGCTAGATGCTTTCATTAACCATTACTTGGAAATTTCAGAATATTCCACAACCTACAAAATCTACTTTCTCGGCTTTGTTGTTTATGACAAAAGTCAGAACAGTCGATAAGAAAGATTACTGTCGCTTATCCACTGTGTAAAGTCGACAGTTATTTGTTGGAATAAAGTTCGCTTGTGTATATATCGAGTACCATGGAAGAAAAGTAAAATCAGCAATTTAGAAATATCTGGTAAACTGTGACAGATGGGAAACATGATAGAAGTGCCCAGATACAATAGTGGAATCTTTTCACACTTCAAAGGAAGAGAGAGAACCATTAAAACTACTTGAAAATCCAATATATGTTCAATAATTGATTAATGTTTAAAAACTATTTCGTATGACTTGTGTTTCGGGGATTTAGTAAGAGATATTTTAGATATAACATCCAAAGTGAAACATGGATGTTTGGCACCAGCAGGTTTCTTTCCGTTTCGAAACAAATTTAGGTTTTTAATCTCGCAAGTAAACAAATTCAACAGCACAATACATAGTACAGCATATACAAATACATATCAGTTAGGATTAGAAACATCATCTCTTATGTACTACATTGCGAAAATTTACTTATCTTCGGTAATTAGAGGTAGAATTCTGCTACTTGCCAGTTTACAAACTACGACAGTGCGGACTACTCGAGAACGAAAAGGAAGTTGGGATTTTGTTTTATTTATTTATTTTATTTTCATTATTTTGGAGTATGGCAGGCAAATCGATTTGTATTTTGCTGGCACCGTTTTTTTTTTTTTGTGTGTGTGTGTGTGTGTGTGTGTGTGTGTGTGTGTGTGTGTGTGTGTGTGTGTGTCACCTTTCCACCCGCGAAAGATTATAAACTTATAGTACATCAGTACCGAGGGTGGGCCAAGGATATTTTTTAATCGGTTTTTATTATTTTTTTACATATTCAGGAAATCCAGCTCTAGTGCCCAAACATGGAACTTTTTTTTAAAGTCACTTCAGGGATCGTCAATATTTTTGGCTCACTGTTCAACTAACAGGCTGTGTATACAAATCCAATCACCAAGCACGGGGTTGGTGAAGGCTTTTGGGTGGGAGATGAATTTCATAGAGTGATGTGAGACCATCACATCGCTTACTGGAGGTTTGAAGCAACTTGAAAAAAAAAAAAAATTCCGTGTTTGATCTCTACAAGCAGAGGTTTTAGATTATGTAAAAATAAATAATTTAAGAACATAAAAAAATAATAGTAAATTGTAAACATAGTGCACACTTTAGAGCTCATATAAAAAAAAAATATTTAATTAGAGAACTGCAGCGTGAGCAGTCGATAAAATTACAATAAAATGTCGTTGGGAATTTTTATTAGGATAAATCTTTCCTCCAACAAAATTAAATCGAACTGAGTTGTAGAGGATTTAAATTTCTTTAGGAAAGATTTTTTTAGATTTATTATTCAATAGGTCCAGAATTAGAATATTCTCTGTTCACTTCAATATACACTCGGGTCTCTTTTTATGCGTATCTTTTTTATGCGGATTTGAAGTTATGCGGTGCATAACTTCAAGATACAAGACTTTTCGACACTTCTGTAGAAGGAGAACAGAAGGAGAATCCATTCCGATAATAGGGCAATCCAGCGTTTCCCAAAAAAATTCACAAATCCTGAAATTTTCATGGAACACCTTGGTTATTTTGTAATGTATTAATTACTAATTAATTGTTAATTTAGCTGATTTTTTATCATTAATCAATAATTGATCATTAATTATTATTAATTAATTAAACATCCATTAAATATAAGCATCATTAAATTAATTTGTGCTGATTTTCATTGACATATCCCATTCTGATCACCAAAAATTTCTAATATTATTATAAGTACTTACGAGTGAATGCAGACTTTTTCTTCTGTGTGCTGGTAGTTTCCCCTCCTTTTGTACATCCTGGAGATCGCTTTGTAGTCTGGAGGTGGATGAATCACTATCCGTTGCGTCACAAACACCTTCAATAAGAGATTTCTTAACATCAAAATTAAACAAAGTCCCTTCTCTTATTCATATTCAAATTTAAATCTGTAGGGCTATTACTTTTAAAAAATCACGGCACTATGGTTTCGAAACAAGCACTTTCACTAACTTACAATACGAACTTGTGAAGAAAGTATTCAGTATCCAAAAAACGTATAAAGTATCCAGAAAACGATAGTGAAGCGGAAGAAAAATCTTTCCCCCTCACTGCAAATATAATTCGAGAATAAATTGAAAAATCATTTTCTTGTTAATGACACAAATTCTGAACGAGTCTTTAAATTTCAACGTGAACTGAAGAACTGTATGTCTGGATATCGCGAGCTGTATAAAAATTAGTGAAATGATCATCGCAAAGTTTAATCACTGATTACATTGTCAGAAGCAAAAAATCAGCACAGAAGGAGGGTGAAGCTAATTCTGTTTGTGAAGAACCATTGCCTTTACCATACAGATCTGATGCGCTGACTATCTCTTCTAGTGATGAAAGTCATTGGCGCGCACCCAGGGAGGGGGGCCAAAGGGCCCCTCTCCCCCCCAAAAAAAGAAAAGGAAAAAAAAAAACACTGGAAAATTTTCCAAATATCTTTTCCTAATTAAATTTTTTTTTTTTTATTTATGTTGTGTCTTATATTTCTATACTACTTTTGAATTAGAGGTCGCATAAAGTGGGAATACCCTATAGCTCACGGGAATCCCGGTCGCTGTGAACGCAAGGCGAACGAAGTAGTGCTCTTGCGGACGGAGCGCTACTTCGTTTGCCCGAGTCGGGACAGAGGAGATCACGGGTATCATGTATTGGCAATCACTGCAGATGCTCAGTCATAGGCCGTATGCAATGTAGTGTGCATTCTCAAATCGTCTACTCAACTCGGCCCCCCCCCCCTCCGATTAAATCTTGAGTGCGCTACTGATGAAAGTGATTTAGCAACAGTTCGCAAACGTTGCCGAATGTTGTCTATTAACGACGATAATTCTGATGACAAAATGTTAAAAAAAAAAAAGTTACTTTTCAATAAAATTAAATGAATAAAGCTTAAAAACAAACTTAGGCATTCTTATTTTTCTGAATTTTCATAATGCGATGTTAGGTTTATTTTAATTCATTGCTTCGGTTTTATGCGGTTTTAGAAAATTATGGAACGCATCCCTGATTTTTCATCGTAGGTTTAGGCCCTTTTTGTGCGATTTTTTATATGCGGTTTTCTGTGGAACGTATCTACCGCATAAAAAAAGAGACTCGACTGTATATTAGACATACCGTAAACAGAACGGTTTGAACTAAAACAAGTGCAAATTCAGATACCAGGGCGGATTTACGCATATGACAAACTGCATCTTAGGGTCTCGCATTATGGAGCCTAAGGTTTACTCAGCAGAGAGGATCGTCGTAAAAGTTTTGCTTAATGGGTCACAACAGTCTTAAATTTTAACTCGATCGATATAGACGACGCTGTTTGGTTGAGGAAGCAAAGAACTTAAAGTCGGTTTTTTTTTTTTTTTTTAAGATTTTTCTTAAAATATTTGCCTGCACTTGATTAAAACAAAATTTAATTAAAGACATAAGAAAAGCGCAAACATTTTGAGATAAAAATCCTTCAGAAAGTAGAAAGAAAATCAATAAGGCTGATATTTTAATCCTATTTTGATATGTGTTTATATATACAAAAATAAAATGACAATATTGTCCCCTTTTTTTCTCCCCAACCTGTTCATCAAATCAAGAAGCAAGCAATACTGTTTGTATTGAAATACCAATTAAAACAACTGCACAAACAAAAACAAGATGGGATAGCATTTGTAAGTTTTCATACGAACTTTGCACTTGTCATGCCCTTTCCTTGCCTCCCCCTCTATTACCGTGTTGAGGGAGATTACAAGGGCAAAGTGTTCGGATGGGAATATGTCATCCTTATTCGCAGTTGGGGATTTCAAAGGAAACTGTCAGTAAAATACACAAAGCTTAGAAAACAAGATGCACATATAAATGAAAGGTTTGGGACTGAATATTTAGAATTTTTTTCATTTTATTTTCATTTTTAAATTCCTCCAACGATGTTTGTATGATATCCTATTTCTAGTTTTTAGATGTTTTCACTTTCATACCAGAAAAATCTTGGTTCGTAGATTTTTATTGTTTTTTTTTTTGTTTTGTTTTTTCATGTGTTCACTTTCTAAATAGATGTTTTAAAACATATTTCTAGAGTACATGGAAATTGTTAGCCGCAGGGTACGACGGTTCCCATACTGGACATCTTTACACCTATACAAATAAAATTTGGTATTTTTAAAGTTCTCTATTTGAAATTTGAAAATTAAAACGAGCTATCCCATTCTATTTGCATCTCGTATGTTTATTTTATTTTATACACGTAATATGAAATCAAATTTTATTTAAGGGAAGAGAGAAAGCTGTAGTTACTTGTTTTTTCATATTGTGATTTGCCATCTTTTGATTGGAACGCCCTATGGTGGCCATTTCATCATGGGGAAAATTACAAATATAATCGAGACTACTATTAATAAAGCAGACGATAAATTTAATTTAAAAAAATCATGCTCATGAAACATAGAAAGAAGAAAATATATCAAATACGGTTATGAACTTTCACATGTTATTAGTGAAAAAAAATTCTAATAAAAATAAAATCAGGTAAAACAAAACTAGAAGTTACTAATATAAATTTGTCTAAGATTTCATTATTTATTGTGCTTTTTTATTAAGTCCAAATGTACGATGAGGAATTTTTTTTTTTAAATTGTTAGCTAAGGTTGATTTGTGAAATTTTTATTCAAAATAAAGCTCATTTATAATATAAATATATTACATTAATTCTTGTAGAGAACCCTGTTTTATCACGCCTAGTGAGTAACTGCAGAATTAATATTTTTACAATATTTTCAATATTGTAAAAACTACAGTATATGAATTTTATTGTATAACAGCCTATTGTTAATTAAAGCAAATATATTAACGTAACCTAAACAAAACATATCCACTTATTGCCAATATTTTATTTTATTTATTTATTTTTGTAATGGCAGCTTATAAATATTGATTCTAATGTAATTACCCATATCTAAAATAAGTACATTCTCACAGACTTTTGAGTAGGTGCCACAAGAAATAGTTATTTCAAATATTGCTTCATTCTCTACACAATTTTTCATGACTAGATAGGCCATTTGAGTCGACTACGTTTAACTGGGACAGTATCGCATTTACTGAAGCGCTGTGTCATTTGGAATGACCTATGATCGGTGACCGTGTCGCTAAGGCTTAAAACAAGCCATAAAGAGACTTTTACAGGACTTTCTTTAAGTGTTTATGATATGACATATATCATAAACACTTTTGTCTTTTATGTCCTGCAGACGTTGTATTTTGACCTCGTTAGAAATAAGTAATTAACCTTTGGGTAGTGATTAAGATCACCTGATATGTGAAAATAAACAGGGAAAATATTCTTGCATAGAATCAACGCACAGTATTTCTAGAATAAATCCTAAACTTTTTAAAATAATAGATGATTATTTTCCATTTTGTTATATGCCTAATATACAAAGAGAATTAAAAGCAACGAATTTTTAAATCTGATGAAATGGTCATTCCGATCTGGAGTATAAGAAGGGGGATTACCCATCTCTGTTGTATTCATCCCCCTATCTCACAACATCATATTAACATGAACATGAGATAGTCAGCAAAACAACGAAATAATTTTCCGACTGCATTTACTGCAAGATTTCACGAAGCATCCGATCTGGAGTATAAGAAGGGGGATTACCCATCTCTGTTGTATTCATCCCCCTATCTCACAACATCATATTAACATGAACATGAGATAGTCAGCAAAACAACGAAATAATTTTCCGACTGCATTTACTGCAAGATTTCACGAAGCATCTGTAGAAATTATAATTGATACACAGTCAAAACAAGATATCATTTAAACATCGATTTGACGGGTAATACAGAACAATTCAGATTCTACCCAAGAATCTAAGAATAGTCCGTCAGGTAGCGTCGTAAAATATGGACTGTTCCAAGTAATGCTGTTTGTTGTAGGTCATATGGGGGTCACTTCGTTGATGTTTAATTGCTGTAAATAGTTGAAGAGCTTCTTTGAAGTCGCACCAAGTGCACCGATGACTATTGGGATGATTTTCGTGTGTTTAAGCCACAGCCAACCAACTTCGATTGCCAGATCTCGATATTTAGTCATTTTTTCCAGTTCTTTGTTGTCAATGTTGTTAACACTGGGTACTGCAATATCGATAATCCAAACCTGTCGATGTTCGATATTGTGATGTCAGGCCTGTTGTGTTCCAAATGCCGATCAGTTTGTATTCGAAAGTCCCAGAGAATTTTTGCTGTTTCGTTTTCCAATACCGTCTCTATTTTATGCTTCCACCAGTTATCAAATGTAGGAAAGCCATATTTTTTGCATACAAGCCAATGATTTATTTTAGCTACTTGATCATGGCTGTATTTATAGTCAATTTGAGCTATCTTGCTGCATGCACTGATTAGATGTTCTCAATTCTCATCTTTCTGATCGCATAGTCTGCATTTGCTGTTATTATTGATGTTCACAATTTTTGCTTTTATTGCGTTAGTTTGTAATGCCTGTTCTTGAGCTGCTAGAATAAATCCTTCTGTTTCTTTTTTTAATATATCCATATTGTAGCCATTGGCACGTCTTGTTCACCTCCTCAGTTTTGTCCTTAGTATCTCTAAGAAATTGGCCATGCAAGGGTTTCCAGCGCACATATCGGTAACAGCAATCCCTCGATTAGTGCGCTTAATGCGTTCTTTAAAACAGGCGCATTAATCGAAAACGCACTAATCGAATACAATAACCTATGGGAAAATGTATAATTCGTTCCTCAGATTTCTTTTTTGACCTTTATTTTTTTTTTTTTTATAAAAGAATTAAGGTATGTCTCATGGTCTAGTTAAAGGAAAACCATGAAGCTGAAAGACAATAAAACATATTCAGAATATAAATTTATTATTCTACTTCTTAACAAAGAATTGAGCTTACGTAGTTTGGCGGACATTTTGTTTCTTTTTTTTTCATACAACTGATGGTATGGTCCTATTGCCTCTTCTGCAAATTTTGCTGCTTCTCTCTCTCTCTTCATCAGGATCAGTCTCTAAGCATTGCTGCTTTAAAACGTCGATTGTACGAAAAATATTTTCAACTTGTTTCTGTGACATCTCTTTTGGCTGACTATCAGTGGTTGAATTTTCTTCATATTCTTCGGAAACTCCCCGCTGTGCATCTAAATTTAGCAGGTCGGAATCACTCAGTTCTTCAAAATGAGATTTAATTAACTCTTGGACGTTATCATTGAAGGAAAGAAATAAATGAAGGACGTACGAATTGGTCGCCAACACGCGAAAGCACGTGCTGCTTTATAGATAAAATTTCCCAACTGTTATACAAGCAAAATAGTTACCACTTTAAAAACTACAATGATCATAAAAGAGAAGTTAATTTTTCGACGTGTAATAATAAACAACTCATCCCAGAAGACGGATTGATTACCCTATTATCAGAATGGATTCTCCTTTTTGTGACATGCCATGCGCAGAAGTGTAGAAGGGTCTCGAATCTGTGGGCGTACTATAGCAGACGAAATAAATTTTGTCGGTAAAAATTTGAAACATAGTACACATAGTGTACATGAAAGTAGTGTAGTATGCCGTTAAAAATAACTTTGTAAAATCTATTAAATCGGTAACTAAATTATTTCATCTGGTGAGTGATTTTTTAAAATAGTTAGCCATAAAAAATGTATAGATTGAAAATTTTAAAATCTGTAACATTTCTTTTTAAGATGTGTATAGGCGCACTAATCGAATTTGGGTATCGAAAAAAAATGACGCACTAATCGAAAACGCACTAATCGAGGGATTACTGTATATTGCTGTTCCTTTTCCTAATCAGATTTGTTTCCTGTTGCTTTTAGAAGTCCCTCTTGTGCAATTGTTTGAAGCATTTAGTCAGAGCTATTGTCGATGTTTCGATTCTCGTCGGAGACGTGGGGAGCTCAAGGATCTTCCTCAGCCATAGCCAAGTTAGCCGGTCTTGGGCGCGGGCAGTAGGGTTTTCCCCCAGTTTAGTTGAATTTTTTTTCATCCCGCAAGCAGGCAAACCGACTACAGTCGGTTTGCCTGCTTGCGGGATGAAACATACGGTCACGAATACCACCATTAGGGATGCAGCAGAGATTTCGCGTGACTCCTCATTAGGAGGAGACCCAACCCGTCTGAATCAGATGGAAGGGAGAGATAGATAGATTGTCAATGTAACTTTTAAGCTAATTTCTTCTTTTCCACAGTCTGTCTCACTTTCAGGCTCCGTCCACCTATTCTCCTTGGTAGATACAACCGGTCAAGATTACTTCGTGGATGTAATGCATGATGCATAGTCATTAGTTTTCAAATTTTGTGGTCCAGTTTTTCCAGGTCTTCTTTTGTCCAATCTATTATGCCATCTGTGTATCCGATCACTGGTATAGCCCAAGAATTCATTGCTCTAATCGTGTTCAATCCATTTAGTTTTGTTTTCAGAATATTTCTAACTCTTTTGGTGTATTCTGCTGCTGCCTGTTGTTTAACTTTCGGGTGGAGAATATCATTGGCTTCTAATATTCTTAGGTATTTACAATGTTCGTCAGCTGAAATTGCTTCTATATATTTCTCTTGATAAACATTAAAATTACTAGAGCCATTAATTTTTCTTCGTTTAATAGATAAAATTGCGCATTTATCTAAACCAAATTCCATTTTGATGACCTGACTGAAAATATGAACTGTGTTCAATAAAGAGCATATTTGCTTGGCCGATTTTTCATACACAGCAGATGGGAAATTTTAATATTATGTTTAGTAATTTCATATCCAAATTTTGTTTTCTTCAAAATCATAGACAAAGGCATCAAAGAAATGTTGAAGAGCAATGGTGACAAGTAATCACCTTGGAAAATTCCACGTTTAATGCTGATATCCCCAAATCGCTCATTATTCAATGTTAAAGTTGTTTTCCATGATTTCATAGCAGTAGCCAGAAACGAACATATGTTTTTGCTAATTCCAAATATTTGTAGTGATTTTAGGATCCAGGAGTGTGGGAGGGAATCGAATGCTTTCTTGTGGTCTATCCATGCCATGTTTAAGTTAGTTTTTCGTCTTTTTGAATTTCTGAGAATAAATTTATTATAGATTTTTGAAAATTACCTTTTTGTTCAATTGGATAAATCTTGATGATCTGATAAGCAGTGGCATATGGAATTTGCTATGATTGCAGTGAACAGCTTATGCATAGTTGGTAGGCATTGGACGATAGTTACTTCGGTCTGCACCGTGGCGGCTCTTGGTTTGAAATCGTGGGGGGGGGGGATGCTGCAACTTTCGAAATATACATAAAATTGCGGTAAAAATTAAAAAAAAAAAATTAAACACGAAAAAATATTGTTTATTATCGATAAAATTATACAGTTTAGTATAATTCAAAATTACTTAAAAATAAAATCCATTATCATAACCCCAATAACGTTCTAAAACAGGGGGTCTCCAAACTACGGCCCATCAATTGGACTAATTTTTCAAAAAGAATATCCGCAAAAAAAAAAAAAAAAAAAAAAAAAAAAACACGGGGTGTTGATAGATTTCATATGCATTAATTAAAATTGTGTTCAAAATATATTCCCGAATAGAAAAAAGTAACCGTAATCCAAGTTACGGTCTTTCTGACTGTAAAAGGTCGGTTAAAAGGACTAACGAAGAAAAAAAAAAAAATTTGAATTTTACAAAATTTTACAAGCAAATTTGAAGAAATTTGCTTGTAAATTTAGCTCTATTTTTGGGACAACGTATCTTTGCGAACAAACTTTTTCCCGAATGAAATATATCAAGTCATTTATCTGATGAACATTTGAAATCGCTACTTATAATTAGAACTTCAAAATTTGAACTTGAGTTTATTTTATAAGATTTTAAAAACACAAACACAGTTACATCATTCACATTAATGGTTTTATTATAATTTGTGATAAAAATATGAGAATTTGCAGATAGTGTTCGTGATCATTAATATACGATAATTTAATCTCACATACTCTGTAATCAGTTTTTGCTTTCAATAAAACTCATATATCTAGTTCTAGAGTTATTTTTTACTACGGCCCGCTGAACAGTGCTGAAGTACCCAATATGGCCCTCACGGCGAAAAGTTTGGAGCCCACTGTTCTAAAATAAAAACTATAACACATGTTATGTCTTCAATTGTAATGTCCAAATATTTAAAGAGACGGAGTAAACACGATAAACACTACGAACACTCTACTACTGGCGCAAACTGCATATAAACAACAGTGGAACTGCGCGACGGACAGTGCCCCATTACGCTAATAGCTCGCATCTCACTATGACGTGCATATGCTTGCGCGCGTAGCAATATGACACTGTGGTAAACACAGTGCTGCTAGTGTCCTTCGTCCTTAGCTTGTGCACTGACTTAAGTTCTACAAGATGAATTTTTATTATTTTTTTATACAAAATAAGAGAATTGTATAGGATTGTTGATGATAAAATTAAATATTACAAGCAAATATAAATAAATTAATAAATATATTTATATATCGAGAAAAATTGGGGCTGCTGCAGTTCTGCAGTACCTATGCACGAGCCGCCCCTGGTCTGCACCCCTTATCCTTATCTTTCATGAAGAGAAAAGTGCGCCTAGATATCATCCAGTTTTCCACTGAGCCTGACTGCAACAAATAATTAAATTGTTCTGTCATTCGATCATGTAGACTGGTTAGATGCTTTAATCAAAATCCATCTGTAGTTCGTTCTTGCCAGGGGCACTCCAGTTTTTTAATTTTCCTGCTTGTACACTGACCATTTCTTTAACGATAATGATATTTTGCATTTGTTTTTGTTTCATTTCTGATTCTATTTCCTTAATCCATGAGGCATCTTTATTATGTTCAATAGGATTATTCCAAATTGACTTCCAAAATCTGAGTGTTTCTTCTTTTTCTGGTGAATGATTGCTTGCATTTGTATTCCTCCGGAGAGACTGAAGGAATTGACATTGGTTCTGTCGAAATTGCATATTTTGTACATATTGGATTATTCTTTCTTCATATCTTTTAAGTTTCTGTGCAGTCGCTATAATTCTTTGTTTTAGCTCTTCGGTAACTTCAGCAATTGTTTTGTTGGCCAAATTATATGTCTTAATCAGTTTGTTTTTGATGTTATTATTTTTCAGCCGTCCTTCTTTAAAACTCTTTAAGTTGCTCAGATCAGCTCGAAGTGTTGGTTGTGATGCTTTTAATCACAGCATCTGCGTCTAAGAGGAGCTGTTTTAGCTTAGACTACCACCATTAAAAGCTTTATATAATTCTATCACTTACGATCTTTTATGAAGTTCATATGTTCCAATATCCCTGACTTCATTTTACACTGCACGAGCACTTCAGTCAAAACATTCTGAGGTATGTCGTTAGCTTGATGCTTACTGAATTGAATTCCAAAGTTTGATATAGCTACCTCCTGATGATTTGATGTTACTGGAGTTGTTGGTTTATTACATAGCTCTTGCAGCTCAAGTTAAGTAAATATTTTTTACGGAAAACGAAACTCTTTTGTTCCAAAAAAAGTCGTTGTTCTGTTATTGCAGATTCTGGGAATTTTTATTTCCAAATTAAATGTATATGCTTTCTAAAACCCCGTTTTTCTGGGGTGGATCTGTAAACACATTTCATAACTTCTCTGTATTCTTCTTCCAGTCGTTTTCAGCTTCCTGCCCTGATTGCCCAGCAAGGAGAGCTGGGTCTTGTAGTCACTTGTCGCCTGATGCCCGTGATCCCCAACATCTGAAGCAGTCCTTGATGACCAGGGCGTTGACTGATCTGTTATGAATTTCTTCTTACTTTTCATTCTTTAAGATGGGGGATAGAACACTGTTAGCCTGGTTCCTCAGTTGAGACCTGTCTGACAAGGGTGGCCCTGCTGGCAGCTATGCTACCGCCAGAATATCTCTCAACATCACTGAAGCACGCAAGCCCCACCCCCCACGACAAGGCCGTGTTCCTTTGGGGGAAGGGGTCCCACCGAGAAGCATCTGTCTAAATTATTATTATTATTATTATTATTATTATTATTATTATTATTATCAAACCTCCATGGAGTAAAAGACTCATCGCGGGAGGTCCAGCTTGATTATATGCCGTCTGAGTAAGAGGCAGAGTAATCAGAAAACCATTCCGATTTGGAATGTGAAACAAGAGAAAATGTTTCAGTGAATAGATGAATATAGCATGTAGATACAATATCTTGAACTCTTTACTGCCTTTGAGGAATAATTTCATAAACTGAATTGAATGGGAGAACGGAGAAGTTAAAATTAAGGAAATGAGTCTCACTCATTATATATATATTAATGACGTCGTTCTGTTGGCAGAAAAGAGAGAGGATCTAGAAATAAAACTAAGGGAAGTAGTTCATATGTCCAGTCAAAGTGGGCTGAAGATCAATTAAAAAATAAAAACGAAAGTGATGATGATGAATGATAATTTAACATCCTCTCCCCCCCCCCCCCCAAATGTACTGGAAGATGGAAAAGAGTAGAGGAGAGAGTAGGTTCATTTGTTTATCTGGGAAAAATTGTAAAAATTAAAGATGAACAAATAAAATAATTTTAAAAAAAGGTAAAACTAAGTTGGACAACTTTTGGGAGTATAAAACATACGAGTATCTTCATAGGGGATATTGTCATTAGCTTGAAGAGGAAGCGTTTGACCAGTGTGTGTCATCATCATCATTATGCACATCAAGGATTTAGGCCTAGCATGCCTTTTCCAAGAGGACGTCCTGGTTTTCTTTTTCCTAATGGCTTGTACTTTAAGGCTTCTTTTGGTAATCTTTCTATTTTCATTCTTTGAAGGTGTTTCCATCCATTTATGTTTATAGTTTCTAATTTTTTTCTATTACTGATTCTTGGTTTAATTCTTTAATAATTTATTCGTTTCTTTTGTGATCAAATAGAGTATACCTTGCAGTTTTTCTCATAAACTTCATTTCTGCTGTTGTTAATCTTTGTTTGTCTTTTTGTTTTATTGTCCAGATTTCGCTTCCATACATTAAGACTGGTAGAGCTAATGTATTGTATACTTTTAGTCTGGTTTGTTTTTGAAACTAGGTTGGGTTTAAATATAGAGTTAATTACACCTGTTATTTGAAATATTTTGTAATTTTTATTCATATCTTTTTAATTTTCATATGTGATCATACATCCTAGGTAGTTAAATGAATTCACCTGTTCTAAGATCTTGTTTTCTATTACTATCTTAGTTCTTGTTGGATCTTGTCCTTTAAAGGCCATAGTTTTTGATTTTTCTGTTGATAATATCATACCATAATCTTTGGATATCTCATTTAGATCTAAAATAGCTTTCTGTAAGTTATCTTCAGAATTTGTAATTATTATTTGTTCATCGGCAATAAGAAGAGTATTTAAGTTCACAGTAGGAGAAAGTTTAATCCCTTGATGGAAATTTTTATTCCATTTTATTATTATTTCATTTAGGTAAATATTAAAAAGAGTTTCTGAGAGGGGACATCCCTATCGGATACCTTGTTTTATTTCTCTCGTATATGATAGCTCATGATTTAATCTTATTTGTATTTGATTATTTTCATATATACTTGTGATAGCTTTTAGGATATTATTTGGTATTTGTCTTTCTTTTAATATGTTAAATAATGTTTCTTTTAACTTTGTCAAATGCAATATGTGTTTCTAAATTGTATTCTCTTCTTTTCTCTATTGTTAATTTTAGGCAAAAGGCCGGGTCTATACATGATCGTCCTTTTCTAAATCTATTCTGTACTTCTAAAATAAAGTTTTTGGAATATTTCATTAGTTTGCTATTTAATATTCTTCTATCTATTTTGTAATAGGAATTTAGTATACTTATACCTCTATAGTTTGTAGCATCATCTCTACTGCCTTTTTTAAAGATAGGAATCACATTTGCTTTTTTCCATTCTATTGGGGGGGGGGTACCAGTTGAGTAAATTTTATTTAAAAATAATAAGAGTCTTTCTTTGAATCTTGTTCCTGCATATTTATATAGTTCTGAACCTAGCTTATCTTCTCCAGGTGTTTTTCCGTTTGTTTCTTTCAGGCTGATTTCTAATTCTTCTTCAGTTATTCCGTTTTGATTTTCATTAAATGTTTGCCAGTTGTCTTTTTTAAAATATCTGTCTGTCCACAATTCTGTGTAGAAATTTAGAAATTCTTCTAATTTCAATTCGATGTTTAGTTTTATGCTTTCTTTAGTATCTTCATTTAAGTGTTTCAAAATCTTATATGCATTGGGTCTTATTATATACAGGGTGTCCCAAAATTCACGCAAGATTTAAAATTAGCGCCATTTGTGCGGTAAAGTGTTGCCAACGAGAAAAAAAAGACACCGTGACAGCTGACAGTTCACGGTTATTAAAAATGGAGCGCTACACGAAAGAACAACGCATTTTCATTGTTGAGCAATATTTTAAAAATAATGTGTGATTTTCGAACAAAATCATCTTCAGCGATGAGGCTCATTTTCATCTTGATGGCTCGTTAATCGACAAAATTGTCGCATTTGGGGTTCAGAAAATCCACGAGTGATTGTTGAGAAACAAATGCATCCACAACGTGTCACTGTTTGGTGCGGATTTTGGGCTGGAGGCATCATCGGGGACGCGCTCTCTAGAGGTTACAGGGTCCCCACCAGTGTGTGTGTGTGTGTGATACCTGTATTATATGTGGTAATGAAATTTAACTCAAGATATGGTTCATAAATTGAAAATCTTCCAAAAAAATGGAACGGAACAATATGTTAGGCGTAATAATCTATACACTCAGACATAGGATATCCTCCCATTTGTTAAAATCGAGAACTGGCGTATAGGATATCATCAGTTACGTTATGCATTCAAAATGGAGATGGGCTGGACACATGCAAGGTATAAAAACATGAGATGGCCTAAATTATTAACAGTATGGAGACATGAATGCAGGGCCGGCTCTACCGACGGTGCAAGACGTGCATTTGCACGGGGCGACAAGTTTTTTTGAGGTGGCAAAGTTGGCATAAACTATACGTAAAATAAGGGAGAAGGGGCGGCAAAATATACTACTGCACGGGCGACAAAATTCCTAGGGACGGCCCTGCATGATTGGCAGTGGGAAAGGGGGACGACACCCAAAAAGTGATGGCAAAATGAAATTTCTTACGATTGCTGAAATACAAAGGATGAGAAAAGCCGAGAACAGAATGGAATGGAGAAAGTTAGAGAAGACCTCCGTCCAGCAGTGGATTGATCCATGTTGAATAATAATAATAATAATAATAATAATAATAATAATAATAATAATAATAAGAAGAAGAAGAAGAAGAAGAAGAAGAAGAAGAAGAAGAAGAACAACAACAACAACAAGTAGAAGAAGAGGCATTATAAACTAATGCATGAAAGCAAAAAATTTGAATATCAATAATATCAGCAAATGCAGATTATGCGACCAGAAAGATGAGACTGTAGAACATCTAATCAGTGTCTGCAGCAAGATAGCTCAAACTGACTATAAATACGCCATGGTCAAGTGGCCAAAATTCATTGGCATGTATGCAAAAAATATGGCTTTCCTACTTCTGATAACTGGTGGCAGCATAAAATAGAGACCGCACTGGAAAAGGAAACTGCAAAAATTCTCTGGGACTTTCGATTACGAACTGATCGGCATCTGAAACGACCTGACATCACAATTATCGAACATCGACAGGTTTGGATTATTGATATTGCAGTGATTTTTTCAATTAAAATTTTTAATAATACTTTTTTTGCCTTTATGT
Organism: Typopeltis vanoorti; assembly: GCF_054136105.1. Taxonomy (NCBI): domain Eukaryota; kingdom Metazoa; phylum Arthropoda; class Arachnida; order Uropygi; family Thelyphonidae; genus Typopeltis; species Typopeltis vanoorti. The sequence continues at coordinate 97,137,985 of NC_143566.1, forward strand.
TATGTATTTACAACACATGTTCTTCTAATATTAACAATGAAGATTATACAGAATTTTTTTATAATTTTTTATTTTTTTATTTTATTTTAATTTTTATTTTATTTATTTATTTTTAAGTTTGAGAAAGAGTGATTATACATACAAATTTCTGCATTTGCTTATAAGGATTACTTGTAGATGAGTGAGGCAAGTTAATCCCACCTACTTCGAAGCTTGGGTTAGCTTTTATGAAGAGAGTGGGATTTAGCCTTCACTATTTGTGTTGTTGCTACTGTTTACGTATGAGTTGTAGGCATTGGATGCTAGTGATTTGTGATGTGTATATTAGTGTTAATGGTTTCTTAACTTTGTTGGTATATTTTCCAGAGTTCGTTTTTTAATGTTTTGTAGTTATCTACGTATTTTAACTTTCTTGGTAGGTTGTTGAATTGCGTGGGTATCTGATGTGATCTCACAAAAGAACCGTATGAGTTGTTGAAGGGTGTGGGGATGTAGAGAGTTGTTGTAGGTCGTGTTATACGATATGTGTCTCTGTTGTTTCGATAGGTGATGTTGAAGTAATTCCTTGTTAATGTCATGTAGTGTTTCAGGTTTTTAATGCTCAGAATTCTGTGTATCGCCATGTGCTTGTCGGATATCGGTTGTTGCGTGTAAGATGTCCAGATCACTGTTGACACGATTTTCCTGTGTAGTGTTTCTAATTTTGTTAGGTGGCTGTTTGATGTATTTGCATAACCTGTTATTCCGTATCTGAGTAGGGATTCGCAGATACCGTGATATAGGAGTTTTTTTATGTTAGGTAGAATAATGTCTTTAACTTGGAAGAGTTTTGCTGCGATGATCCAGAGTTTGGTGTGTAGGTATTCTATATGTTTGTCCATTTAAGGTGGGAATCTATATAGAGACCTAGGTATTTTGCGTGTGTTACAGGTTTGATTTCGGAACATTGGCAGGTATTTTTGTTGTTAATGCAGCGGTATGTGTGACAATGTATCGATAGTGATGCGGGGCGTATGATTCTTGGGTTGTGTATTATCAACATCTATGTATATTATTATTATTATTATTATATTGGTATCTCCATGGAGTCAGAAGACTCATCGCGGGAGACCCAAACTATCCACACAATATCCATCATACCTCTTCTGGAACTCGTTGCCTGGCTCAGCACTCACAACTGAGTCAGGCAACGCATTCCATTCATTCACCACTCTCCAAGCAAAATAACTAGTCTTCACACTATTGTTTATCATACTCTTACTTAATTTCCAGGGATGAGCTCTTGTTCTTCCACCACTATTCCTGCTGAAATATTTCCCCTGCATCAATCTTATAAAAACCTTTTAGTAACTTAAATGTTTCTATCATATTTCCTCTTCTCCGCCTGTCAACTAACCTCTGTAATCCACAAACTCTCAATCTATCAATGTAGAGAACATTCTTTACACCACTCTCCAACTTGCTCCAAGTGGTAGAAAAGATCCTCTGAATCTTTTCTACCACTTCCTCATCTCAGGCTTTCTCAATCCAATGTTAATCCTATAGTGGGGTTCTACTGCTTTTATCCAACCTTTGTTCTTCAACATATTCTCTATAACCCTCACTATTGCATTGCGTCTTCTGGCCCGTATCCATGTGTGCGATAACAACATTGAGCACAACATGAGCCAAAGTTTATACTCTGACAGCCTGTTCCGCAGTTCTTGTCATCACTTCTTTCCCGAGTTGTAAGGTGCACAGGAAAGTACTGAGAGAGAGAGAGAGAGAGACTTCATCTAGGACTAAGCTATGATAAGAGTCTAGGAAGAAGGAAATAATTCAGAATGAGGAGCCCCTGTTGAAGTTTAAGTGGAACTTTAAGGAGAAAAGAAAGAAAGGAATCTAGAGTGGATGGGAAAGAGGAACGGCCTATCGGAGAGAAGAAAATACCAAGGTATCGCCACTCCTCCAGAACGGAGATAGAACGAAAGGACATGGGGTGCAGAGAAAACTCAAAGTTCTTGACCTTTATTCTTGTCTGCCTGAGGGGAAAAGAGAAAGCGTACTCGACTTCATCACATTGATGTCTAAGTCACAAACTGACACAATTGAAAGGAAAATAGAGAGAGAGAGAGAGAGAGAGAGAGAGAGAGAGAGAGAGAGAGAGAGAGAGAGAGAGAGAGACCTTGGCGTACATCCCCAAGTGCTGGGATGGACGTTGATTTGGAGCCCAAGGAGATGATAAGGATTTGCAGAGTAAATCTCTGATATGTAGGTGAGAAAAACTTCTGGACATCCTACAATAGACAAAGGTCGAAGTATAGCTTGAAGGTAGAAACTGTCAAAGGCCTTTTGGAAGTCCAGGGAGGCCATAACGAGAGGCCGAAGTTGCAGTCGAGATTCAGACAGAAGAGAGGAAAGAATAAAGATATTCTCAGCACAGCCATATGCAGGGATGAAGGCTCTCTGCTTAAAATCAAGTTGGATGAATAACTGCGGACGTTTAGTTAACACTTGATGAGCGTAAGAGAACAGGAGTATCTGCTGTAATTGGACGGTAGTCAGAGGGTATAGATGCCTCCTTCTTTGGAATAAACTGACGAAAATACGATGGTAGACATTTGTTAAACAGAAATAGATCAATTAAATCTTCCAAGATAGGCAGAGGAACCAGCCCCAACTCCTCAGCTGTAAAGTGTCCCACAGCTGATGAACCAGTTGAAAGTGAAGACTATTTCATCAAAGGAAGATGGAAGAAACGTTCTGCTTCTGGAATCCCCCTTAAAATAAAAGGAAGACCTAAATCAGATAGATATGGTGGCGGAGTGGAGAAGACAAGCTTCTTATATAATGCCTGCATTTATGCATAAAGATGCTTTCTCTCTCTTTCCAATTGGATCGAACAGATAATGCAGGATGATTCTCAACTAACCGGAAAGGAGGATGTTGCCTGGAAAATTCCGACTTCAAATAATGATTCAGCTTCACTGTAACGATACTTCACTAAGTGACAGTCTAATAATATCCTTTAAAACTCTGTGACTATACTGAGGAAGAGGAGGTTGATCCCAAGATTTTCTAAGGCGTACTTGAAGAAAAGATGGAATTGTACTAGCCCTACTACTCTCTCGTGAACAGCGATGGAGCAGGAGGTATGGGGGTATTTCCTGCGATTGTGGGATCTTTTAACATATATCTCCGCAGTGGCATCATTAATTCTCTGTAGGATGGTAATTTACGATGCGATCTCATTGCAGCTATTGTCCTCCTAGGCAGAACCTCCTCCAAAACCGTATTAATAGCTCATATCAAATTTGATATAAGCTATATCTTCTGTACCTAACGAGGCTTCACGGAAAGCAAGACGACATTTCTCTTCAAAGTCCACCGTGCCTTTTTACGTTTAGTACATATTTCAGCATTAACAGCAATCGGATATTTTGCACAGCGGTGAACGCCAAGACCGATAGAGGTGGTAAAGTCTTGCTGATATTCTAGGCAGACAAAGTGTCTTTGAGATGATGTCCCTTTTGGACTAAGATAATTTGATAGTTGTAGGAACATTGATAGTTACAGAATGTTCCTCTTCAGTAGACTATCATGCCTTTTCCTGCTCAGTATAAGCGTTAGCATTAACAGCATTGGGATGTTTTGCATGGTGATGAAGATGAAGACCAATAGCAGTGGTAAAGGCTCTCTGACAATATGCACAGACAAAGTGCCTCTGAGATAATGGTCTTGTTGAACTAAGATATTCTGATAAGTGGATGTGATAGAAATATTTAAATTTGCAGAAGTGTTAACAGGGGAGATGCATACCCAGGCCTACTGGTGTAGTAAAGGCCTTATTGCAAGTCGGACAAATGTATCGTCTCTGTGTTGATTGTCGCAACAGAGCCATATTCATTCTAAAATTCAGTACTGCTGCAATGGCCGGTCTTCTCATGGAGGTGGTGAAAGTTTCTTTGTAGGCATTGCAGGGACGGTGACAGAGACATCGCCATTCAAGTCAAGAGGATGATCAATCACAGAAGTCGAGTTCCATGGTTCCGCTCTACTAGGGGCTGCTAACCCCAGAAAGGAGAAAAATAACGCAGTAGTGAACTTAGCCACCCCGAAGATACCCAGGTTCACCACTAGGAGGCGATCTATTTCTGCGATTGTCAGGTGTCTTGGATCCAATGGGGTTTTCAGCCACGACATCTAACCTCAGAGGATGGCACTTCTATTAGGATCCAGGTAAGAACTTTTATACTGAACGTCTGTGACGAAAATAAATAAATACTAGGTAATCAATATCAAATAAGAACACCTTTCTTTCTAAATGGCATAATGATAATTAATTAACAATAATAAAATTTGACAACTCATATTATTATTTCAAAATAGTTATTAGCATTCTTTTGTGCGACAGCAATAACCGGAAAATAGTAGCGCCAAGTTTGATAATTAAACAAAGCAGTAACATAAAATAAAATAAAAAAGTTTCGTTAGTCATATTTATTTGTTTATTTATTTTGATTTACTGGCATCTTAATAAATAATATACTTGAATATTTGACCAGGAATAGGATGTCGATTTTATTTAAATAACAGATATAATTAATGTTTTCATTTTTTTATTTTCTGAATACTGTGAATTCTTCCGCGTCACAACCTAAACTACCGTCACGCTTAACGATGAGCACGGTAAACGCCCCATTGCCCTTATCTTGGAAACTAAATTACATCCTTAACTAAGTGTAACAAACGTTTAAATATATTTGATTCTATCTCCATCGTTACGCCTTTTGACGTTAGAATGTGGAAGACTGAATTAGGGTGTGGCGCTGCGGTATATGCATGCTACGTTTTACAGACAAGGTGATTAATGTTTGTTAGGTTGGTAGCCAGACGGAAGCGTATTATGATGTAAAAGCAAAAAAAGAGTTCAATATCTCTTCACCGTAGAAGTTCCTGTTTAACTTCCTTGAGTGATTACTGGTTGGATCGAAGAAGAACAATGGAATTATGTATTCTTGAGATAGAAAGGTGCCTAGAGGGTTAAATTCATGTTTGTTCCTTGGATAGTTGGGGTGTGAGGGTCGATTTCGCTACAACAGCAACGATATGAAAAAAAAAAAGGTGATTTCAGATGATAGGATTGTGGGTGGAAGGTACTAACAAAATCGCAAGGGTGGAGTGTACGATGCTAAAGGAACGACTACAAAGTCAAAGATTAGTAGACTGTGCAAGCTTATCTCTAACTGGAATTTCTTGCCTTTTATTATTATTATTATTATTTTACGTTGTTCTTGTTCTCTTAATACAAGAGAGTTTGGTTAGTCAAAAAGTTGAGACTGAAGTGTAATCATCAACAAAGGATTGGTAGTAGGTATTGGATTGGTAGTAGGTAGAAATACATCATTACTATAATAGAAGGAAGGCAGCGGATGAGAGAACAGAGCCTTGCAGATCATCATTAGTCGCATAGTTAGAAGCAGGAAACAGTCTACCTTCAAGCGTAGTGTGCATCTAATCCAAACGCTTGCAGCTCAGCTGCACACATCATGGGCAGGCCAAATGATGGAAGCTCACTGAGTATACCCTTATGAAGGATTATACTTTTTATAATCCTAGGATTATATTATTTATCATCAACCACAGCCTACTTCTTGGAATAGATGGTAACGCCCATTCGGTTTTATGGTTTAACGAGAGCACAAACAATAGAGGTAAAAATCTGATTATTTTTGGCATCAAATTCCCTACACATACTAAACGACGACTCTTAATACCCCATCATTTGAAAATACTAGATGAAGCAGCTTCATTGATCTAACACTAGCAAACAATGCAATTTTATCTCGGGTTTCTGAATGGAGATGCGAGGAAGAGGAATGCTGTTCCGATCATCGCATATTAAGTTTCACCATCAATAACAAAAATTTAAACGGAATACAGAAGACAAACCATCCCCATTAACATCAAGTACTTCACCAACAAAACCAATCTAGACATATTTGTAAAAGCATTAAAAAGAAAAGTTGCATGCCTAATCTCAGGGCATCGCTTTGATGGGATCAGCGAACAACCGCTCCGATTAAACAAGAACCTAGCCATCTGGGCACCAGCACAAGCCGACGTAGACTTCCTTGCTTCTGCACTTTCATCAGGTCTGAAAAAATCCACCGACTAAAGACTCAGAACAATCAAGAAGCTAAAAATCGATGGAAGAAAATCAATACCTTGGTGGAACGACGAACTAACAGTTCTAAGAAAACGTGTAAACGCACTCAGATGACTTTACCAAAGAACATACAATAATCATGATTTAAAACAGAGTAGAAGACAGAACTACTATAAAGCCAAATACAGCTATCAGTCCAACGTTACAAACGCGAAAACAGAATCATGGTAAAAAAAATCTGTATTTCAACTATCGAATCCTTGGGATTGCATATATAAATTAGCAGCAAGCAAGAATAAGACAACACCTATATTGTCAAATATTAAAAAAAAACAGACGGCTTCTATGCTAAATACTTAGCGGAAACTGCAGCTATTATGATAAACAAGTTTCTTCCCGATGACGACGAATCAACACATCAAGAAATCCATAAAACTCACAGACAAAGAATGAAAACAGAAACGGACCCTTCTAACTCGATTTCATTTATAACTAATGAAATCGAGTCAATATTAAATTAATGGATCCAAGAAAAACTCCCGGAGAGGACGGAATAACCAGCGATATACTCCAAAGGGCGTTTGGCGAATTCCCCGAATTCATAACAACAGTTTACAACAAATGCCTAAAATGAGGGCGATTTCCTTTATCATGGAACGATCTAAAATTAAATAATTTAGAAAGAGTTCTCAGAAGACAGTCTATACAAAAAAAAAAAAAAAGTACTACTGATCTCACTCCATGTACAAGGAGCCTTCGATGCTGCGTGGTGGTCACCCATAAACAATCAATTAAGAGATTTAAAATGTCCTAAACACCTACTCTACCTTACAAAAAATTTATTTTACAGACAGAAGAGAAACCATGATATTAAAAACCACAGCTGTACGAAGTGGTCCGCAATGTTCCTGATGTGGACCAGGCTTCTGGAACATCCAGTACGACTCGCTATTAAGACTTCCTTCCACTACTGAAACAGAATCAAACAAAAGTCTCCCGCTTACAGTTAGAAGTAATGCCCAGCGAAGAACTTTTTAAAATTGCAGAGTAGGCACGAGAGAAGAAAGTTACCTTGAATAGCATCAAGTCTACAGTGTTCCACATCTCACGTAAAAATTCAAAACAACCTCTGATGGTCTTCCTAAACGGGGAAGTTCTGGAGGTAGCCAGTGAGCTAAAATACCTTGGAGTAACAATAAATGAAAAAGTTACCTTCAACAAGCACATCTCATATGTTGCCGAAAAAAGCTTACAAATTGTAAACCATCTAGCAAAGTCGGCAAGGATTAAGTGGGGGATTAGGCCAACGAGCGCTGAAAGCAATACCGGAGCTATACTACCATTCATATCTTATGCTGCACCTGCCTGGAAACATTCACTAAAATCAAAGAAAAACAGACAAAAGCGAAACAGAGTTCAATGCCTTATAGCAGTGTTTCTCAACTTGTGGTCCACGACGATGGGACAGGTGATCCGCAGGTAGACTTAAATTAATTGAATAAATATATTTTTTTTAATTATCCAAACAAAACAAATTAAAATTGAATAAGTAAGTAAAAATTATTGAAATCAAATGGAGACTTAAAAAAACCCAAACAAATAGCGTTAGAATGTTCAAAGGCAGAAGCAATAAAACTATATTGTTGTTCACTTCACCCCTCTTTTATTATTGTCATTCTGCCGCTAAATTTGTAGTGGCAAAATGACGAATAATAAAAAAGGGGTGAAGTGAACAACAATATAGTTTTATTGCCAGACAGTATGGCAACATTTCTTAAACGCAAAAAAGTGCCGCCTGGGGATGTACTCCCCCCCCCACACACCCAGTTATGCCTCTGTAACTTAGTGGTCTGTAGAATTGTTTTTGGCCTGGTCCTTGGGCTTAGAAAGGTTGAGAAATGCTGCCTTATAGCCATACGTATAATTAAAGGATACAGGACAATATCTTTCGAGGCAGCTTGCGTTATTTTAGCTGTAACACCGATCTGCATGAAAATACAAGAATTCTCTCTTATATATGAAGTCACTTCCGGAAGACAACAGAAATTCCAACAGTCCATTATACAAGAACGCTGCTCTATACTGCATCCCCTCTGTTCCAACAACCAAGCAGAACAACTTGCTATAGTTCATTCACTTACATATCCTCGGGAATTAGAACTCAACACCTCTCATCAAAAGACAACAACAATTTACAGTGATAGTAGAAGCACTATAGACGGCATAAAAAACCAGAACAACCATATAGCGTTAATAGAACAGACAAGAAATCTGGCTTGGAATCTCACTCTAGCGGGATGGGAAATCAAGTTCTGCTGGGTGAAGGCGCATACTGGGGGATAGCAGGAGACGAGAGAGCGGATCACCTCACTAAAGAAGCGGCTATAAATGAACGGCTAGAAACAAGTTACCAAAAGTACTCGAAATCTGTTATAAAAACACTTGCAGAAGAAAGAGGCCTAGACTTGTGGGAAGAAGAATGGAAAACATGAAAAAAAAAAAACGGATCAACGAAAGAATTCTTGCAAAGTATCAGAAGCAGACTCTGGCTCAAAAAAAACACGCCATTTCTCCAGGGTTAACCGCGCTACTAACGGGACATGGAAAACTAAGACACTGCTTACACAGATTCCATATCCTGGAATTGCTATCATAGATTGGTGGTCTGCACCTTCAACAGACTGTCGATCACACACTCACACACACACACACTTTACGACTCTCGGCTACTGGATTCCATCCGGATGCTCCCAATACGATATGTCATCACTTCTGGAGACGAGTGGCCAGTGTCAAACAAAACAGAAACTCATCCAAAAGTATTACTCAGAATTAATTACTACGTACACATAGATGTAAAAAGATAAATGTAAATATGAATATTGATACAAAAATATAAATATAAATGTTAATCAGTACTGGGAAGCTACATGCAATATATGCATTGGACGCAAGTAGCATGTAATTCGACAGATGATATATTTTTCGAATAATAATCTGAACCTGTTGAAAAAATTCTGAATTGGCGATTATCAGTGGTATTATGATTATCACTGGTATTTTTCAAAAATCAGAGCACTTTCCGGAGGTAAATGTTAGATTGGTGTCATGGTAATTATTTAGCACGATGATACAACGGCCGTGATGCCAATAGGACTGGTACAGCACCATTTACGAAACCAGTCTAATAGTATTGATTGTAATATATTTGGTGCCTGTATTCTGCTGGCTGGATTGTGGGTCATAGTACCAACACCGTACGAGACTGGCTAACCCACCCTCCATTGAAAAGTTCTGATAAAGGTCTTTTGCGTCCAAGATGGGATTCGAATACACGTATTTCCAACCAAAGGGCATCGTCAAAACCAACTGAGTTATGGAGGTTCATGGTAGTCATTCTGCAGAAGAAGAAGAAAATTATAGTAGCACATAGTATCGTTAAAACCAACTAAATGCATTACAACTAAATAAAAGAAATTTCCACGTTGAAAAAAATTAAAATATGAAAATCAAACATTTTCTAACTAACATTTGCTGTAGAAGCCACATGTTTGCGATAGTGACTGAACCACTCTTAAGGGGGCTGACACCTTCAATTTTCTTTCAGAGTCCAAAATATACTTTTAAGAACAAAGAAATTATTTGTATGAAGGGAAACAGCCAATCACAATATTGTTTATTCCAACACGTTGCTTGACAGAAGATGGATGAGTTAGATGCCCTCATATTCCGTATAGAAATATTGCCTTTCTTAGCTTGCCATATCTTTTTCCGGAATAAAAACAAGCTGCCGGAGACCTACTCCTCTGAACAATAGCCGAAAACACGAGTGAATAATACAGAAAATGTACGAGGATAGAAAGAGGCAGTGAATGCCGAAACAGCCCAGACAAGAATGTTCCTGGCAGGGGGAAGTTGTCAGACTGATTCATGGAGCTATTTCGTGAATGTCCAGGCGTGAGAAAATGAAAGTAGTCCGTTGCAGGTGCACAAGTATCGTAGAACTGGTCAAATACTTGACGGTGTTTGTTAACCCCTTCCTGTAGAATGCCGTTCTGCAGAGATACAAGCAAGATAGCAAACAAAGGCGAGGGGGGGGGGAAGGTAGGAAGTGACGCTAAAAAATTAATGAGAGGAAATTGTGAATGTTAAAAAACATTATAACCCCAACACGGAAATTATCGCCACAATCAACGTAATTTTAATATTTATAGTTGTAGTAAGCAACGAGAATACGGCGCTCGTTTGTGGTTATAGCCGGAAGTTAAGCGTTCATCTGATCGAAGTGATATTGCTGCGAACGGGAATTTCTGTTTTGGAAGCGAGACTTTTTTTTTTTTTCGAAATCGGTTCTTAACCCTAAGTATTTATGAACTCAAATGTTGTGTTTTATACCTGGAATGTACAGAAATTTCGTAGTTTAGAAGATTATTGTGGTGTGTGTGTGTGTGTGTGTGTGTGTGTGTGTGTGTGTGTGTGTGTGTGTGTGTGTGTGTGTGTGTGTGTAGAAAGAATTTTACTTTGGGTATAATAAATGTTAAAGATACCAAGCTATTTTAAACCTGGTTTTACTCCATTTTCCAAGTAAGCAAACAGACAAGTAAGTCAAGTTTGCGCCTGCAAGTATTGCAAGTCTAGGTGATCCCACACGTAGTGCAAGACCAAGGCAACTCATGGTAAAAGGTGATTAAGCTCTGATCACTATTCGTAAAACCAGGTTTAAAATAGCTTGGTATCTTTAACATATATATATATATATATATATATATATATATATATATATATATATATATATATATATATATATATATATATATATATCTGGGCTCAGGCCAGGATATATATATATCCTGGCCTGAGCCCAGAGGCGTACATATTTATGAAAGACTATAATTTTATTTTGAAATAAAGTGGATACATTTGGAAAATATACGCACCTACTCGGAGCTTCTGTAGTTCATTTTAAGGAAAGAAAAGAAAAAAATGAACCGGCTTCAAATCCCGTCTACAATGATGTGGACCCACGTTTTGCAAAGTGTCACCTTACACTTTCTAAAGGTAAAGCTTGTTTTTATCAGTGGTTCGAATTTCTCATTTCGTCCGGTTCATGTTTTTAGTACTGAGCAATGATATTGCTAGAAAACTAGCAGGTCGATAGGAATATATTAAAAAAATTATTTCAAAAGCAAAGCACATTAATCATAACAAATACCACCTTTTGATGGTTTTTACGCTTTTTCTTTACTGGAATGGGTGCTACAATAAAAACTAAAAGTCGAATATTGGTAAGACGCGACATGTTCAAACAGTTCTCACTTTTGATGAGTTGGGAATGGTGTTCCAACAACAAGACCCATTAACCGTTACTACTTAAGAAACAGCATGGCAAAAAAGATCGTAGTTATAGGAAACGATCACTTTGTTTCATGTTGCTTGATTTTTGCGGGAACAACGACTCTATAAGGTAAACTTACGCAATCCATCCTTAATGCACGACATTGTCCTATATCTTGTTTTTGAAGGTTGAATTTTTGTACTTGTTCCTGTTTCAATCACCAAATGAAGTGTGCAGATCATACCGCCGCTGCCATCTACACACCACACAAACAGTCAAGATTGTGGACATTGTTCATTTATGGTGGGATCGCCGCTAATTTTCCTTAGTCATCCGTTCAAATAAATCTGCTGATGAATTTACCGAAATATTTTTCACTGGACGAAGACTTTTCATTTAATCAGTTTTTTTTTAAATTTTATTTTTTATTTTTTTAAAAAAAAGATCGACGTTATTGTAAAGGTAATATTTCGTTTGAATTCATTTCCAATTAAAATATGAGTACTCTCTCTTTTAGCTGATATGTCGTCGCTTATTTATATGCTGTGGGTTGAACAACCTTCCGGCGTGTGAATTTTGTATCATTTCGAACATTATTATTATTACGTGATACCCCCAAAGAGTGCAAAGACTCATCGAGTGAGGGCACCTACTTCTACAACTCTCCGTGTCCACCACTTAATCTGCCAACCATACCAAACTGCCATTACCATCATCTGCACTAACGCCATCTACTGCCCACCACCAATAGTATTTTTTGTCTGTAAATTGCGTCTGTTCTTAAAGTTGATTTGTCTGCATTGTCACTTAAAATGGTCTGATTTAAACCAAAACTGAGATGAATCAACAAATTTTTTAGTAACGATCCCCAATGGAAAATTTTATGAAGATTCCTTCCTAATAGAAGAGATTATATACATTCAGGCAAATAGAATAAAACGAATTCTCGCCCACTCGAATATCCCCCTCCAAAAGGGGGGAAGGAATTAAGACTTTCATCACAAATTGGTTAAAAACCAGTGCGCAAATGACATTACATTACTGATGAAACTGTACCAAATGCTTTGATGTATTTATCTTTCAGATTCGACTGACAATTGGAAAAAAAAAAAACAAAAAAAAAACAGAAAATTGTAAGCTCAATTTATTGTATTAAATTAACTAATTCACTATATTATAGTCGTGTTTCCTAATCTAAAATATTTCGAATATTTTACCTAACGACGAATTTCTATAACCATGTAAATTTCTCTAGCAGTACCAAAGAATGTTTATTATTAATACAATTTGCGTTAAAATACTACTCGGTTTGAAATATGTTTAGTATTGCCAAAGGTTTAATATTATTATGCTATTACATTTTCAAGATAAAAATCAACTTTATGTTAACAACTGAACAGTTCGCACACTTAGATATTATTAATTCTTAATCCGGAATATTCTGCTGTGCTTATGGCAGCAAAAGCTTTTACGAAATTAGCACGGATAATAATAATAATAAATTGGAGTTGCTCGGCGCTATCGCTTATCTACGGTCAAATACATGTTGTTAGGAGGTGTGTTAGCAATGATTTTTTTTAAGTCGGAATTTTTTTTGCTAAGCATGAAGTGTTTAGTATGAACTTGACCGTGATTTCTATCTTTCCAAGTAGAACTTTTAAACATGCTGTAATGACAGACTTATCTACATTAAGCTCAAGCACTGTCCATTTAAATTTATGTGCCGCCATCTTTACGCAAGAATGAACCGGATATCCAGATTCATGAAACTGCAATGGTGTACAATTTGGGAGGGGGGGTGGGGAGGAAGTTGATGCTAGCGTGTTTTGCGTTAAAGCGTCACATAATTTGGATTTTTTTAAATTCCCATTTCTTACATAAAAAAGAGGAACGCACCCGAAGTTTTGTTTTAAACTATCTAGTTCTGAGGGACGAAAAAAAAAAAACCCCGATTTTACGGGAGAAGAGCAGCAGTTAGCTAAAACGGCCAAATAAATAAATAAATAAATAAATCGTAGGATGGGAATGATTAGTGAAAACGGAGGAATGATAACCGCTGTGTAGGATATAGTTGATATATTTAATGAGAAATATATAAAGGTATTTCATTCTTATGAATGTAACATTATAAGAATATAACAACAGGAGGTATATGAGGAATTGAATAGACTTGATATAAATAAGGCTGTGAGACTTGATGTATTTTGAGGGAATGTTCCAGAGAGTTAACAACAGCTTTTGCATATCTTTTCAACATGAGTCTTTTACTGGGTCAAGTTCCAAAGGAGTGGAAGGAGGGTAAAATTGTTCCCATTCATAAGGGAGGTGATCAGAGTAGGGCTTTGAATTATAGACCAGTTTGTGTGTCTGGACTTGTGGTGAAGGTGTTAGAGAAGATAGTGAGGATCAAGATTCAGAATTGGGATCCCTGACAACAGGGTTGCTGGCTTTCTTTTTAGATGTACATTAATGAGGTGGTGGAATGAATGAATGGATCTTTATCCTGAACAGAAAAATATTCTTTGGCGGCTGGCATGGATTTATTAAAGGAAGATCGTGCTTTAGCAATCTGCTTACTTTTTATAACGATGTGACAAATGCATTGGATAAGGGTGTTGGCATATACTGTGGTATATGATAGTGATATATTTAGATTTTGCAAAGGCGTTTGATAAATTGCCACATGACAAGCTGGTAATTAAATTGGACCGGATGGGACTGAATGGTAGATTAGTTCTCTGGATTGGAGATTGGCTGTCTGATAGCATCAGCGAGTTGTCTATAGAGGAGCGATATCCCAGAAGAGGAAAGTCACTAGTGGTGTACCTCAAGGGTCTGTTTGGGGTCCATTGCTGTTTAATTTGTATGTAAATGATATTTGGAGAGGTCTGAATGGTGATGTGCAGTTGTTTGCAGATGATGCGAAGTTGGGGAGAGCTATCAGGAGTAGAGCAGATGCTGTGGCTTTGCAAGAGGACTTGAGTACACTGGCTGAATGGGTAAATGATTGGGGATTTCAATTCATTGTTGCAGAGTGTGAAGTTTTGAAATTTGGGAAGCAGAGATGGGATGTAGAGTATACAATCGGTGTACTCTACATCCCATCTGACTTGTAGAAGTAAGGATGTTATGGTTCCCTTGTATAAGGCTTTGATCAGGTCACATATGTATTACTGTGTGCAGATTTGGTCACCTGGTTTTTCAAAAAGATGCAGATGTATTGAAAAAGGTTCAGAGACGATTGGCCGAGGTGATTTCTGGAATGTTGAGTATGAAGACAGATTGACAAAATGCAATTTGTAGAAATTGGTGGATAGAAGGAGGAGAGGGGATATGATCGAGACATATAAGCCGTTAAGAAGTCATTACCAGATTAATGTCGGGGAGGTTTTGCATAGAATGGGTGAAGACAGGAAGAGAACAACAGCTCATCCCTGGAAGCTGTATAAGGAGAGTGTGAGCAAGGGGGGTGAGGAGCAAGTTTTTTTGTATGGAGAGTGGCGAGTGATTGGAATGCATTGCCCGAGAGTGTGGTGAGCGCAGACATTGAACATATTTAAGGTGCAGTATGATAAACTGTGTGTATAACAGTGGACCTCCCACGATGAGTCTTTGACTCCATGGAGGTTTTTCATAATAATAATATCATTATCAAGAACGTCAAAATATTTCGAACAATGTTCCTAATAATGTTAAGCATTTATATTTAAATAAGTAATCAAATAATTACGATATTTATAAAAAACCAAAATGAATTTCGCCAGTTGAATAACTACATTCATATATTCTTACACGCAGTTGATTATGACAACTTGAAAAGCCTAGAGCAGTTTTTGGTGTATATACTCTAAACATAATTTGGTTTTGTTTCATATATTATTAAGATGATCCAATTGAAACAACTATTCTAAATTATTCTGAATTATTCTAAAGCAAATGAATAGAATCTTCTTGCACAGTGTTTGTAAACATTGAAAAAGCCTCTGATTCTCACTATCAGTCAGAAATAATAAAATAACAAACCATTCCAAGAAATAAGTAGAATCATCACATGAGGAAACAAAACATTTTGGTTGCGGTGATTGACAAGCCGCATGTCAATCACCGCAACCTATTTTCCAGAAGTTTACAAATGCTGTCCAATTCGCCATTGTTTTCAGATGTCTGATTCTTTGGGACATGTGCTCTGAAAGCTCTGTAAGAGATTATTATTATTATTATTACACGAACGCTCTGGAGCCAAAGATCAGCGAGAAAGAGGCTTATATCATTAACAGTTACATACATTATATAAGAAGTATGCATTATATTACATTATTACATTACAATGTGAAACAAGTATACCAATATTACAAAAGTCTACAGAAAATCTCTCCTGCCTGTAACATATTCATACCAAAACTTTATCTCATTCACACTCAACTTTCACAACATACTGAGGCAAGGCATTCTACTCAAGTAGTAGGTTAGGTGCTTTGGACCAGATCAAGATCAAGATAAGATAAGGAATCGTGATGTGGATGTGTGTGTTGTTTTCAGATGAAGATAGAGTTTGGAATGTTTGGAATTTCGCTGACTCCCCCCTTCTGTCAGTGACGTCAGTTCTTGTGTTTTGGTTCGCATATGGAATTGTGGGTGATGGTAGAGATAATGACTCATGCCGTGATTGGTGGGTAGTTTAAACCAAATAGGGGTAGGGTGAATGGGGGAAGTGATGTTCGTGTTGTTATCAGATAAAGATAAGTGACATTGGAATGTTCGGAATTTCGCTGGGGGGGGGACATCACGTGGTGTGTTGGGTTCGCATATAGCATTGTGGGCATATAATAATAATAATAATTATAATAATATTATAATTATTATTATTATTTCACTGATTATTAGCTCTGATCTTATATTTTATGTTAACTTTCTGTTACAAAATTCTGAACAATTAGAACTTTTCACAAAGAAACTTTCAAAGAATTTTGTGGCTCACCCATTATTTTTATATTAACAAACACAAAACACCACAACACAATACAGCAGCTGCAGTGGATTAACGATTACCTTAAGTCCAAAGTCACTTGACTATGGTTTTTTCTTATAGTACTGTTTACTCTTACTATGCCCTACCCTGACCATTCTTTCAAAAATGAACCTTTTGTGCAGATGACTCAATGACATGTTTCGCATAGTGTTGGATATACTGTTAGTGTGTTTTTATCTTACTATGTGTGGAGAAAGGTAAAATTGGTATTTGTGTTATCTGGAGAGTACAAATATTTTTTCTATACCAAACTGGAGGGTAAAAACGCCTTTTTCCCCCCTCCAAAGTTATCAGAATCAGTTGGAGGTGACATCACTAAAAGATATCTGCAAATGATGAGCTCACTCATCTCTACTAGCCTGAGCAGATATTTTCTGGAGGAGAGGGGGAGAATAGGGGGATGATGGGGTTAGGGGATGGAGTGGGGGAGCATTGCAGGGAAGACTCTGTCAACCTCTTGACTACCTTTTCACTTCCAGCACCTAAGGCTATTTTTCCCCATCCCAACAATTTCGGACATATGAGTGAGAGAACTAGTCACATGGTCCAACATCAAAAACATTTTTTGAGGATAAAATACTTAACATGATGAGAACAAATAATATAGAATACCCTTCGAGCCACAGAGATAAGATTTGCCCTATGATGTCTCAAAGTAAGATAATCTCACATCAACATCATTCACAGACATGTAGAAACATGTCTGTGAATCATCTGCATGAAAGTTTCATTTTGGAAGGAACGGTCAGGGTTAAGGGTCAGGTAACAGTACTACAAGGAAAAACAAACGAGTCAAGTGTCTTCGAGTTATGGCAAATTCGTTCAGGCAGTGCAGCTTTCGTATTGTGTTGTGGTGTTTTGTGTCCAGTAAAGTAAAGAAAAATAATGGGTGAGCCACAAAAGTCATTGAAATTTTCTTTCTTCAGGAAAATAGCACCAGACAAAACTCTTTACATGGCTCTAAAAGGATGGAAACCGATTATTATTTTAGAAGACATGTACATTGTGATGTATTTATCCAGTACCCCTTGGGAAAAGTTACACAGGAAGTGGTCTGATATCCTTGGCTACTTGCAAAGATAAGTTGACTATGAAATGGACCTCAGTGAGTGTTATATTCTGAAATGCCAAGATGGGGAACTAATACTCGATGATACATGAGCTGATGGAAGAAAAGTTTTCTCTATTAGTTGTGCAGAAGCTGAGAGATTTTCAACAAAAATGTATGACATTGATAATCATTTACTATTTTTGGAAACTGAATTACCAGCTATTCGTATCATGGGGAAAATTATCGCTAATCATTTAAATTCATCAATGGTAAAATTAGACTTTCAAGATTTTATCCAATTCGATAAAGATTCTTTATTTTGGGACTTTTACGAACATTTTACATAAACTGTTTATGTATATTTGTTGACAAAAGAATACACAGAAAGTTTAGGGAGGCATAGTGTCATTTCCAGACTGACACAATATCAAATGTACGGATCTGTGCTTACCATGATATCTGATCTAAAAACTCTTTTGTGTGACCAGCTATTTGGATGTAATGTAACCAAGAAACAGTGAGTAACAAAAATTTTGTTTATTGAACTCTTTGGAAAATGTTGAGTGTAAACTAAATATTGTGAAATATTTTTTGGAAATTGCATGTTTTGATTTTTTCTCTGTGAATATACTTGTAAATAGTATTTCAGAAAAATAAAATATGCAATTATAAACGGAAATGAACAAAATGTGTTTTTGTTGTTGTGTTTTTCCACAGTGAATTTTTTAATCAGTTATTCTGATTAGAATTTGATATTTAAATCCATAAGTTTATACCTTAATGCATTCTGTCTAATCATTGTAAAAAAATCGTTACTGTGAAATTAATGCCAGGAATGGGGGGTTGAAAACTGATATCCATGTAATTGATTATTTTAGAAATTGTCTAATGCTACCTAATGACATTGTTTGAGTTATCTGAAAACAATTCGTTCACATAATCGAAAATCCGAACTGTTGGAATTTGTTTGTTTTACAGAGAGACAGCAGATAATTAACCCAAAAATGTGACTTAAACTCTTAACGTTTGGTATAGAAAAAATATTTGTACTCTCCAGATAACACAAATACAAGCTTTACCTTTCCCCACACAGTAAGATTAAAACACACTAACAGTATATCCAACACCATGCGAAACATATCATTGAGTCATCTGTGCAAAAGGTTAATCATTGAAAGAACAGTCAGGGTAGGGCATAGTAAGAGTAAACAGTACTATAAGAAAAACCATAGAGTCAAGTGACTTTGGACTTAAGGTAATCGTTAATCCACTGCAGCTACTGTATTGTGTTGTGGTGTTTTGTGTTCGTTAATATAAAAATAATGGGTGGGCCACGAAATTCTTTGAAAGTTACTTTGTGAAAAGTTCTAATTGTTCAGAATTTTGTAACAGAAAGTTAACATAAAATATAAGATCAGAGCTAATAATCAGTGAAATAATAATAATAATTATAATAGTATTATAATTATTATTATTATTATATGCCCACAATGCACAATGCTATATGTGAACCCAACACACCACGTGATGTCCCAGACAGAAGGGGGCTGCAGCGAAATTCCGAACATTCCAATGTCAACTATCTTCATCTGATAACAACACGAACATCACTTCCCCATTCACCCTACACCTATTTGGTTTAAACTACCCACCAATCACGACATGAGTCATCTCTACCATCATCCACCATTCCATATGCAAACCAAAACCCAAGAACTGACATCACTGACAGAAGGGGGGAGGGGCAGCAAAATTCCAAACATTCCAAACTCTATCTTCATCTGAAAACCACGCACATCCACGTCACGATTCCTTATCTTATCTTGATCTAGTTAAAAGTGTCCAACCAATCATGACAGAAATTCTTATCCACTAATAATCTTACTTTTTTATTCAAAACAATAATGTCACTTATTTATAACTAATAATTACATCACTTATCTACATCTGATAACAACACACACCCACGACACGATTCCTTATCTTATCCTGATCTTGATCTGGTTCAAAGTGTCCCACTAATCACGACACGAATCCTTATCTCGACCATCACCAATAATTCCATACATGAACCAAAACAAGAACCGAAGCCATTGACACATATGCCCCACGGAAATTCCAACCCCATGATGCCACACACAATGACATCATCATCTCAACAACCAATCACGTCACGATTCCTTATTTTATCTTGATCTTGATCTGGTTCAAAGCTCCTACCCTACTACTTACCACCACTCTCCACGTAAAAAATAAAATAAAATAAATACTTCTCACACTCTTATTCACCACTTCCTTGTGCAATTTCCAGGGATGCCATCCTCTAGTACTTTTCCCTTCGTTATTTTCCACTATCCGAAAAATCTCTTTCGTATCCATCTGGTAAATACTTCTCAAGAGTTTAAACGTCTCAGTCATATCACGTCTTCACCTTCAATCAGCCAAACTTTGCAAATTACATGACTTCAATCTATCCCTGTAGCTAACATTCCACAGTCCTGAAATCATTTTTTGCCAACCGCCTCTGCAGCCTCTCCAAAGTATCTTCATCCACTCTAAACCCCGATGACCAGATTTGGGCTGATCAGGACCTCATACAATGGAATCTCTACCATTTTATCTCTGCTGAGTAATGTATGTTCATTTTAATATTGCAACAGTCATCTGAGTTGTCTTAATCGCCTTTGCAACATGCTCCTTAAATTTCAAATTGTGATTCACCATAATCACAAGATCCCATGTTTCCTAAACTTCCTCCAGTTTACTTCCATATACAGCAATCCCTCGATTAATGCGCCTAATGCATTCTTTAAAACAGGGGCATTAATCGAAAACGCACTAATCGAATATAATAACCTATGGGAAAATGTATAATTCGTTCCTCTGATTTATATTTTGACCCTTAATTTTGTTTATAAAATAATTAGGGTATGTCTCAGAGCCTATTTAAAGGAAAACCATGAAGCTGAAAGACAATAAAACATATTCAGAATATAAATTTATTATTCTGCTTCTTAACAAAGAATTGAGCTAACGTAGTTTGGCAGGCATTCTGTTTCTTTTTTTCATACAACTGACGGTATGGCCCTAGCAGGTCGGAATCACTCAACTTCTCAGAATGAGATTTAATTAACTTACATTTATTTGAAAAGCCTCTAAAATCATTTGCACAATGTGGAAGAATGTGCTTCCAAAAGGCTCGCATTTTGCTAGCAGTAATTTCATTCGACTTTGTGAATTTATAACCAGGCTGAGATTTCTCTTCCTAGAAAAGTCTTGGAAGGCATTTGCTTCCAAAAAAAGGCCGGTTTCATCTACATTAATTATTTGTTGATCACAATAGTCCATTTCTTACACAATTTTCTTCAAAATCTCTGGATATCTCCTCATCTGCACTTGCAGCTTCGCCTATGATTAGAACATTATGTAGGCAATTTCTCTTTTTGAAACCCTCAAATCACCCAGCACTAACGTGGAATTCTTCTTCTTTTCCATCATTGATAGCCCTTTCTTTCTAGGTTACAAAGAGACAATGCTTTTGATTTAATAAGGCCAATGTTTAGCGGGATCCGTTTTGGTTACAATCTTCGATCCATGCAAAAAGAAGTCTCTCTAATTCAATCATTATAATACTGTACTTTGATTTCGAGTGCATGCATGATGAACTTTAAGCAGCCCTACCTTTCTCTTTGTATTCAGCAGTTGATTCACCCATTTATATGTTCTTGTCCTATCTTTGCTAAAATAGTTAGCCTTGTTCATTTTTCTTTATTACTTCAAGTTTTTCTTCCAATCAGATTACTTTTCGAATCATTTTCACACTTCTGTTTTTTGCTCACTAATTCTTTAACTCATGATTAAAGGTTAGAAAAATAATTTAAAATAAAAAAGTAAGAAAAATAATTGCACGAGATATGATCAGCAAAATGCTTTGTAAAGCAGACGACATAAATTTTGACGGTAAATATGGAACACAGCGTTTAAAGGAATAGTGTAGTATGCCATTAAAAAATAACTTTGTAAAATGTTTCAAATCGGTAACTAAATTATTTCATTCTGGTGAGTGATTTTTTAAAATAGTTAGCCATAAAGAATGTGTAGATCGAAAATTTTTAAAATCTGTAACATTTATATTCAAGATGTATATAGACGCACTAATCAAATTTAGGTATCGAAAAAAAATGACGCACTAATCGAAAACGCACTAATCGGGGGTGCATTAATCGAGGGATTACTGTATAGAGTACATAGTATCCCATTTGGAGATTCCAAATTCAAAACTTTATATTTAGCAACATTAAACCGGTATCCCTTCATTCATCATCAGCCCACGTTTTCACTTATTCAGGTTCTCCCGAAGAGCCACTATATCAGCACTACTCTCAAATAACCTTTCCCAACATCACGTCATCCGCAAACAATATCAATTTCAACCTTTATATCAATAACATTGATATAAAGGTTTAAAAATAGTGATCCCAGCACAGAGCCCTGTGGGAAAAAATAATTAAAAGCGAATTTTTCGATGTACTACTTAGATTTGAAAACCGGTCGAAGTCTAGATGAGTCCACATGCTAAGTGCAGTGTGGAAGGATTTCTCCATTGTTTTCGACATGAAAAAAGGACAAGTACCTTCCAAATGCCTTGTACAATTAAATATTGATTTTGGACGTATGAATATCTCTGAGAATGATATCATCTTCCATTGGTATCCTTAAGTTATTTGTCCAAAGTCACGACAAGAATGACAGTAAACCTGTCACCAGTTTCTGGTCTTCTTGATCTTGGGCCATCTGAAATGTTGTGCAGTCTTCTGGAAAATATTATACTCATTTTGCAAAGTTGATTTTCATATGTGAAAGTTGAACAAGTATTATTTGACCTGAACTTTCGCTTCTTTTAAATAAATAAATAAATAAAAATCTAACCATAATAATCATTGCAATAGACTTTCGAAATTGACTCCTGCATCAACAAGAATCCAATAATAAAAAATTACATTAGCCCTCAAGAGAAGGCTCAATATTTCATTACTTTTGCATTCATCCTCTTAACCTGAAACCTTTAAAGTGCCATAAACAAGTATTGCAAATTTTGTATAGGGAGGAAGGTATAATTCATTGTACGAATCAGGAAAAAAAAAAAAAATTAAGAGGTCATCGTATAAAAAATAATCTAAACAGTTCTTTTCATTCGTAATTTCCCTATGTTTTGAGTTATAAATTCTTACATATCTCTTGTTCTGTGTCCTAGCATTCTTGTTTGACAACATGATAAATCGCTACCTTGATTATGATAAATCACCACAACGATGTATCGTGATCAATGGCTTATGAAGAAAATAAACAGCTTCACAGACTTAAGCTTAAGCTCGGAATAAAAATGGGAGGCAACTACACTTTCAGTTCAAACAAAGTGGGTGTGGTGATCAAGTAAGGCTTTGCAAAAGCCCTAGGCGCTAGATTAAGTGAAAGTTCTTTTCTTATTAGTAAAACAAAATAAACACAAAGATAATTTCTATTCGAATTATGAAAACAATACAACATTCGTTATAATTACATGGTGTATATGTGTGCGCTTTCTTTTTCTCAATTATTTCATATTTAAGGGCGCTTATGAAAGTGGTCGAAATTTTATGATAAATATCTTATTAAGTTATTCATATGCTTAATTTAGTTGATCTATTAAATCTTAATTGCTATTTCTAGAGTGCCTGTGTAGATTTGTGTTTAGATTCAATGCTAGTCGCCGACTAAGTCTGTTTTCTAAGCACGTCTTCAGGCGGTTCCAGCTTCTCAAAAACTTAGATCATTGAACCGCTATTACAATACGAGTGTTAGGGTTGAGGGTTACGAGATAGCAGCGGTTTGCGATAACGCTCTCTCTCTCAATCCTGAAAATGTACTTATTTCAATTTTTTATTTATTTCGCCACTTTATTATTATTATTATTATTATTATTATTATTATTATTATTATTATTATTATTATTATTATTATTATTATTATCTGAAGCCTGTGTAGCTCAGTCGAAGTGGCGTTTGCACTCTACAGCACTTGACCTCACGAAGAAAGGATTTGGTGGTTCAAATCTAATCGCCGACTAGAGGATATTTTTCTAAGCCTTTATTCGGCCGGTTCCCGAGTTAGTCGATCTCTGGCACGGGCTAGCGGGTTTTTTCTCCCGGAAACTCGGGTTTTTCGTCCCGTAAACTCAAGAAAATCGACCGTAGAACCCACACTATTTTCAGACATTAAAAAAAATATTGTGTTAGGGTTAGAGACCACGAGATGGCGGCACTAGTTTGCCGCCTTCTTCACTGCGTACCGATAAATCAGTGATAGCCTTGGGCCAGCTATCTCTCTGATTGGCTACCAGTGGAGATTGAGCTGCCCACTCAGTCTCCAAAAGTTAGATAGGGTAAACGTCCCCGCCTACTCCCTATACGGGAACAACATAGGCATTAGCTGATTTTTTTTTTTTATTATTATCTGAGCCCTCCAGGGAGTCAAGGACTCATCGAGGGAGGCTGTAAATTACCCAACCCAGCTACCATACCTTCCCTTAAATTCATTTATACTAGATGCACTCACTACCCCTAAGGGCAAATTATTCCACTCACTCACTGCTCTCTGGAAGGAAAACCTAGCTCCCCGCTTTTCATATAACGAAAAATTTCATCATTTGAAATGCTATAACACCCATTCAAAAGTTTATAGACCTCTATCATATCAACCTTCTTTCTCCTGTTAACCGGACTGCAATCCACAAACTCGCAATCTGGCCTCATAATTTAAATCCCATAATCCGGATATAATTTTTGTAACTCTTCTTTGCACCCTTTCCACAGCTTCTTTATCCCCTTGAAACCCGAGAGACCAACTCTGCACACAATAATCCAAGTGTGATCTTATCAAAGCCTTATAAAAAGGCAAAATGACTTCTTTATCCTTACATGTCAAGGTTCGCTTCAACATCCTCTGAGTTGTATTCGCAACTTTTGCTATGTGACCTTTGAACTTTAAGTTCTTATCCACCAATACACCCAGATTCCTTGCCTCTTCAGTTTCTTGTAGCATAACCCCCCCCTAATATAATATGCCGGTGGAACTCTAATCACGCCAAAGTGCATAACTTTACACTTGCTAACATTAAACTGATATCCACTTTCGTTTGTCCAGATTTCCAGTCCATTCAAATCATTTTGTAATTGTATACTATCAGTAGCATCCCTGATTGCCTTGCCTATCTTCACATCATCAGCAAGCAATTGCAAATCTGATGATAGACCCTGCTCGATGTCATTAATATATAGATTGAACAATAATGGCCCAAGAACTGAACTCTGAGGTACACCACTGTTTGTTTTATTTATTTATTTATTTTTAAATTAATCTTTGTACTGGTCATGAGCAGTACTACCCTTACTACCCTGTGAATCTGCCAGACTTAAATCTGGCAGATTCACACCCACTGTATACCACTTTTTGTTATCTGTCTGCCAACCATCTCCTGATCCAAGTCAACAGATTATATTCCAATCCCATATTCTCCAGTTTACGCAACGGCCTATCGTGTGGTATCCTATCAAATGCCTTAGAAAAATCCAACATTATCATAGTGTATTCACTCCCTTTATCCAACTCGGCCTTAACATTGTTACTTCTCAGACTAATGAAATATTCTGCTAATCTGCATGAAGCAGCAGCCCTTGATTTTATTATTAATTACCATTTTCACTTCGATGTCATTCTACAAATTAAAACCGTAAACGTGTTTAACACGTTCATTGCCAATCACGCAATATCACAGGATGCGAGTTCTCACCAAACGGCCGATCACGCGTTATCGCGTTGACGTCGTTAACTAAATAAAAAAATAAAAAAAATTTGGCCACCACACGAAATTCCAATTTTCAGCTTGGCAATGAAAGTGTTAATTCTTACTGACATTATTGTAAAAATTAACACCACTGAATTCAACATTTACCGTTATAGATCCCCCATTAATTATAGGAACCCAGTTGGAGGAATGACTATTCTCTGCCCACTTAACGTCTTATCCTGAATGTCACATTTCGTTTTCCTCATGTTTTAAATCAGCGCTTCCCAAACTGTGAGCCACGGCCCCCTTGGGGTCCGTTAGTTTTGTTGAGGGGCCCCGTGAAATAATGAAAACAAATTTAAAATGCTTTAAGACTAAGTGTGCCATGTCAAATGTGTATGTAAGATGCTAAAAATGTAATATTTGCATTTGATTTTTCCTGCAATATTCGCTGCGTATGTTTTGTATTGAATATAAATACAATAACCATTATAATAATATGTCCAAGTCCTACATTACCCAAACCAATATGCAGCATCGAATACAGTGGTGCAAAGAGCATGTACAGTGGGACATGGAAAGCTATGTGATGGTTGTGGCGGATGCCCGGTGAACTCTCTTAGCAGAGTGCGTAACCCCAACTATAAAATTCGATGGCGGCGGTGTGATGGGATGGTCTTGGTTTGGTCTCGGACCTCTGTTTGTGGCGTCACGAAAGTTGAACTCCGAAAGGCATCTGAACATTCTGGACAATGCAATGCTTCCTACTTTGTGGTGTTTCTATGGAACTGACTATTGCCTCTTTTAATTTAATGTATAATAAATTTTTACTTTAAAACTGAAATAATTTAATAAACTCTTCAGAAACGCACTGATGTTAGTTAAAGATATTGTGCTGATGGGGTTAAAACGGAAATGGTAATATGGATTTTCAAAACCAGCTAGAGGAACACACACACACACACACACACACACACATACTGCATTGGATCAATACCCTATTGTAACAGAAATTATATTTATGTGAAGACAAGTTACGTGGTTATGACAAGTCATTGTGCGTCAAGGGCTGTGATTTTGGATACGTCCTGGGTTCGATTCTCGTCGCCGACATGAGGAGTTTAAGGATCTTTCTCAGACATAGTCAAGTTAGCCGGTAGTGGGCGTGGACAGCAAGGTTTTTTCCCCAGTTTATCTGGGGTTTTTCCTCCCATAAGGACTGTAATCCTTGAACACACACGGATTACAGTCAGGAATACTTAAGCCCCAGCCATAGGCCTGATTTGTCAGTTATGCAGGTCCCGAGCACGGATAAAATTTTGGGAGGATTGAGATGGTGCCGTGCTTTCCCGTAAAAGGGGTCTCACGGCAGTTATATCATCATACGCTATAATAATAATTTTTGATACGAGTTCTAATTTAAAAACTATGTAATAAATACTTATATGAAGACACTATTCCCTACATATCATTCGGAAGATATTATATCCCTAGAATCGGCACAATTTTAATTCCAAATTTCCAAGAACAAGAAAATTAAACGCCTATATCCATTTCAAAAAAACTAGTTAGCGAGAACGTTGCTGATCTTGTAAAAAAAAAAAAAAAAAAAGAAAAATATTCTGCAAAGGAATTTAATGCTTTAGCCACTGTAAACTTATTTTTTATTTTTAAATATCGTATGAGTGAAACTTCAGCTGTCTCCTCAATATGTTACTTTCGAACTGACGACCTAGATCGCCTGTAAACAGGTCAGGCTTCTGGAACATAGAAAAGGAGTCACCTCTTTGTACTAATTTCAGGGGTCAGTTACAGAATTCACTTAATCTTGTATAATTTGTCTTCGAGCTACATTTGCTTGCAAGGAGAATTTCTTCATTTAGCCGAAGAAAATCTCTTAATGAAATCAGAGTAAAATATGCTAAATTATCTGATAGTAAATGACAATATATTCCCCGCCCCCATTTCTGTATAACTGTAAAAGCAGTTAGCCATGCCAAAACTAAAAATATAATAATAATAATAATAATAATAATTTTTGTTTACATAGATTAAAATGACAAAGCAACAACAACATAACTAATGGCTAAATAAGAATTGATGAAAATATCACTCAAGTATTTGTGGTTCCATTAACTACATTTGAAATGTTGCCGATGGTATTCGAAGCGTAGTTGACACTTATTTCGAAGATTCACAGTTATTATTTAGAGTAATGGTTCTGAAAGTAATAAATATATTCAATATCGCAGAATATTGAATACATTTATCAGAACGCATAATGCTAGAATATCATCTATACATTTTTTTTTAGGTCTCACTGAAATATCTTCACAAAGAATTATAATATAAATTTAAATAAAATAAATTTAAATTTATTTTATTTAAATTTTTTAGCACTTTAACTAACTCCGTACATATACATACCACTTCTTGTATGATATAAAGGGGGGGGGGGGTTATGAATATCTTTCTAGAATAATAAGAGTTGATTGTCAAACTAATCGCCCTCTGTCTTCTGGCGTTCATTCAGTGTGTTATCTTTTCACCACTTGTTTCGGAGGATATAAGCTATGTAAGACATATTCACCTATATGGAAGAAATTCAGCGTCCCTTACGGGACGATTTGTACAAGAGAACTTCCCTTCCCCCCTACAGAGAAAGAGGTCCTCGGGGGTTTCCCTAGCATCTTATTCGTGAACGGCTGGGTAGGCATCCACGTTGTACTGTATTATGATTATGTAAATCGCAAGTCTAACATTATGGGATTGGTTATTAGATACGAATTAAAAAAATACCTTCCCTGCTTGGATCTATCTCTTTCGATATTTCCGCTGCATACTCGACTTCCTTTAACTCTGGTTCACGAGTTTATTTGAATCATTAAATATTCTATATTTCTACTTTCTGTCTCTCTACAAAATACTAAGAAAACGATCAGTGCTGGATTACCAAATAGGTAATCCGGCAGTAGGCAGCGGTCTATGGGCCCACGATGTTTAGGGGACCAGCGACAACGGATCAAAATAATATTGATTTGATATTGAAAGAAAATTCAATCAAGCTTTCTTAAATTGTTTCCAAAAGACAGAAAAAATGAATCAACTCAAAGAAACGAAAACTTTACATTAATGTTATCCCACTAGAGCGCGCTCACGAGAAACCCCCAGAAATGAAGTTTTGTTTATTAAAATTAAAAATTCTTTACTTTTTGCTTAGTAATATTGTGTAATATTGTTTAATAATATTTAATAATTATTGTTTAATAGCATATGTTTATTTGTTTAATAACATTAATAATTGTTAATGTTTATTTTAAGTAATAAAATTGGTATTTTAAAATTGTTGGTTGGTAAAATTAAAAACGTATTAGGAGATAATTTGCGAGGTGGCCCCGAGATTTCGACTGCCTAGGGACCTCCATAGGATTTAATCTGACACTGGAGATGATCATAGTCTAACTGCATTGAAGCCATACCCCCAACAATACCAAGAATATTATATATTTCTTCAAGAATGAAAGAAATAGAAGAAGAAGAAACTAAAACTGTGAATAAAAAAAAGATACAACAAAATTTAACAGACACATTTACCAGAATAGTAATACACAGCTGTTAACATGATAACATACAGTTCTTTACGTATACGAGGGTGGTCTGAAAAGTTCTCGGCCTCGACCACAGATGGCAACACTATCGGCAAGATTTTTTTTTCTAAGTTGGTACATCTGTCATAAGCATCCACGTGAAATTGCAAGTCATTCTATCAAGTAGTTTGTTTCATACAGTTGTCTGAAGCAAAAATGTTGTCTGTATTCCTTGTTGTTGTCTTGTCCTTTGAAGAGTCTTAGATGTTTCCATGAGCTCCTTGAACTGCTTTGGCTATGTCGATGATTTCGTTTGTATAGAGCTGTTGTTCAGGATTAGGATCTATTTCTTGCAAGGCTGCTGTAATTGATGGACAGGTAAAGATGTGAGTGGGTGTCAGTTCAGTATTGGGGCAGTTGCAGTTTCTATATGTTCTCGTTTCATCTATATTGATCTTCATTCCTCTATAATGTCCTGTTCGTAGTCTTGCGATCGTGGTGGAGGTTTTTCTGTCAACATTGATTTCGGGAATTTGATGTTGAATCACTGATTTCAGTGGAATTTAGCTTTTGCTAGTGCGTTAGCATCAGCAAGAGTTATCATGTGAGTTTCTTGGTTGAGAAGAGTCTGTATGCCTTGAAATAGATAAAATTGAGTATCGTGCGGTTATAAAATTCTTTGTAAAAGAAGGTTTAACGGCAAAAGAAATTCATTCGAAGTTCATAAAAGTTTATGGGCATTCTTCTCCTTCGTGTTCAATTGAGAAATGGGCTACCGAGTTTAAACGTGGCCGACCAGCCTTGAAGATGATCCACGTGAAGGACGTCCAAAAAGGTGTAACAACACCAGAAATCATTGATCAAGTGCACGATATGGTATTGGATGACCGGAGAGTCAAAGTGCATGAAATTGCTGAGACTATAGGCATTTCAGAAGAACGTGTAGGATATATTTTGCATGAATGAAAAAGGTTTGCGCAAGATGAGTGCCACTCCTGCTCATAGCAGATCAAAAACGCACTCTCATCAAAATCTTTGAACAGTGCTTGGATCGTTTTAACAAGAATAAAACTGATTTTGTGCATCGATTTATTACTATGGATGAGACTTGGATTCACTATTACACACAGAATCCAAACAGCAGTCAGAACAGTGGACAGAAGCCAGTTGTTCAGCGCCAAACAAGACAAAGTCGGTTCCATCAACAGGAAAGGTCATGGCATCGGTGTTTTGGGATGATAAATGCATTTTGTTTATTAATTATCTTGAAAAGGGTAAAGAAATAACCGAGGAATAGTATTTCGATCTTTTAACCAGACTAGACGAATAAAATTTGTGAGAAAAGACCTGGTTTGCAGAAGAAAAAAACCATCTTTCATCAGGACAATGTACCTGGTCACAAAAGTGTTTTGGCAATGGGAAAATTAAGAGATTTGCGCTATGAATTGTTGGCACATCCAACTTATTCCACAGATTTGGCCACCTCTGACTTCTATCTCTTCCCAAAACTAAAACTCTTCCTCGCTGGTCAGCGTTTTCCTTCGAATGAAGAGGTGATTGGAGCTGCAGAGGGGTATTTTGCAGATGTTACTGAGAACCACTACAGGGACGGGATAATGGCGCTGGAGCATCGCTGGAATAAATGTATTAGTCTTAAAGCCGATTATGTTGAAAAATAAAAATAATTTTGAAATTATAAATTCATTTTTTCATTGTTAGGGCGAGAACTTTTCAGACCACCCTCGTACTTGAACCTCTGTATACAGACAGAGATATTTGTTGTAATAATAAATTATTGTCATAAAGTTGTTCCCACAAGAAACTCAACTCGGGCTATTTTCTGTCCATAGTATGTTCCAATGACTGGTTGTTTTTTTGCTTGTGGACTGTTCTTGATAAATTCTTGACATCGTTGTTCATGAGTCTCACGGAAGTGTGATGTTTGTATACTACTGGCGCATGTTCTTTTTTACGCTTACAGTTATAGCACATTTAAAATTTGTCATATTGGGTTTTATTCATTGTTCTGTTGGAAATAAATTTCAAATAAATAAATACGTTTCAAAATAAATTAAAAGAGGACAAAAGCACACAGAGTACTGTGCGTATGATCCTTATTACAATACTTCTGGTTGGAAATAGGACCGAAGCACTAAAAAATATCTTTCGTTGTAAACGAAATTTGACTTTCGATATAAAAGACCGCAAATTCCTACATAAAAAATTAAACGTTTCTAAAAAGTTGAATGGTTTCAAATTCCCGAGCAAAATTACAGTTCCCTTGACCACCGGCGAATAATGGGTTTGTGTTGTTGAATTTCGAAAGGGTTCAAATTCGCTTCGAAAGACTTTTGTACCTCAAGTTCATATTTTTAAACGTTTTGCATTGTGATCTTTTTATTATTATTTATTTTTTACTATTAATCGGTCTAGCTAGAGAGAATATCGTAATATTCTCTCTAGCTAGACAGATTTGGAATCCTCACTAAAACGCTAACAGCTGTTTCAACTTATGCGAAGGGAATGGGGTCTAGAAAGTTCTGATCAACACCTAGAACAAAAAGTTCTAGGTGTTAACAGAACTTTCCAGGATCCCCTCGTACAGCATATCATTTTTTTTTACATTGGAGGGGGTTGCTCTAGAAACCAATTGAAGTTTACCAGTGATCACAGAAGTACTGTGACCACAATCCTTCAGTAAGCACAGGAACAACAAAAATCATCTATCACCGAAAGACATTTACAAACAGCTACGTTGTTTGCGATATTAATAATTCCGCATCACACGTCATTTGATTGCTTATTAATCACAATTATTCGTTGTGAATAGAATAGTGAGATTCCTTTGTTTTCTAGCATCACTCGCGTTACATACTTTTGTAAATATCTACAGCTTACTATGACTTTAATACTGGGATTATAAGGCAGACACCATACGAGAGGATCGAAACAGGATCAGAATTGATCACTTGATCACAATTTTTTTTAAAATGATTTTTACATATCACTTCCACATATAGATACTTTCTTCAGTTTTAACTGCGAAAAAAAAAAAAAAAAATTCACCGGCACAAAATCACGAGAAATTCCGAAATCATCATGATACTATTATATTATATCATCACTCGTGGCTTGAAATCGTGGGAATGCTGCAACTTTCGAAATATACATACACCCTGTAATTACAGTGTATACGTGTTTGGATAAAATATCAAAATTATAGTAAAAATTAAAAAAAAAAATTAAACATGAAAAAATATTGTTTATTATCGATAAAATATACAGTTTGGTATAATTCAAAATTACTTTTAAAAAAATATTCTTGTTTTGTTTCATGAAAAAACATTGTTTATTATCGATAAAAATATGCAGTTTAGTATAATTCAAAATTACTTAAAATAAAATCCATTATCATAACCCCAATAATGTTCTAAAATAAAAACTATAACAAATGTTATGTCAAAAAAATCATCTAACGCCTTTTATTCCCTTATAAGGAGTAGGCGAGGCCTTTATACCCTATCTAGCTTTTTGGTAGCCAAAAAGCTAGATAGGTATAAAGGGTAAACATTCATAAACAGTAACATATCCTGTTAGGGTAAAAAGTATATCTAGCTTTCGGTAGCCAATCAGAGATAGCTGGCCCATGTCTATCACTAATTATAGCAGCCACCGATGAAGAGGCTGACAAACAAGTGCTGCTATCTCTTGGTACCTAACCCTAACAGGATATGTTACTGTCTGAAATAATGTGGGTACTACGGTCGATTTTCTTGAGTTTACGAGATGAAAACCCGAGTTTCCGTGAGGAAAAACCCACTTGCCCGTGCCAGAGATCTACTAACTCGGGAATCGGTCGAAGAAAGGCTTAGAAAAAGTTCCTCCAGTCAGCGACTAGACTCCAACTTAAGTCTGACTTCGAGCGACCAAGCACAGAGGATGCAAGTGCCAATTGCAATGTCCAAATATTTAAAGAGACATAGTAAACACGATAAGCACTACAAACACTCTACACTGGCGCAAACTGCATATAAACAGCAGTGGAACTGCGCGACAGATAGTGCCGCATTACGCTAATAGCTTGCATCTCACTATGACGTGCATATGCTTGCGCGGGTAGCAATATGACAGTGGTAAACACAGTGCTGCTAACCTCCTTCGCCCTACTAAGTGATACAAGATGGATTTTTATTATTTTTTTATACAAAATAAAAGACTAGTATAGGATTGTTGATTTAAAAATTATGGTAAATATTACAAGCAAATATAAATAAATTAATAAATATATTTATATATCGAAAAAATTAGGGGGTGGTGGTGCTGCAGTTCCGTAGTGCCTATGCACAAGTCGCCCCTGATT
Organism: Typopeltis vanoorti; assembly: GCF_054136105.1. Taxonomy (NCBI): domain Eukaryota; kingdom Metazoa; phylum Arthropoda; class Arachnida; order Uropygi; family Thelyphonidae; genus Typopeltis; species Typopeltis vanoorti. The sequence continues at coordinate 97,171,320 of NC_143566.1, forward strand.
ATATTATATCATAAAGGAACAATTAACGAAGAAGAGAGAAGAAAATATTTTTCACCCAAGCTAGTAAAAACCACATTGATAAGTTGTTGAAGTTTTCAAGACTAACGGTGCCAAGTATCGCCGGTGGAGGGAGAGAGATGATACAATCAGGAAACCTTGCTCCAAAGATCAAACATATAACTTTTCAAGTCATTCTTCCCCTCCAATATACAAAGGAACAGGACAGTAGTCTCATACAGAGAGGTGCAATTCGTCTAACATCTAAAGGTAATGGCAAACATCCATGTCAGAATACAAACCCACAGTATGGTTGGTTCAAGTGCAGCTGGATCAATTGACCAACCAGGACTAAAAATAATAGTGCAAAAAGGATATAGCATGGTAAAGTTGGGACAAGCTTCGCATGCCGAAAGTCTTTTAATTTCCCTCCCCCCACTTCAAAAATGTAAACTCAGTGGCATAACTACCATAACGAAAAACCCCCACAAGTGGTCGTTTAGGGGATATTATTATTATTAATGTAAAATCACATTTGAGCCATTCTAAATTTGGTCGTTTGTTTGCTCCGTAAGAATATCATTATTTATTCGAATCGAGTCAATTGATAATTTCAATTTTAATGTCATTTATTTTCAAGTCTAATATAATTTATTTCATGAAAATTGTATCTTTTTCCCACCAAGCCTTTTTCTTTTTAATAATAAAAATGCTGCTTTCTTCACTTTATAAAATCTTAATATTTTGTTATTGTAGCTTAGGTGGAAAGGAAATAAAATGAAATGTAGCAAGTACAGCGATGATGGAGCAAGTAAAAAAAAAAAAAATACATTAAGAACAATAAAGAAACATTTCCTAAAGAGTGTAGGCCAGCATGCAAAGAAATGCCTATTGTAAACAAAAACATAGCAGTTGTAAGAGTGATAGATACAAAAAATATCGATTTTATTATAGTTATTTAAAAACCTGGCGGTGAAATCTGAAAATAAAGTTGACGTTAACAGGCAGCGGTAGTGAAATCTGGGTCACTTTTATTTTTTATTCTGTAATAAATCAATCATGAAACATTTTAGAAATATGTGGTCAGCATATCAAAACGCTGTAATGTAGGTGTAATAAAATTAAATTTGTACTTTCTCTCTCTCTCTCCCGCTTTTTTTACTTTACAGAGGAGAAAGTCATTCGCAGTAAACATCACTCTCAAGCACGCTCTATGCAAGCTTATACATTTCGCTGCGTGAAAAACCCTGCTAGAGGTTGTGACCTTTGGCATATAACGACTGTGTTCAGTGTAGAAACGCCTGTAGGACGATACACAGTCCGGCGGTCATACAACCCCAAGCGACAGTCACGTCTCTGAGTACCGTTTACGGACGCACCGGATAGACGATAACCTCCATCTACCCCTACTTGTGTATAGGAGGTTTAAGTAGCTCTTTGAACTTTCAGAAGCAAGCCACATTCGTAATGTTATTTATTCTTAGAGAGAGGGAAAACGAATTCTTTTTAAAGAAAAGAATTCGGATTTGGTTATTTTCTGTTAAGATTAAAAACTTAAAACACATTTTAATTTCTTAATGGCCATTTTCGGGGGGGATCGAAAAGGCAACGAAGAACTAAACAATTCGCAATGATACACTGCATGTACGTTTTGCAGGTATTTATTCCCCTTTTCTTTTGTATTGTAATCTTATACATAAGGAGTTGTTCAGCATTATAGTATCATGGATGGGTTCATTCATGATGGTTCAGAAGAAAGAAGACACTTGTTAACATAGGATTTGAAGTCCTGTACCACAGGAAATACATACGAGAGAAGAGTACATTGACCATGGAAATACAAGCAGCAGAAATTGAATGTCTGTATGAAACTGAGTGGGGGTGAATGGGTGAAGGGCTTGTCATTGATCAATTTCTTTGCTCTCTCCTGTACTGACTCAAGTATTTTTAGGGATATTACTTCATTGCAAGAACAAGTGTTCAGTAGTTGGAGAGATTTGCACTTTATATAGAATTAATTCAGAGGTAAAATAACCTTGAGCAGCAAAACAGAAAACCTAAAGAAAAATGTCAGTATTCAGAGAGCATGTGTTATCAAAAGTAAGATGTCAAGAAAAGTTTTTTCCCCCCCTTCTTCTTTTTAAGAAATAAGTCAATGTCAAGTTTTACTGCAAGTGAAATGAACAAGGTTTGAGTATGGTTTGAAAATCAGAATTTAGGATGGCAAAATTTGATATTCTGGAATTTTGACGATTTGTATAGTATAAGGTTTATCAAATGAGAAAGAAGAATGCAGTGTACTCTCATCAGCAAAACCGTAAAATGGATTTGCACTCAACTAGAGAGGGTCATTAATATATAAAAGCATCAAAGAAGCACAACTATTGTGGAACCAGCATTAGTTACAAAGTTTGAGGATAAAGATCCATTCACTATCACATGCAATCACCTGCAAAATGGACAAACAAGCCAGAACACATGCACACTTAACAGACATAATACACTGTCCTTGTAACCTTAAGATGCTTCCTTCTAATCACTCCAAATAGCCCACATGTAGTTTTCAGCCAGAGAGAAAAGTGACAACCAGTTGTAGGAGTCAGATCATAGGCTAGTCTTTGCACCAAATCTGGTCAAATTATTTAAAGATATCAAGAGCATTTACTTGAGATTCCATAAAAATTTCCATGGCATTTGTCCAAAGGCAGGTGACATAGACAATGGTATGAAAAACTCACACGACAGTGTTTCCAAACTTATTATTATAAAGCATCTCAGGACTAATGATTCCCATCTGGAGACAGGGGGAGGTATAATTCAATTCAAAACTTTTTAAAACCCTTTACAGTTAAATGAATGGTGTCTTACAGTAGCCTGTGATATATGAAAATGGTATTTTTCTGCTGAATAACAGACAATGTAGCCATAACACTGGATAATGTTGTGTGAGCATGCCACACTATACAATCCATCCCACAACATTATCCAATGTGGCTACATTGTCTGTTATTCAGCAGAAAAATACTATCTTCATATGACACAGGCTACTGTGAGACATTCATTCATCTGTAAAAGGTCTTTAAAAAGTTTCAAATTGAATTATAACCCCTCCCCCCAAGACAGTTATATTTGTAAAAAATCTATAAAAAAATTAACCAGTCTGTGACTAGAATAGAATACGTTATTTGGTCTAGTGTTATGGAAATTACTATAAGGATGCAGTAGAACACTGAAATAAAATTATTATCCAATTTTAGTGCTTTCAATGCACAACTTTCAGGATAATACAACATACTGCACCTTTTGATAAGAAAAGAACTGGATTCCGTTATTGTAGAAATGTGGAATTAAAAAAAAAAAAAGTAAATAAAAATCAGCTCGCACCTTTTATTCCCCTATAGGGAGTAGGCAAGGGCGTTTTTAGCCCTATCTAACTTTTGGAGACTGAATGGCCAGTTCATTCTTCACTCGTACCCAATCAGAAATAGCTGGCTCGAGGCTGTCACTAATTAAGTGGCACGCAGTAAAGAGACAGCTCAACAAGTGCCGACATCTCATGGTTCCTAACCCAATATATTTAATGTCTGAAACAGTGTGGGTTCTATGGTCGATTTTCTTGAATTTATGGAATGAAAAACCGGATTTTCCAGGAGAAAAAAACCCGCTTACCCGTGCCAGAGATCGACTAACTCAGGTCGACTAACTCAGTCAAGTGTCGTGGTGTGCAAACGCCACATCCACTGAGCTACACAGGTCCCTGTGGAATTTTAAAAGGCTTTTAAAATTAAGGTGAATTAGTCCATGTTATATGTGTGGAATTACAGAGCAGTGAATCCGATAAAAATAAGAAAACAGTTCAGTTCTGTGTAGCAGCCTGATTAACTGAAGGGGAGAGAATTCAGCAGTGCCTAGTACTTGATCCAAAATCACTTGCGTATGGTCATGTCAGATGGTATTCATAAGGTTAGAAGGATAAATAAAGTGTGAGAGAAATGGATGAATTATGGATTTATGCAGGAGTTTCTGAGAAAGAGGTTATGAAGGAAATATAAAGACACATTGCTGAGGCCATCCTTCAGCAGCATGAAGAGTATAAGGTGCAGGCTACGAAGGTGACAATTGTAGTAAGGAAGGAGAAAGAGACGTACAAAAGGAGATTAGCTGAAGCAGTAAAGCAAAGCCTTAGAGAATTTCACAGCTGTCGCTAGTAGTAGGGTGACTGACTAGTTTGAATATGAAACATGGGTCATATCTGCTGATGTGATGGAAATGGTCAATAAGTATTTTGTTGGTGCGTATTTCATGGAGGGGGGGGTTAGGAGTAGTGTTGAATAACAATAGGAAAGAGGACAGAAGACTAGCAGTTCAAGAACTGGAAGTGTTTCGAATATTAAGCGACTTTGATGTTAATAAAGCTGTGGAACTGGATGAATATCACCAGGTATATTACAGGAATCTGAGAAAGAGCTGGCATTGCTCTTGACTTGGTTGTTCAACAGGAGTCTGACAACAGAAACAGTCTCAGAAGAGCCAAAAAAAGAAAAATATTGCCATTACATGAGGAACAATTCAAGCCAGTGATGCCAAACGATAGAACCAGTATGCATGAGTATCAGGTATTGGAGGGGCTTAGAGACAGAATACAAACCTGGATTGATGAGAATGGAAATCTTTTGAGATAACAGCATGTGTTAGTTCAGAGGTAATACGCATACTTTAGTAATTTCATTACATTTTATAATGAGGTAACTAGTGTATTGAAGATGCTTATACAGTGATATATAAGGATTTTGTTAAAGCAAAACAGAGCACCATTGTTGAAATTGAACAGAGCATGGATGAATAGTCAGTAGATAGCTTGGTTACATGGATGGTTAACTAATAGGAACCAGCGAATTGTACTCGTATATAGGGTGTATTGTTCCAAAAAAGGAAGGTGATGTATCTAGGAAACTGAAGTTCAGGGGACACGTCCCTAAAATTGTAAAAGTCCCAGAAAGTTGTTGCCATAATGCAAAGTTCTCTGACAAGTATGGATAAGGTGTAGTACTTAAACAGGGCACTAATCAGGAACCATTTAGATTTCTGTTTACCAATCTGGTCACATGGCTACACTGGCAATAAGAAAACATTGGAGAAGCAGAGGCATATAACTAAGATTGTTTCACGATTTTGAAATGTTTAGTATGAGGGCAATGGAAATGTGGTCCTGAAGAGTTTGATGGATAGGAGGAGGAAAGGTCATATGACTGAAACATAAGTTATTGAGAGGAACCTGTCAGATATATACAAGGAATTATTACAGCGGTTACTGAGAGAATGGGAGGTATTATATCATATCACTTCAGTTTAAAGAAGTGGAAGTGGATGTGCAGAATCAGGGAAACTAGAGTTATTAAGGGGGGGGGGGGAAAGTAGATACGAAGACTTTAGGGAGACATTCGAATGTATGAATGTGTGTAATATGCCCTAGCGAGTACGAAGGACAACAAATCAGAATGGGATAGTTAGTATAAGGCATCAAAGTAGGGATGGGACAAATGGGCTTCTGCGATTCATGTACACTAATGCCAGAAGTATTAGGAACAAGAAGGAAGAATTTTTGGCCTTGGTTGGCACTTCCAGGCCACAGGTTATTGGCATTAGTGAAACATGGTGGCTGACAGAAGATGATATAGCTAGTGGGATTGAATGCGAGTGGTATGGTGTGTTCAGGAGTGACAGGGAGAATAAAATGGGAGGGAGGAGTGTTATTGATGATAGCTGATGAGCTACAGCCAAGGAGAATAGAAGTGGAACTGCAGGATAGAGAAAAAAGCACATTTGAGGCTATTTGAGTGTATGAATGTGTGTAATATGTGTGGAATGGGTGTGAGATTGAGACTAGCAGAACAAAATATACAGTTGGGTGCTGCTATAGACCAGGTGATGGAAGAGATGGTGGAGATAGTATGAATAAGCAAATAGAAGAAATGAGTGGAAGGAGGGTAATTATTATGGAGATTTCAATTATGGTAACATTGATTGGAAGGAGGAGAGGACACATGGGAGGAAGGAATTGGATTTTATGCGGTTATTAAGGGATAACTATCTGCTACAGCATGTAATGGAAAATACTACGGGGTCAGAGAGTGCTTGACCTAGTAATGACATCTGAGGATTTAGCTGTGACAAATATGACCACATTGCCACCAATTGGTGAGAGTGATCATAGGGTCTTGACTTGGGAGGTGGCTAAAGGTGTGGAATTTACAATTAAGAGAGGGTACATGTGGAATTATCGGGCTGGAAAGTATGACAAGCTTAGGAGTTTGATTAGTTCAGTGCCATGGCATGTACAACTGCAAGGACTAGAAGTTGATAGTGCATGGGAGGCAGTTAAGAAGTGTTTGCATGAAGCAATGGTTGACTGTATACCTAGAGTCCGAATAATAAATCAAGTAGGGGTTAAATGGACAAATAACACCATTAAGCTTGAGCTGCAAAAAAAAAAACAACTATGGAGGGAATTTAAGGAGAAAGCTGACCGGCAGGCACATGAACGGTATAAAGTGCAGGCCAGAAGGGTAACGAGTGTGGTAAGAAAAGCAAAAAAGGATTACGAAAGAACATTGGCTAATGTTCTTTCGTAATCCTTTTTTGCTTTTCGAAACATATCAAAAAAATTTCGTAATCCTTTTTTTGCTTTTCGAAACATATCGAAAAAATTTCATAATCTTTTTTGCTTTTCGAAACATATCAAAACATTTCGAAAAAAGCAGTTTTTTCGATATGTTGCAAGTAAAAGAAAAAATGTATATGGCAGAATGATTTTAAAGAATGCTGATAGTAGGGAGGTAACTGGATCAGTTGATATAGTTGAATTATTGAGCGAGCACTTTGCAAGAACATATCATCCAGGTGGTGACATTGCAGGAAGGAATGAACCAATAGCTTATATGGGAATTGTGGTGAATGAAATGGAGGTGAATAGCCTATTACAAAACCTCAATGTCAATACATCTGTGGGATTGGATGATATACCAGCTCGTGTCATACGTAAAGCGGCTAAAGAATTGTCAGTGCCCTTGACCATTTTGTTTCATTTGAGTCTCAGGTCTGGGTTAGTCCCGAGGGGGGTGGAAAGAGGGGAAAATAGTTCCACTGCATAAAGGAGGTTCCGAGACTGCTGTTGTAAATTACTGACCGATCAGGAATTGTTGTCATGGTCTTGGAGAAAATAGTCAAGAGAAAAATATAGGATTGGATAGATGAAAATGGAATACTGTATGGGGGACAACATGGTTTTGTGAAGGGTAGATCATGCCTCGGTAACTTGCTCACGTTTTATAACACAGTGATGGCTAAACTGGATAAGGGTAATGGGTTAACAGTCATTCTACTGGACCTTGCTAAGGCCTTTGACAAGATACCACATGGAATTCTAATCAGTAAATTGCATCATATGGGGATGGATATAGGGTTGGTGAGATGGGTAGGAGGGTGGTTGATGGAGAGATATCAGAGAGTGGTTTATTCAGGAGTAGAGTCCAAAAGACAGCCTGTGACTAGTGATGTGCCGCAGGGTTCTGTTCTTGGACCACTACTTTTCAATTTGTTCATTAATGATATAGGAAAGGATCATTTGTTTGCTGATGAAGCAAAGTTGGGTAGAGCAATAGTGAGTGCACAGGATGTCAAAATTTTGCAAGATGATTTGGATAGTTTGGAGGACTGGGCTAAGGAGAATGGATGTCAATTTAATGTGGCAAAGTGTAAGGTTATGCATTTTGGGGTGAAAAGATTAGCAGCAGTATATCACATTGGTGGAACCGTACTCCAGGAGATTGACGAGGCCAGGGATTTGGGAGTGTTGGTGGATAGGGAGTTGAAGTTTAGGGGGCACATCACAAAAGTGACTAAATCGGCTCATCAAACCACTTGGTTGTTGAAAAATACTTTGACGAGCAGAGACAAGCAAGTTATCGTTCCTCTGTACTGAGCCTTGATAAGACCTCATCTAGACTACTGTGCCCAGATATGGGCATCGGGGTTTCTTCTTGATGGGGAGGAGGTGGAGAGGATCCAGAGACGAGTGACCAAGATGATAGCAGGTCTATGGAATGAACCTTATGAGAACAGGTCGAAGATTTGTGGGTTGCAGAAATTGGTTGACAGGTGGAAAAGGGGTGATATGATTGAGACATTCAAATTACTGAAGGGTTTCTATAAGATTAATTCAGAAGATATTTTTGAGAATAGGACTGGTGGTGGGAGGACTAGGGGCCATACATGGAAGCTGGGCAATGTGGTTAGCAAGGGTGGTAGAGCTAGGTTTTTTACTTGGAGAGTGGTGAATGAGTGGAATAAGCTGCCAGTCTGTTGTGGGTGCCATGACTGTGAATGAGTTCAAGGTGAGGTATGATAGATACTGTGTGAATGTCGAGTAGTTGTTCTTGACGTGATGTTAGGGCCTCCCTCGATGAGTCTGTCGACTCCGTGGAGTTGCCTGTAATAATAATAATAATCCCAGCCACTGATAAAAGAGGATAATGTCAAATACAATGGTGTGGTGATAATTATTAAAAACCAATCAGTATTACTATAATTAGTATAACAATCCATTATAATTTTGCATTTTTTGGATTTTATAAAAGAAAGTGTATGGAAATGGGTTGTCAATTAAATGGTGGATTGCTCTTTCTTCTGAGTGGCATATGCAGTCTTAAGCTTTGGGTACACCAACCCAAATGTATGAGCAGTATTCCATGGTTGGACAGATTAGGATTTTTTAATTTTTTTTTTTTTTTAAATAGAAAGACAAGCCTTATAAATATACTCAAAAAGTTATACAAGCTCGTCCAGATCATGCTTTTAGAAACTTGATATTTGAACCCATCAACTGTTGGTTGGAGAGCAGGTATGCTGTCTACATGGCCAACTAGACTGTCATGTATATGGTGTTAGCAATATATTTATATACATCATTTTACCTGCTCTCCAACCCAAAGGTTCTAATCCTGCCATGGGTATGGATGTTTGTGATTGTCTTTAGGTGGAAGATTTCATCTCCCAGTGTGAGACCACACCTCTCTGTTTATTGGAGGCCTAAAGTGGCTTGAAGAAACTTCCATGCTTTCATCTCTAAAGCAGAGTTTCTAGACTATGAAAAAAAAAAAGAATTAAAAATACATAAAATTGATAAAAATCCTTAGCCCACGCATGGTACAAAATGCATTATATGTTTGGAAGTAACCTTTCGTATTTGGGACAACATAAAATAAGTACAGCTGCAATTTGGGTGCACACAATGATTAAATGTATATTTGATCATGGACATGAAAAATAGTTGGAATGCTGTTTCCACATAATGAGAGCATTATGTGGAAACATGTAGATGCAAAAGAGTTGTTTTTGTAAATAAAGTTCTTGTGAAGGGAATTATAGTAGTAGTATAAAATCCTATATATATATATATATATATATATATATATATTATTATTATTATTAATATGACAACTCCAGGGAGTCCAAAGACTCATCGAGGGAGGGCACCTATTCTACAACTCTCCATCTACACCAACGACATCTACTGCCCACCACCACTGGTATTTTCACGGACAATCACATTTATTATACAAAACGTATGTGATTATTACACCAGCATCTTTATAGAGTCTGAAGACTCATTGCAGGAGATCAACACTGCTCATTATTGACATAATGCCTATCATTTAAAGATGTTCAATGACAAAGCACCTACCACCAACACCTCTGATAACTCTTTCTGCTCATTACCACACTCAAAACAAAAATCTAGTTCATACAAACTTCCTAATCATATATGTACACAACTTCTGTTGTTCTCTTCCATCGAGTCATGATTTCGAATAATTTTTGGCATCTACTCTATAAAATCCCTTTTAGTAAGTTAAATGTTTCTATCATATTTCCTCTTTTCTGCCTACTAGTTAAACTTTGTAACCCACAAACCTTTTGTTTGTACTTACAGAAAGAGCACTCATAAACCAGTCATTTGCTTCTGAATCCTCCCCACCACTTCAAGATCTAAGAGAAACTGAACTAACTAAATCTATGTTCATTAGTCCAAATGTGATCTTATTACAGCCTTATAAAGAGGGATAATAACTTTCTTATCCTTGCATGTCAGTATGTTTCTTAATCCAGGTGATCATTTGAGATCACTTGGATGTTAAGATCCAACCATGGCTGTTTGTTGACTTCCATGCAGCGTATAACAAAGCAAGATGAGGAGAAAATTTTTTTATGACGATTCCACGATAAGAGGAGTATTTGACAAGACCATGACTAATATTTTGGCCACTTTTATAATATGCCATTTGCATAACTTTAAGCCTTGAACTGATGGCTATTATATTTTCCAAAACTACCTGTCGAGATCATCCTGTAGAAATTCTACATCACTTTTATTAACCATTGCTCTCTCTCTCTCTTCAGTATAGGTTCATCATTCTCAATATATCATTGATGTACAAACTGAACAGCAGCCTCATGTACAGAGCCTTATTTCACTGACACTACTGGTCACATGCTTCCTCTTTGATTCAACTCCACCATATACTCCTCTTCAATGTTTATTAGCCACTCTCTTAACAACATTTCCAGCACTACATCCATTCCTATTTGATTAAATTGTATAATAGGTTTCCAGGTAGCATTCTTTCAAACACCATTGCAAAATTCACCAGTATCATGATATAGCATTTTTTTTTTATCCAACCCAATTCTGACTTTATTGTAGAGAGTCAGTTATAGTTGTGGGGGAGAGTAAAATGTGAAATGAGTGGAGAATATCAGTAAGTCAGAAAAATTATTGATGAGTGTAGTGGAAGGTCAGGAGAATGAAAGGACCTCAATACTGTACTTACACAAAGTCCTTACAAGCCAAAGCATGAGACTGAATGATTGCAGAAATAGGCAAGCAGTAGAGCTGAGAAGAGAAAAAAATCAAGAAACAGCACAAGAAAATCGATCATAGAGTTCATGCTATTTCAGACAAACAAATATAGTGTCAGGATTAGCGACTATGAGATGGCAGCAATCAGCCACCTCTTTTCAGTGGATGCCATTTATAATTAGTGATAGTTCTGGGCCAGCTATCTCTGATTAGCTAAAGTAAAGAGGCCAAAATGAGACCTCCTTCATATAATGATGGCATAATCCAATCTACTATTTTTTTTTTTTTTTACCTATAAACCTATTTCTATATACTAATTTCTATTACCTATAAACCCATCAACCAAATACACAACTTTCTACCTTCTACAAAGGACAAATTCTCATCAAAATGCTACTTGATATATACGTAGTATCATGTCTAGTAACTTGTCTTACTATGAACAAAGAAGAAGATCTATAAATAAATATGTCTCTGAACATCAAGACCACATCCGTCTTATCAAACCTCACAAATCTGGCCTTGCACAACATAGAATCGAAAACATTAACCACAGGATCCAATGGCAAAAGGCTAAGCTGCTACACAGATTCATATATAAACTTGAATGTTTATATAAAGAAAATACCAAGCTTTACTTCAGGCCTAATCTTAATCGGAATGACTAACTATTCAAAAGTTTGGGAAATTGTTATCTTCAATTGTATTAAATAAATTTATCTGTTGTATTTTAATTTAATTTGTTTTAATTTCAGTCGATCAGGTTTAATCCATGAACACGTGATTATATACATATAGAGATGTGCACTACTTTTTTTTTAATACAATTCCTAGTGTTGTTTGATAATTGTACTGATAATGTCTTACAATACACGACGAAATATTTACATAATAACAAAGTTATTAACTGTAGCATACATGTGATTCTATAGTTAATCTACCAATTCCATCCTTAACCACTACTTCTGAGTTACTAATTATTATGATTCAGGACCTCCATGGAGTCACAAGACTCATCATGGAAGGCCCACCCTATAAAACAGTATTATACCACTCCTTGAACTCATTCACCATTCGTGCTCACCACACCATCAGGCCACGCATTCCAGTTCAACCGTCCTCTTGCTCACAACTTCCAGGGAGGGCCTCTTGTCCTTGCTCCACCAAATGAAAGAAATCCCCAGTATCAATCCTGTAACTATCTCTCAACAGTTTAAACATCTCAATCATATCACCTTTCTTTCTTCTTTCTATGAAAGTTTTTTATATGAAATGTATCCTCATAACATTGCACAGTCCTGATATCTTTGTTATCTGCTTCTGCACTCTTTCCAAGTTTAATTTATCCTCTGCAAATAGTGTCCTTTCAGTATTGCAGTAATCCTCTGGGTTACCTTAATCACCTCTGCAAATATGTTCCCTGAATTTCAGGTTTCTATCAATTATCATCCCCAGATCCCTTAACCCCCCACTTCTTCCAACAGAGAATGTAGCCTCCCATGAATGTATCCCAAACTTCAAGATTACATTTAGCTGAATTAAACTGGCAACCCCTCTTCATTTGCCCACTTCATTCAAATCCTCTTGAAGGGCTATCCACATCTGCACTATTGTTAATAACCCTTTCCATCATTAACAGTGACATTGATATAAAGGTTAAACAGTACAGATCTATTAATTTGATGTATAATTTGCTACATGTCTTTGAGTCTTCTGTATGTAATGGAGCAATTTTGCTCTCTTTCTGCCCCTTTGTACTTTGACAGAGCTGAGATTTAAATGACATAGTCTGGTTAGGAACACTGTCATTATTTTATTTATTTTTTTTTTGCACTCCCATAAGGTAGCTAGCTATTCACATGCAATGTCATATGGTCATGCCCATACCTCATTGATTTTTTTGGGGGGGGGGGGGGGATGAAGCATTCCACTAAAAGAAGTGGTAGAGTCACAGATGCCCCTTTCACAGACAGGCTAAGACAAATTGTTGAAGAAAAATTTGGTTAAGAACAACCTCGGCTTAGGCTAAATAGAGATTACTAAAATAAAGAGCCAAAAGGCTTCATTTTGGCAATGATATTAAGTGGATATTAGATCCAGCATTATTTCAAAGTCGAATGTAGAAACTATGAAAGTTTCATAAGGTAAGTTGACCAGAGAGCTTACGAGAATACATTCCCCCAGCATTCACAAGTTGCCTTAGTATGGACCACTTAGAAGACATAGGTGCCACCCAAGCATCTATATATTCGCCTTTTATTGGTCCATTTTGATAAGGTTTCACTGATCTGACACTATTTTGAACTAAGTGGTTCTCTTCAGAGATCAGGGAAGCCCTAAGAGGGCAAACTCTCATTCAGTACTAAGAAACTTGAAATGTCAGAGATGTATTTTTTGTAAGCGAACTCTCGGTTGGTGCATAAAAGTAATGAATTAATAATTACTATAAGAAACACAGTTTTTACATTCGGCTTTGAAATAATGCTGGATTTAATATCCACTTGACTTATATAATTTTACTACATTTCTGAACTGAAGCCTTTTGGCTCTTTATTTTAGTAGTTACTTTTATGCACTGACCGAGATTTCGCTTACAAAAAATACATCTTTCTGACATTTCAAGTGCTTCCTTAGTACTGAACGAGAGTTTTTGCTCTCGTAGGATTTCCTGATCTCCGAGGAGAACCACTCAGTTCTCCTCGGAGATCAGGAGAACCACTCAGTTCGAAACAGCTGTCAGGTCAGTGTAACCTTATCAAAATAGAACAATAAAAGGCGAATATATAGACACGTGGGCAGCACCTATGTCTTCTAAGTGGTCCATAATAAGGCAACTCATGAATGCTGGGAATGTATTCCAGTAAGCTCTCTGGTCAATTTACCTTATATAACTTTCATAGTTTCTACATTGGGTCCAGCATTTAAAATAATGCTGAATCTATTCACTTGACTTATATTTTTATTTTATGAGAAATAGTAAAGAATCCACTACTCAAGTTTTATATTGATCTTGAAAAGCATATGGAAAGGTACCAAGAAAAAAAAATATTCATACCATTAATTGTATATGCGAAACAAAAGAAGCAATGCATGGCATGTACATATGTTGCAAATCAGCATAACAGGAATTGCATATTATCCACAATATTTATAACCTGCATGGATTACACTATTAAGGAAAATTATATTAGACCTGATGTCTGAAGAGAGAGTGTTAAGTTTAGATTTATACTCCCCCTCAAGGAATCACTTTAGTGAGTATGGGAGCAGCCAAGTACCTGATGCTGGCCCATTCCTTATATCATGTAATATACATCTGTTATATTATCTGTAGATTGGGTTCCTACTCTTCTTTCTTTCCTCCTTGCTCCCCCCCACCCCCAATTTTTCCTATTTTACTTTTCTTCATCTCTTGCGGTTTGTTTAGCCTTACTTAGTAGGCTAAACAAACACAGAAGGCAATGACAAACCACTTCTGTATATATTTTGCCAAGAAAATCTTATAAACAAAAGCTTAAGTTGTGATATAGTGCTGGAAGATGGGACACCCAGGTTGGAAATGGCTACAGGGAAGAGCAGAGAGCAACTTCCAATGAAGTTAAGAAGAATGATGAAGCCTTCTGGAAGTTCAACTTCTGATAGAGTTAATCTCAGAAGAAGACGTCTCGTCTCCACTTTACTGATTTACATAAAATAAGAAGATGGAATATAAGAAGTATGTATCAAGGAAAACTGGAACTAGTGAAGAAAGAACTGAGAAGAATTCGAATTAAGATGTTAGGAATCAGTGAACTGAGATGGACAGGAATGGGTCACTTTGATACTGATGATTTCATGATGTATTACTCTGGACATGAAAACCTTCAAAGAAATGGAGTAGCATTCATAGTTAGAAGAGAATACAGAAAATGCATTTTGGGTTACAACCCAGTGTCCAACAGAATAAATCTAATCAGAATAAAGGCATATCCAGTGAATGTTATACTCATATGGGTATATGTACCCATTACAGATTCAAGGAAAGATGAGGTAGAATAATTTTACGGCAGCTTGCAACAAGTATACAATATTGATAAAACAGACTTTCTTTTGATATTAGGTGATTGGAATGCAAAAGTGGATGAAAAAGAAAAATGAGGCATCACTGGAAACTTTGGTTTAGGACTGAGGAATGAAGTAGGAGAAAGGAAGTTGGAGTTTTGTGTTGAGAACAGTTGCTTTATTGCAAACACTTGCTTCCAACAACATAAAAGAAGAGTGTACACACGGACATAGAGAATACAGAAATCAGATAGATTATATTGTTGCCAGCAGAAGATGGAGTGCTATCCAAGCAGCAAAAAACACCACCTGATGCAGACTGTGCGACAGATCATGAATTATTGATAACTGAAGTTAAATTGAAATTAAGGGTTTGAACAGGAGGCATGTTTGTAGCATTTGGTCCTTTCAAAATCAGATTTGGATTTTTGAAATTGTTGATTTGTTTTTTGCAACTGCAATGCAGGTTGGGTGTGATGCTGAAGTTTTGCTCTTGAGCCACTCATGATATGCTGTGTTTTTAAAATTGGACTGTCTTTACACACTTATTAGAGAACCAAGGCTTGGATAGTTATCAAGAATTTTTGGATGGAATGAGGGATGAAGGCCTTCATGCCAATGAGGATTATTCCTATTATTTGGCCTAAGTAGTTGTGTGATCATGAGAATGAAAGCAATAATTGGACCATGGGAAGGAGCAGAATTCATCACAGAGATCATCTTATTTTGTGTCTGTCATGGTAAAGGATATGAGACTGAGAACTTTTAAGTGAAGGTTGTTCCATGGTGAAGGAAGCTTAAGGTTGTGGTCTACTTACCAAGAAAACAAGATCTATATTCATTAAAGTTATCCCTCCACAATCATTCTTACTTTCACTCCCCTGCTTTCATAAATTTGTCTTTCTCACTATGCCAGCAATTCCCTCAAAATATGATACTACAACAGATTGTATTCCAAGCTGGAGGAAATGCTAATTAGACCTACTAAGTGGTAAGTGAAATACCAATCTGTTATTGGAAATTAGTGGTTTATGCTATTATTTGGTCACCAGAAGAAGGATACCAAATAACCCCCACCCACCCACACCCATTCATCATGTCGTGTGAGTGATACCTCTTCAAGGACAAACCAAACGTATTGCAGAGATCCTGAATCTCCTAATTTTGAGAACACAGTAAAACAGTTCAACAGGCTAGCAGCTAGACAAGGATGAACCTGATGGTGATGCATCAGCATGCTCCTGCCCAATCTAATGCCAACTCTGCTAAAAGGTGACTGGAGGGAGCCTGAGTTGTATTGTATATGGAAGAGAGTCAAAAAGTCTGGGAACTCTCTATATGAAATGACAAACATAAGACTATATTTTCTCACTGCATGTCTCTAATTAATTCTTCACTGATATTAATGATGAAAAGAAAAATAATTATAGTTTCACTGCATTTAAAAAAATATCTCTAAACACAACCATCAAAAATATATTCAAGAAACAAAAAATCACATCCACTCAACATCTGCAACATAAATGCAAGCCCTTGGTAATCTAGACCATAATGATGTGCAGGTTCCTTTTCTACAGAATGCCAACTTCTCAACCTCATGTCTCTTGGCACTACAACAGCACCAAATGAAACACCCTCCAGGACCTCTGCTCTTCTTTTCCATGGTCCCATTATTGAGCCTATTCTCACAATCTAAATTCCTGCCCACTATTCAAGCCTTGGTTTAACCAAGAGTGTAACAAGACAATCTTAAACAAAAAAAAAAAAAAAAAAAAATTCAGCTTATTGCAAGTGGCTTTAATTATAAGAGCTGAAACCTATTCTCAGTCTACAGTGAAGCAAGCAACAATTAGAAGCCACCAGCAACTGAGTTTGAAAGGACCAAATGCAGAAATCTTGTATAAATGACAATCCCATCTGTTTCCATTCCTTATATTATTCATCTCCAACTCCTGTATAGACAACTGAAGTAAATCACTTCATACAACACTAGTAACGATGCACTGCATGCAATTCGATGACAGGTGTTAGTTGCAAGCTGAGTACAGTTTTTTAGAACCTGCAAATGCCAGGAGCATCAAAAATAAGAGAGATCAAATGGTTTCCATTGAATGAGTTTATTCTCCCAAAAATTGTTGGAATAAGTGAATCATTGTTGGATAAGGATGATATCATAACAAGATGTAAATAGTGGCAATGGTTTTGAGTTAGTATGATATGAAATGGAGGCTGGTGATGCAATATATAAGCAACTATGGTCAGTCAACAAGAGAAGGATGATTATTATAGATGGTTTTAATTATGGCAGTATAAATTGGAATGAAGAGATAGCATTAAATCGAGAGTTTAGATCTGATCATTTCATCAGAGGATGATTGTGAGTGGGGTTTTGCAATACAAAGTCAAGCAAATGTTATGGTCTTACAAGAGGACTTGAATAGATTGGGCAGGTAAGTGAAATTATCAGTTTGAAATTTGATAAGCAATGATGGAAAGCAAAGGATACACTTGGTGGGGAAACTTTAAAGGAGGTAGAGGAGATGAGAGATCAGAGAATGGTATGGTGGTGGTGGACGAAGACCTAAAAGTCAGGTCCCCCATTGCACAAGTTGTGCAGTCGTCATAATGGATAATGGCAATGATGTGGAGGATCTTGATGTGCAAAAATAAAGAGGTTATAATTCAATTGTATAAGGCCTTGATCAGGCCACATATGGATTATTGTGCACAAATTGGTCACTGGGTTTTTTCATCATGAGAAGGATATGTTAGGAGTCCAGAGAAGATTCTCAAAGGAGTAAGTGGTCTTTGGAATGTAGAATATGATTGAGACATAAGTTAGTCAGGGCTTGTTAATCAGGCTAACATGGAAGAAATTTTTTGTAGAATGGAATTTGGGGGGGGGGTAGAAAATGATGCCATTCCTAGAAACTGTAGGAGGGTGTGAGCAGAGTGAGGAAAAGTTCTTTGCATAGAGAGTGGCTGGTGAATGGAATGTTAACACACTGATATCTTCCCGCAATGAGTCTCTGACTCCATGGAAGTCAGATGTTAACAATATCGATAATAGACTACTGAAGTTTATCATCTCCAACAACACCAGAAACAGTGCATGGCATGCAGTTCTAAGATAGTTGCAAGCTGAGTACTTAGAACCTGCATGCAGTGCACTGTTTAATATAAGCTGGTATCTACTTCACAGCTTCCATGCTATGAAGTAGATACCAGCTGAGATTCAACTGCTCATTTGAATATAAGAAATAAAAGTGTGTTATCAAATTATCAATGCATTGCCATCGTTTCAATCCTCTCTAAAATAAAGGAGAAGGCTATTAATATTCAGCTTCTTTTAATTATCTGGAGGCTCACTGGTTCATCAGTACCTCCAGTATGGATCCAGTTACTCTTGATCTGCAGTGGACACCTGTTCATAATACATCACCTGTATTTGGGTATGTGGCATGTTAGAGTCTGGAGAAACCTGTTCTGTGAAATCTCTTCCTACTGTTTGTAACCGAGTAGCTAGATTTCTCTTAGGTCATTTGCTGTGTGGATGGCTTCTCTTCATTTTCTACTAATGTAGAAGTATTATGGATTATTGTGCACAAATTTGGTTACTGGGTTTTCATCATGAGAAGGATATGTTAGGAGTCCAGAGAAGATTCTCAAAGTAGGTAAGTGGTCTTTGGAATGTAGAATATGACTGAGACATAAGTCAGTCACGGCTTGTTAATCAGGTTAACATAGAAGAAATTTTTTGTAGAATGGAAGTTGGAGGGGGGGGGTAGAACATGATGCCATTACAGGACTGGTCTATCATCTACCTTCTTTATCCTAAATGATCTTCTCTCATTGACTTTGAACCCTATCCAGTTTTGTTGATAATAATACACTAAATTCCCTCTTTTCATTTAACAAACTTTACGGTGTTTGATCTAATTGATATTATTTTTTACTGGGGGTGAGGACAGTCTGGAAATGTAATATGATATTACTCCCTTCAAAAACCAAATTTTTCAGGCTCTGCTTTCAATTATCTGCTTTGTACTTCTACACATACAGGTTGGACAAAATAATGGAAAAACTAAGATATTTAACAAAGTGTTGGCTACATTAAAAAGCTTAAACTAGAGTGAGTGAACACTTTGCAGTTTACACTCTTTGTACTGAGCGATAATTTGTGTTAAAAAATTGCCACGACTGAACAAAAATAAATCAATAAATATTTACAATAGCGCAGTAGTAACTCATTAAGTAAAATATAAATATAAAATAAATATTACACTGGGAAGGAATATGTATTACAATAGGAGGAATGGTATCCATGACCAAATTGTTTGAAAAGGGCAGAAATGTTAAAGGAGAATAAATATTATTGGAGCTGAAAATGATATTTTTAACAGCATTTACACTGTTCTGAATTTCTGATAGAAGATAAAGTCCATCCAATTGGACTATTCTTTTTTCAGGACAGTTTGGATGTCAGTAGCACTGATGATTGCCTTAATAAATGTAATTTTTAAGTAATATGTACTTTGGGTAGGATATAAATTTCAGGTAACAGGCACGATATTTAATTTATTTCTTAATTATTTCATTCGTCCAATTTGTGACAAATTCTAATAATTCTTTTCTCTTCATGAACATATCATAATCCACTGCTGTATATTAGCCGTTGATTTCCTGGTATGCACTCAAGAAGGTGCAGCACAGGATACTATAAACAGTACTATATGATTAAGTTTACATTATTACTAATCCCTTGTCAACAGTTTTCCTCCAAATTAATCTATCACTTATCAGATCTTATATTTCTGACTTCTGACTGCATCAATCCACCTAAATCATTATCTTCCTCTCAGACTTGGCATCAAATATTTCCTCTCCCATTCTGTTTAAGTGACCATGCTCAATTAATTTAGCTTAGCTCACCCATTCTCGATTGCTAATGTTGAGTTCCTTCCTAACTTCATGACATTTTTAATATACTATTCTTCCACTGATACTATCTGTTCATTTCAGAACACTTTTCACAAAACTCTCATATCTGTGGTATCTAGTTCTTGCTCATTGTTTTACTTCTAACCAAGGTCTCAGATCCTTAATTTAAAATTGGTTTGAACACTGTCTTGTATGTTGCAGGTTTAGTATTTTGGCTAGGAGGTGCAGCACAGGATATGTGCTGCACCTCCTATTCAAATTACTACCAGCCATACCATCTCTGCTTATTCTATTGTCTATTCATTATCAAATTCCTGATACGTACCCTCAGGGGGTATACAAAATATTATGATAGTACTACATGAAAAAATTATGGCAGCTACTTCCAGTAAACAATTTTCCTCAAAATTAATCCATTATCTATCAAGACACCAACATTATCAGATCTTATATTTCTGTCTAATGACCACACCACCTGAGATATTAGCTCTACTAACATATTCCTGAATGCTAACAATGGCAACTTCTTTCTTAATATCTTAATTTTTAATGTGATACTGCCATTGATGTCATCTGTTGACTGCAGTAACCTTTCTCAGAACTCTCACATTAATCTCCAGTTTTTGATCAAGTGTTTTATTTCTAACCCTACTCTCAGATCCACAAGTTAAAATTGTTTTGAACACTATCTAATATAGCTAATTTAGAGTTTTGTCTAATTTCTTTCTTATTCCATATAAATTTATACAGCTGACTTCTTCCTACCATACCAACTTTACTAATTCTGTTGTCTATTTCCATATTCAATTTACCATCTTCACTAAAAATTGTACCTAAATAGCTGAAATGTTGTATAGGTTCACCATTCTGGATAGAGTTGAAGTTTTCAATGTTTCTGCCTATTTTCATTGTCTTTGTATTGCTGATTTTCATACCAAATTTATTACAATTGTCATTCAATTTAGTCAATGAATCTTACAGACTTGTGCTGGATTTATTCAGAAGTATAACATCATCTGCATTAAAGTAAAGAGGCAAGATTAACATCACCAATTTTGATATCAGATTTACTACCACTTTCCTACATAATGTGATTGGAATGTAGCTAATATGCAGCACCTGTAGAATGTTTTTAATAGACCAGAATTGTGGGCATGTGGTGGCTGTCAGTTCAATGTTAGTAAATGTAAAGTCATACACTTTGGTGTGATGAAATATCCTGTGTCATATTATATTGGTCTGATTATGCTAGAAGAAACTGATATCAGAGGCTAGGGATCATGGAGTTTTAGACTTCCTCACTTGGCTCAGGAGCGTACCAGATTCTTTATTCCTGCAATCAAAGGCCATGTAGCAAAGACTGGAAATATGATGCAGAGGATAATTCCAATGCTGAAATGAACATTGACATGTAGAGATAATTTTAGTCATTGTACATTTTTACAAGGCCTTGATAAGACCTCACTTGGACTATTCATCATAAAAATATTATAACCAGAATCATATTTAATTTTAGTGTCTTTATTTGTAAAATGTTTGGCTTAGTTTCATAGCCATTATCAATACAGTTCTAGGAAAATACAAAAAAGAACAATAATTCAAATGAAAGCACATGATATTATGTGCACTATTGGCTGCAGGAGAATAGTTCCATCTGCATTAAGAGATATTCAAAATAAATTACAATAAATTAAGTTAGTTAATAAATTATTTTTAAATATACAAATTTCTTTTCACAAATTTTAATTACAAATTAAGGAATACATGAATGGTGGGTATTAGTTATGTGTTCCTTAATTTGAAATCAAAATTTTTGCGTGTATTTAAAAATAATTTATTAACTAACTTAATTTATTGTAATTTATTTTGAATCTCTCTTAATGCAGATGGAGCTATTCTCCTGCAGCCAATACTGCACATAATATCATGTGCTTCCAACAGAATTGTTGTTTGTTTTCCTATAACTATTGACAATGGTTATGAAACTCAGATGAAAATTTTACAAATAGACATTAAATTTAAACGTAAGTGATTCTGGTAGTATTTTATGATGAATTCTTCCTCTTATGTCTGGATCTTTAGATGAACTTGGACTACTGCATGAAGGTCTGGTCTCCTAGTTTCCATGCAGCAACTTCACCACATACTTCCCTAGCTGAATCAATCATTGTTTTCTTCAGGGGTTTGCCACTGAAACTCCAAGGTTTGGTTTTTGTTTTCAAATTGTTACATTTTTCTTCAATAAGATTTGTATAGTTGAGTCTACAGTTTACCTGTAAAAGCTGCTCAACTTTTATTTTAAAAACTTTCTTACATACTGTTCTTTTCAATCATCAACATCATGCCTATCAAGGATTTAGGCCTAGAGTGGCCTGTTCTGGCCTTAGAAGTCATCATTGAATCTCTTAAGGGGACATCCTGGTTTTCTTTTCCCTAATGGTTTGTAATTTAAGGCTTGTTTTGGTAATCTTTCTGTTTTCATTCTTTCAACATGTTCCATCCATTTGTATTTATATTTTTTAATTTTTTTTTTTTCTGGTCTCTGTCAACTCCACTATATTATTATTATTCATGACACCTCCAAGGAGTCCCAAGACTCATCACAGGAGGACACCTACTGTACAACTCTACGTCTCCACTACCAATCACCTACATCAACGCCATCTACTACCCACAACCACCACAGCTAGTATTTTTTGTCTGTAAATTGCATGTGTTCTGAAGGGCCGATTTGTCTGTATGCGGGATGAAAAACCAGTGTTTCCGGGAGAAAAAACCC
Source organism: Typopeltis vanoorti (assembly GCF_054136105.1). Lineage (NCBI taxonomy): Eukaryota > Metazoa > Arthropoda > Arachnida > Uropygi > Thelyphonidae > Typopeltis > Typopeltis vanoorti. The sequence goes on from NC_143566.1 coordinate 97,193,996, forward strand.
TGCTACCTCCGTATGAGATCGGCTAACTCACCTTCAAATGTAAAAGTCCATATGAAGATTCCTTCCGTCATAACAGGAATCGAACTTAGGTCTTTTCTAATCGAAGAACGCAACATACTGTAGTTCTTCCAATTGCGCTATGGAGGCATTATACTCTCATTCAACCTCCATAACCCATCATCGAAAAGTTCTCTCCTTGTCGCTTAAAGGCATATATTACATCCATTGCTGTGACAGTCTTCCTTTCGCCATGCTCTGTATAGGTGACAGCATCTCGAATAACATTTTCCAGAAACACTTTCAACATCCCACGGGTTTCTTCATAAATCAAACTGGATAGATGTTTAACACCACCATGACGAGCAAGACGTCGAATAGCTGTTTGCTAATTCCCTGAATATTATCTCGAAGAACTTTTCGCTGATGCGTAGCACCTCCTTTTCCACGACCTGGCATCGTAAGCAGATTATTACCCAACATACCTGAACACTACAGAAAGCTACTGGCAAGCGAATTAATATATTACATTAAAATTTTCAGTTCTTATAGTTCCTTTTAATTTCTTTTTTGTTTCAGTGATTACTGCTATTTGAAAATTTCTTTCATTTAATATTTGGTCTAATTCTATTTCTTTATATGCTATTCCTCTTACTTTCCAGTTTGCTATATGTATTATATTTTGTCGTTTCCATTTTCATTTTACCTTTTCCATTCCAGGGTCGTTTTCCATAGATTCATTCCGATTACTTTTCTCTGTCAGCTTAAAAGTAGAATAATGTTCTCCATGTCAGGTGACTAGCCTGGCAATGGAGAGTCCAGTGTAGGAGCTGCTACCTTAAGGCTTCTGGACTGGCCTTCTTCCAAATTTAAACCCATTGGAGGAATAGGGTGTATTGAAGGGGAAAGAATAGATTATAGTAGAAGCTTATACAGGGAACATAGATATAGACCAGAAATGGAAAGACCTATGGCCCTCGAGTACTCTAATAGCATAAGGATCATAAAATAAGAAGAGTTGGCTGATAAGGCCTTACAGAAAAGGTTAAAGTGAGTGGATCTTCCACAAAGTTGAGGAAGAAGAGGATAGATCCAGCTAGGGGACCATGGGAGTGCCACTTCCCTTACAATCAAGAGGATTGCCCTTTATGGCCCTGTTCTTTTCAATGTGATATTAATTTTTATCCTACTCTTAGTACTAAGTGGTGGTCACTTAAAATTTCAAATCTTCTGTACACTCTTGTATCCTGAACCAGTGTGAAAAATACATTATCAACAACAACATAGTCAATGAGACCTTTTTTATTTCTTGTGTCTTCTCCCCACATGAACCTGTGCACATCTTTATGTTAGAACACTAATTAACAGTCTGTATCTTGAGCAGAAATCAAGCAAATACTCATTGTTATTATTAGATTTGCTGTTTTTTCCAAATTTTCTGGAAACGTTCCTGTATGCCTAGTGCGATTCATTTCCTACTCTGCTGTTTAGATCTCAAAAAAGGACCACTTTTCCATTTTCTTTGTCAGCTGCCTGCTCTAATGACTCAAAAAAATTCAAAAAGAATATTTTTTTAATAAACATTTTTTAACCTCTTGGTTTCTGTCATGATTCTGATACAACACAGAAAGTGTAAAAAATGAAAGCAGGAGTGTGGATTACCGATTATGAAGAAAGACTGAGAATTTATCGATTGCAGATACTAGAACAGGATAAAGAAAGATCATATGATTGCGACTTACAAACTTCTGAAAGGGTCATACAGGAATATCAGTAGATTGAATTTTTTATTTTATGGAGGGTGGAGAAAGCAGAAGAGGGCATCCTTCGAAGTTGAGTATGAATGCTTCAAGGAGGAGGTGAAAGCTAGATTTTTCACTCACAGAGTCGTGTGTGATTGGAATGTGTCGCCATTGGAGGCGGTGTGTGAATGGATTCAAGAACAGGTATGATAGCTGGTATGGGTAATATGTGGCCTCCCTTGAAGAGTTCCTGACTTCTGGATCTCTCTTAATAATAATAACATTAGTGGTTTTAGTGGTTTATATTAAATTCCTTATTTTCCTTACATAATTCACATGTGTTGTCACTTAATCACATCTAGAATTCAATCCTCTGACTAGGTCTTCTGAATTATGCAGTGTAGCCACTATAAAACTTATACATCCATATTTGAGTATTTCTAGTTGAATATCATCTACTTCAGCTGCTTTTTTACATTTCAGGATTTCGATGGTTGCTTCTACTTTAAAGTCTTAATATGTATCCCTGATCACATTCCTCTTGGATGTTTCCTACTACTATGTTGTCACTGTCTCTTTCATTTAGAACTCTTTCAAAATAATTACTCCAGACATTTTGAATATCTCCAGTTTTCATATCATTTTTATCAACTTTTAGATGCTTTCAGCCTTTCCTTTACTTGATGTTTTTAACTTCCTGAGTCCAACTAAATTATTCAGATTTTTTTTTCTCTCTCTTTTTAGATTTTTTTATTTTTTTATTATCTATGCTAAAATTTGCACCTCTCCTTTAGAATATCTTCTGGTCTTGCTTCTTTCTCAGTTTTATTTCTTATTCTCCAAAACTTGAAATCTCTTAATCATAACAGAAAAATTTTCCTTTATTACATTCATTTAACTTAGACATACAGGGTGTTCGGGATAAATTTGACATATTTATAATTAATTATATTTTTCCGTAAGTTACATGTATTAACACACACTTCTCTTCATTTAAAAGTTTGGACCCTTCTTCATTCATATACAAGATGTCAGAAAGGATGGATAGCTGGAACCCACCTGAATCATGGAAGAGAATAACTTGTATCATGATGATTCGTGCCCGCCATCAAAATAAGGATATTACGACTGCTGCCCAATGCTCCCTGAATACAGTAAAAACAATCAGGCATGAACTAGAGACTTGCAATGGTGACTACGAGGATGTAGCAAGAAGAAAGATCCCTAGCAGACGATCTGATTGCGTTCGTACAGCAGAATTCCTCGCAAATCTGCAGGAACAGGTGTTGAAGAACCCTGGCATTGGAATTCGGGCTTTGTTCGTGGAGTTGCTAACTGTAGTCAAGCCCTGGATAACAAGGGTAGCCAATGGTAGGCCGTATGTATGGCAGCAGGATTCGGCCCCTTGCCACACCTCTGGGAAAAGTCAAAAATGGTCGTCTGAAAATTTCTATGACTTCACCAGTCCAAATGTTTGGCCTCCAAACTCCCCAGACCTTAACCCCATGGATTATTTTGTATGGGGTGCAGTTGAAAAAGACACCAATCGCACTTCCAGTAATACAAAAGCCCAGTTAATGGATAAAATTAAAACAGTTTTTGCGGCCCTTCCCAGGGAGACTGTAGCATCAGCTTGTTCGAGGTTCCGAAGCAGAATTGAAGCTGTGATCGATGCTAATGGTGGTTATTTTGAGTAAATCTTGTTGATAGTATTGTAATTAACTCTGCCTGTAATGTTTTTTTGTCAATTCATTAAATTTAATAGATACAAAGAAGATTTTCTTTTTCCTTACGAAACTGTCAAATTTATCCCGAACACCCTGTATATCATATATTTTTTTATCCTTCTATTTTCATTTAAAATTTCCTTATTTAAGAATAAGAAAATTAAGCTTTAAGTTGTCACTAAGTGATCATATCTTACATTCAATGTAAATCATAATTTCCAAAATAGGAAATTTCACTAAATGTGGAAATTGGAAAGGACTCAGTGTCTGTTTAGTAGCTGCAAAATTTTTTTTTATATAATTTTGATAAATAGAATTAAAAACAAAATAGAAGAGATATTTTGCCTGAGCAACTGGTTTTAAAACAAGTACTGTATATCACATTTTTACTTTAAGATATATTGCTGAACAATGTATAGAATTTAGAACCTCCATTATTATTAGAAGCTATGGAATTCCTGACAGAAATGTGAGGCTAATAAAAGAAACGTATTAAAAAAAAGTGAAAAGATGTGCATTTGTTCGGCAAACATATCGGAAGGAGTTCAGATAAGAAATGCTGTTGGATAGGGTTGTGTAATGTCTAGACTACTTTCTAAATGTAATCATTGATTGCATTATAAAGTCACAGGTATAAGGAGAGGAATAAAGTGGAATCCTATATCAGTTCAAATATCTAGATTATGAAGAAGACAGGTTTGATACTATCAAAACACACTGTTATGCAAACAAAATCAGAAGCATTGTATTTAACAGCTGAAAAAGTTTTACTTAATTATGAATAAAATAAAAGCTCTTAAATGAACAACAAATGCCAGAAATTAAAACTAACAAGCATGTAGAAGAAGAAGTAACTGAATGTGGAATGACAAGGATACAACACAAAGATAGGCAAAAGTAAATACTGCTGTCGGAAGACTGAATAACATAAGGAAATCATCCAAATATTATAATAAAATCAAAATAAAGATCTTCAAATAGCAATATTAATGCCATATTATTATATGGATCAAGAGACAGCAGACTGACAAAGAAACAGGAAGCTAAACGTATTCAGAAGAAGTGTTTGTGTAAAATATGAAAAATATTTTGCTCCAACAAATAACAAAATGAGTTATATAAACAGATAGAACAATAAAGAATCAGAGAATGAAAAGACACACATAGAAAGGGATTGAACACATACTGGGAATAGACAGAGGAGAGATCCCGAAGGGTAGCTTTGACATGGATCCTAGAAGGGGAAGGCCTAAACAAACTTGACAGAGAATGACAGAAAAAGAAGGATCGTTGGTTGGGAGAGCAGAAGAATTAGTTGCAAAAGGCAGGGTTAACTAGAGAAGACTAATCTCAGTCTCATGTCAGTTGCTACAAAGAGAAGTAGGTAGATATATATATGTATATATATATATATATACATACATTGCTCAGACATGAGTAAGCAAGTCATTTTTTTTTCTACAACTGAATGATTCTCTGTTGAGGATAACTGTTAAGTTACATTCAATAGTCTTTGTGATGAGAACTTTGTTGTTGTTCTTCAGCATTCTGATATTATGCCTTTCTTCATGGATCAAGTTGTATGGTTTACATTCTGAATTACCACTGCAACTAAATTTGGGAGTAATCTTATTCGTGTTAAAATGGATGCCATTTTAGCACATACAACAATGAAAATAATACAATTCAAATGGAGAACAGGATGGAGCTCACAATTTATAGAGTAATGCTTTAAATCCATGGAAAGTGGGTGGGATTATATGTTTTAGTATTGATTAAAAACATTGTTCATCAGTTTGTGTTCTAATGCTGTGCTGTTTGAGAAGACATCTCAGAAACAGGGAAAGAAGTCATCTGATTTTAGATGTGGGTTTCTCAGTCTTAAGAGTTTAGTATGGATTTTGCTGTTTTGTTTCAAAGGCATTCTAGGTAAAGTGATTTGGATGATGAAATTTGTTCTACCCAAGAGACTGTTGTTATAATGGATTTTTTATTTGACATTAGTTTATGCAAAATAAGATAAATCTGAAAATCTTTCCAAACATAATAATCATTGTAAGATTTGAATACTTTTTGTGGATTGTTCAAATCCATATAATCAGAGCCCACACTGGACACTAGTTAAAAAAGATTTTCCAGAAAGACAACAATACTATAATCAGTATTGCTGTCTTTCTGGAATAATAATTTTTTTTTAAATTTTCAGATGTCTTATTTTAAGTTATGTATGAAGTCCAATAAATATCAAAATATCTGTTTCTTTTAAAATCACTAAGAAGAGTAATGGTGTGATTAAGGCTAACAAACAAATTACGTAAGCAAACTACATAATCATTTAACAATATGAAATTTAATTTACATTCTAGAATATGTCACGGATGAATTCCAGCATTTATACAGCAAGATTTGTATTTAAACTGTACAAAATAGGTAACAAAATCTTCTTTTATTTCTTGTTCCAATTTTTGGAGGAAAAATTCTACAACAGTTCAATGAATTTCTGAGCCTAAAAGGGATAACTGAAATAGGAGAAAAAAGTTAAAAATAATTTTAGCAACAACATCACTATACATTCCATTATATTGTGTCCATTTTTAAAATTAAAGATTTCTGGTATATAATATTGCCTAAACATAAGAATAGAACCAACACCTTTTGCCACCTTAAAGCCTGTTGAGAAGTGATAAGTAATTACAAATAGGCTACTTATCATCATCATCATCATCAAATTCCTGCCATGTACCCTCAAGGGGTGTACAGGATATGACAGTACTACATGAAAAAATTACATCATTACTAACTTCCTATCTACAATTTTCCTCCAAATCAGTCTGTTACTTGTCAAGACTCCAACATTATCAGATCTTATATTTCTATCGTCTAAGGCACTTTGTACCGTATCAATACAGCTATATCTTGGTCTTCCTCTTGGTCGTTTTCCTGCCAACCTGGCAGAGAACACTTGTTTTGCTAATCTTTCCTCTCCCATTCTATTTAAGTGACCATACCACCTGAGATTAGCTCTGCTAACGCATTCCTGGATGCTGACAATGTCAAGTTCTTTCCTAATATCCTCATTTTTAATATGATATTGCCATTGATGCCATCTGTTCACGCCTCTAATCTTTCTCAGGACTCTCATATCTGCGGTCTCTAGTCTTTGGTCAAGTGTTTTACTTCTGACCCAGCTCTCAGATCCATAAGTTAAAATTGGTTTGAACACAGTCTTGTATACAGCTAATTTAGTGTTCCGACTAATTTCTTTCTTATTCCATATGAATTTATTCAATTGACTTCCCACGATACCAGCTTTGCTGATTCTGTTGTCTATTTCTATATTTAGTTTACCATCTTCAGTAAAAATTGTGCCTAAGTAGCTGAAATGTTTTACTTGTTCCACAGGTTCTCCATTCACAACACAGTTGACATTTTCAATGATTCTGCCTATTTTCATTGTCTTTGTCTTTTTATTGCTGACCTTCATACCATATCTATTACAACAGCTATTCAATTTAGTCAGAGAATCTTGCAGACTTGTAGCAGATTTATTTAGAAGTATAACATCATCCGCATAAAGCAAAGAGCTGACATTAACATCTCCAATTTTGATATCAGGTTTAATACCACATTCCTTCATAATGTGATCCATATAGATAATGAATAACAGAGGGGATAATGTACATCCTTGTCTCACACCAGATTTAACATTAAACCATCTTCCTGTACTTCCTTCAATTCTAACTGCTGAATCACAACTCAAATAAAGACTAAGTATTGCTTGATATAATGCCCCATTGACACCATATAACTGCAGCGTATTGAATAGCTTCTCTCTTGCCACCTTGTCATATGCCTTTTCCAAATCGACAAAACTTAAATACAGATCTTTGTTATATTCCCATGCTTTCTCGACTATTTGTCGTAAAGTGAAGATCTCATCCTGACAGCCTCTATTTGGCCTGAATCCAGCTTGTTCTTCACCAAGCTTTTCTTCCACAATTCTTCTCAACCGTTTCTCAAGTATACTTGCATAGATCTTGCCAGGAACACTCAGTAGGGAAATACCTCTGTAATTCTCACATTCAGTTTTATTTCCCTTTTTATATATGGGTACTATGAGAGCTCTACTCCAATCATCGGGAATTCGTCCCTCTGTCCAGGCTTTCTGAACTATGCAGTGCAGCCACTGTAAGACTCTTATACCACCATACTTCAGCATTTCTGGTCGAATATCATCTACTCCTGCTGCCTTTCCACATTTCAAGCCTTTGATGGCTTTTTCTACTTCAAGTATGGATATGTATTCCTGACTGCATGCCTGGTCAGTGTTTTTTATCACTGTGCTGTCATCACTGCTTGTTTCATTTAGCAGTTTTTCAAAGTAATTACTCCATACTTCAAGGATATCTTTTTCTCCTGTTTTCATTTCACCTTTATCATCTCTAATTCCTTTTACAGCACTCTTTCCTCCATTCCTAAGCTTCTTCAACAACCTCCAGAATATTTTGCCACCTTCTTGATATTTATTTTCTATATTCTTGCCAAAGTCCTCCGATGACTTTTGTTTAGCTAGTTTTACACACTGTTTAGCTTTCTTACATTTGTCTCTGTATTCTGTAAGAGTAAAAGCTGACTTATTTGCCAGGAACTTTTGATATGCTTTCTTCTTTTCCTTCACTGCCTCTTTAACTTCCTGTGTCCACCAGGGAGTTCTGATTTTTTTATCTTTGCACACAACCTCACCACATGCCTCTCTGGCAGAATCAATCAATGTTTCCTTCAGAGTTTGCCACTGAATCTCCAAGGTTTGATTCCTGTTCTCAAACTCTTTCATTTTCTTTTCAATAATATTTCTGTATTTTAGTCTACAGTTTACATCTGAGAGCTGCTCAACTTTTATTCGCTTTAAAACTTTCTTACATGTTATTCTTTTCAATATGAAATTCAATTTTATCCTGCTCAAGACTAAATAGTGATCACTTCCAATTTCAAATCCTCTGTACACTCTGGTGTCCTGCACCAGGGAGAAAACATCACTATCAACAATAACATAGTCAATGAGACTTTTCTTATTCCTAGCCTCTTCTCTCCATGTGAATTTGTGCACATTTTTATGTTGGAACATGGTGTTAGTAATAACCAGTCCATGTCCTGAGCAGAAATCCAACAGATATTTGCCATTATTATTAGCTTTGCTCTTTTCTCCAAATTTTCCCAAAATATTTTTGTATGTCTCACAATCATTTCCTACTCTACTATTTAGATCCCCAACAAGGACCAACTTTTCCTTTTTCATTGTGTCAGTTGCTTTTTCTAAAGCCTCAAAAAATTCCTCCACTTCTACCTTAGTAGAACCTTCTGTGGGACCATAGGCACAAATAAGTCTCATTGTCCAGTTCCCCATTCTCATATTTGCCCACATTACTCTACTTGAGACTGACTGCCATTCAAGAAGATTAGCCTCGTATTTTGTGTTGAATACTATGGCTACTCCTTCTTTTCCTTGATTGTTATTGCCTGAATATAACATTTTGTATTTATTGCTCAGAAAGATCTCACCAGTTTTGGTCTTTTTTGTTTCAGTCACCCCTATTATGTCAATCTGGTACTTATCTAATTCCTCAGCTAGCTCCATTTCTTTGCCATTCAGGCTTCTTACGTTGATAGTACCGATCTTTAACTCTGGTGATGTTGAGTTGGGGTTTGTTTTCAGATTTGTTCCAGTAGCTGACTTTTCGCTGTTCGCCCTGGTTCCCTGGCGAAAACAACGGGGGCCTTGTTTAACCGGGCGACGCCCCAGCCGGCATGAAATTTTGTCATGTTGTACCATCATTTTTTATTTTGGTTTAACCAATAAGAATACAATTTGGTCGGCTAAATCCCAAATTGCCAGCCCATCCTCGTTCGTTCAGTATCAAAGTAGATACCCAACAGGGTGCACCACGAGAAGGTGAGGATTGGACATTAGGTCAGAAGCCCTGGTCGGTTCTCCGCATTCCTTTAAAGGCTATGTGGAGGTCTCCTCTCAGTTATACAGCTTTGACCCTTAAGCACCCCTTAAATAATATAATTTTTTTTTTTTTTAATAAATGAGAATAGGCTGGTAATTTAGGGTTCAGTCAACTAAACTGCATTCTTATTGACTTAAACCAAAACAAAAAATGATGGAATTTTATTTCAGCCGGGACATCACCTAGTTAAACAAGTCCCCCTTCTCCCCCCACAGTTTTCATCAGGAAACCAGATGAAACATTGAAGTCAGCTACAGGAACAAACTGTAACTCAACAACAACAGCAGAAGAATTCAAAATAGGCAGTAAAAATATCATTGAAAAGGAGCAGAACTGGCAGACGAATTAGAGGTAGAAGATCAACATAATTGGGTGTTACTGAAAAACAAGAAAAAGACAAAAACAGACGAGATTCTTCTAAATAGCAAATACAATTGTTATATTAAGGAAATAATGATCAGGGAAAGAAAGAAGCAGCTATATTATTTAATACTGGGAGATAATATTCTTGAGTGGCAAGCAATATGGAGTATGTGAGGTGAATATCAAAATGGGGAATCAGACAACAAGACTTATTTGTGCCTAAGGTCCCACAGAAGATTCTATTAAGGAAGAAGTGGAGGAATTATGTGATTAGAGAAGGCAACTGACAAAGTTGGTTGTATTGGAGATCTAAACAGAGAGAAGGAAATGAATACCAGATATAGAAATGTTTTGAGAAAATTTAGAGAAAAGAACAGATCTAATAATAATGGTAGGTACCTGGTAGATTACTGTTCAGGACATGGACTGGTCATTACTAATGCCATGTGCCAACATAAAGATGTGCACAAATTTACATGAAGAGGGGATACAAGAAAGAAGAAACGTCACATTGTCTATGTTATTGTTGACAATGATATCATCATGATGGTTCAAGATGTTAGAGCATACAGAGGATTTAAAATAGGAAGTGATCATAATTTAGTTTTGAGTAGGATGAAACTGATCATTATATAAATGGGATAATTCTGTGAAAATTATTAAATTAAAAATTAAATTGAAGTCGCATAATTTTTATTTTGATAAGAGTGAGCTATTTGGTTAACCTATCCTTCAGATGAAAGAATACAGATTTTTAGAATTTTTTAAGATTTTTCCTGGAATCCTATTAATTATGACTATTTTTCAACTTTAGGCTTATGGGGAAAAATACAAGAAATTAATAAGCAAAACTATATACAGACTGACAGTTCAGTTAACCAACTGATGCAAGTTCTTGCGGCCTGCAGGGAAGGAGTGTGTGTCGGTCATCAGTGATATGATGTATAGTCTGCACAGCACCATGTACACACATGCAAAAAGGTCATTGTCAAATTCTCCACAGATGTAATAAGTGGGCACAGTGGCCTTGTCAGGTCCTAAATCTGTTTAGCTGGCTTCAGAGGTGTCGAGACAGATTGAATCCTGGAGGTTTGATTAGTTGGATCTGTAAGCAAGCACTTTTTTGCAGATTGTTCCAATCCTCTTTACTAGTCCTGGTGACTGTCATCTGATATTTCCACAAGTCAGATGGGAAATTTGGAGATAAGGCTGAAAGCGGGATATGGAGAGATATCTTGATGTATAGAAAGGTGCATGTTATTTCATGTATAAGTATGCCTTCTGAGAAGAATATGAAGATCAACTGCAGCAATATCTGGCTACCCAAAAGCAAAAACAACCAAAGAGCCCCGTCAACAACTGCACGAACACTCACAGTAAATGGCGATAAACCCCAATGGCACAACAAACCACCCAAGCACGTGCTTTCTATCCAGAAGTGGTGTCAAAATCCCCAGAGAAGATGAATCCAAGTGCCCAACCAAACCCAGGAAAGCTGCAATCATATCAGTAACTCTGTAAGAGATGTTAACTGAATTGAGCAAAGCAAACCCCAGCAGGACTCTGTTTTCTCATAAAAAATACCTCAGATCTTCTCCACTTGCTTTTAATAATGATCTGCTCAACAGTCAAGACCAAATCTCTCTTCTCAGAATGACTCTTACTCCAAACCTTTCTTGGCACAATCATATCACTTCTATAGCATCATCAGCTTCCAAAAAAACTTGGCATCATTTTCTGCTCAAGATGATACTTCTCTGCTGAATAGTTAGTTATTCTGTATAAATCCCAAATGTGACCAATTTGGAATAATACTGCTCTCATGTTTGGGATGGTGCATCTAAGACCTCATTAAAAATTCTTGATGCTGTTCAGTTGATTAATAACACCTCTTCAACTACTTTCCCATAGAAGATCAGTTTTTGCATTATGTCTCTTCAAGAGATATCTCCATGGCCATTGTTCACTAGAACTAGCATTTATTATATTTCCATTTCTGCCAGACCTATGGGAACTTTGGCAACAGCTGCTCAACATCCCTTTACAGTTGAACTTCAGTTTGACTGTAAAGGGATGTTTGAAGGGATGAATCATTTCCAAAAGACTACAACTTTCAAATGAACTGCAGTTCAACTGTAAAGGGATGTTGAGCAGCTGTTGCCATTCCTGTAGGTCTAGAAATATACACACGTTTGCACAAGAATAATGTTTAATTTGCCAAATATTTTGGTCTGAATATTACAGTCCATCTTCAGTGCCTACATAGGAATAGTTTTAAAAAACAAAGTGGAATACAAACAATTGATCATTCACACATAGAACGAGCTGAGTGACATATCGCTAAGTATTAGAAGAGTAAACATTTTTAAAGTCATAACTAAAGATATTAATTCAGAAATTCATATAATAATCTTAAATAACATTAGACTAATATAGGAAATTTACAAAAAAAAAAAATTAATGTGTTATGCTGATTAAACTTTAGGTCTGGCAGAAATGGGAAGCATAATGAATGCTAGTTCTGGTGATCAATAACATGGAAATATCTGTTGAAGAGACATAATGCAGAAGCTGATCTTTCATTCCTTCTGCCATAATTCTGGGGAACAGGCCTCCCCCATGAAACATTTCCAAAAGACTACAACCTACACTTCAAGAATATCAACAGATTACTCTACTCCTGAACCCTTCCCATTCATGCATTTTTTTTTTTTTTTGCTATAGGCTCTTTTTACCTTTTGTGAGTTTAACTAAAAAAGTGTGATGGATGATCTCAGCTCTGACCATGACCTAGCTATTACTCTAACTGGGTTCACAGCATGAAAATATCTCAAATCAGGTCTCGACTATTAACTGCTCTATATAAATCTGTTGGCCCAGTTCTGTGGATCCACCATATACGATAGCCACAATTAATAAAATGCCAGGAAGAAGTAATTCATTAAAATTGAAAATTATGCAGCTTCAGTTCCCTGATAATTTCCTTCAGAATGACTATACTTTTGTATTGTTATTCCAAGCCATACTTTAAAAAAAAAAAAAAAAAATATTAAGCCCAAATACATAAGAGGTTGGATGATTAATCTATAGTACATTAAGTACAGTGTATGAGAAATTTGATTTTTTATTCCATCACACTGTTACCGTTTCCTGAACATTTTGAACAAGTTACTAGAGACTTCCATTTTTTAATTTATATTCCTTAAACATGTGTGTGTGTGTGTGTGTGTATGTACGTGTGTCTTTCTCCATTATATCAGCACATTTATAGTCATGAATGTACTGATTTAATGGAGACATTCATAGTTGTGTCACGGAATACTGTTATTATGACATCTCCATAACATAATCTCATATAACTGACAATGGTAAATTCTGTCTCCCAAACATTTGAGATATCCAATATACAATGCACCTATATCCTTTAGAACCATCAATTCCCAGCTCTTACACTACCTTGAAGGCACCCAGCTAATAAACGACCATTAGTATGGATTCCATCACTGCTGATCAACATGAGATCTGCTCACATATATCACCCATCTCTAGACAAATGCAATGGAGAAGTTTGGTGAATCTCAAGTGGTTACACTTGATATCTCCAAAGCTTTTGAATGGGTCTAGAACAAAGGCTTACTAAGCAATTACTCCCATCATTTGGTCTGTTCTCAGGACTTCTGCAGTTGGATTGCCAGCTTTCTGTCTGGATGCACACTGTGAATGGTGGATGGTTCTTTATCCTCTCACCATTCAACTAATGCCAGGGTTTCACAAGGGTCTGTTCTCTCACCAACCCTCTTCCTTCTATATATCAATAACCTACTTCAGTTGACCTCCAACCAAATACACAGTTCTGCAAATGACAGCACATTGCACTTCTCCCTTTCATTTGATAAACTTTACTCTACACAACTCACCTCAACCTACAGAATATCAACCACTACTTTCCTCAATTCTGATCTCCAGGCCATTCTCCAATGGGGCTCAGATAACCTCGTCAACTTCAGCGCTAGTAAAACCCAGTTCTGTCTTATTTCTCACAAAAAAAGAACCATTTTCTCCTGGTATTATTTTTAACAACACTCAAATTTCCAGAGAAGATGAGATTTCTCTTATTGGAATCACCCTGACATGAAGCCACTTCTGGCATAAGCACATCACAACCATTGCATCCTCAGTTTCTAAAAAAATTAGGATTTTTCTTTCACTCAAGATGTTACTTCACCTCTGAACAGCTGTTAACCTTGTACAAATCATAAATCTGTCCAGCTATTGAATACTGCTTTCAGATTTAGGGTGAGGCCCTCTAAGAGCATCCTCAAAATTCTTGATTCAATACAGAGGAGGGCGATTAGACTGATTAATAAACGATCTCTTAACTCACTTCATCCACTTTCGAACAGCCGCTTGGTTTTGGCAATATGTGTATTCTATAAATATTTCCATTATATAGCATCAATAATTCTTCTATTCAATACTAAGTCTGTTGGAACAAGTGCAGCTGCCACTCAACATCCTTTCACAGTACACATTTCATTTCCTCCATCTTAATCCCTGTTACTGCTGTATTGTGGAACAGCCTTTCCCCTGATATGTTTCCTAAGGAATACAATATACAGGCTTTTAAAAAAAATGTAAACAAGTTTCTCCTTCCCCAACCCACTACTCATACATGGCACTAACATACTATAGGTTGATTAAAAGATATCTCATGTATGGGCTCAACATACATGAGAAAAAAAAAAAAAATTCCAGAGTCTCAGTCTCATCAATGGAGACCATTTCATTCTACACGATCCACTGTCTGTATTACATAAGGTACTGCCATATTACACCTCCCTATATAGAAATCTTGTCTGTTAATTGCATGTGTTTTGACTTGTCTGCCAGTTTTGCACAATGAAAAACCAGAATTTTTGGGAGCAAGTGCATGCTACCTTCATTGAGACTGGCTAATTCATTGAAAAAGTTTACATAAGTTTATGTAGCGGAGCTGAAAGGCTTCAATGGATGGATTCATATCCTCTATTTCAATATTTTATTTATGCCAAATTGAAGCCAAATCTAAGCACTATATAATTATTTGATTATGCAAGAGTTAAGTTCATCATAAGAGTTTACTTATGATGAACTTAACTCTTTAACAGGACTGTTGTGCTAATGAACAGAGGGTTTCTGCCTTATCTGTGATGAGAACGGACAGTTCAAAACAGCCTGTCAGGCCAATCCAATTTAAGCACTAATAAAAGCAAATATATGGGTTCCTGGGCAGTCTGTGTTTTAAGTAGTGCAAACCACGGTAACTTCAATGCCAAAGATTTTATTCTCATAAGCTCAGAGAGCTTATGAGAATAAAACCTCAAAACAGTTTCTTTCTATATTTGGCTATAAAATATAGCTGGATCCATAATACTCCCTGTTTCAATTGATGAACATGAAGATTTTGTTTGTCATGAAAGTGAACTCTAGTCTTGTCAAAATTGTATTGAATCTATGAAGATGCTATGTTTTAAGAGAATTTAAGAACACAAATGCTTACCTGTTTCAAGAACTGTGATGCATTCATTAATTCTGTACAACCATAAATAATTTTTTTGGATGATGTTCCAGCTTTTCCCTGTAAGAGGAAAAATGAAGAAATAATTATGAAGTTTAAATTGCAACTAATACAACTAACTAATATGAATGAATTGTTAATTTATGTTTCTCATCTTATTTACAAAAGATATTAATGTTGATAAGAAGTTTTAGTTTCTTAAATTAAGTGTATTTTCTAATCACTGTAACCAACAATTGAGAAAGAAATATTTATATGATAACTTCAGATAAAAAGACATGTTGAATTCTACTCATAGGAAACTATAGCTTAGTCAACAGGTCTCATATAGAGATGGCAGAGTTTCTCATTCTGGAAACTTGGTCTCTCTACCTCCCAAAACAAACAGGCCAGAGAACACATCAAGTAACAGAATAGTAGACTATGATAATAGAATGGGCTACCTCATCATTATCACATATCATCATAGCAAATACTGTAATAGCAGTTGACTGAAAAACATCAAATTATCTAGATGTAAAACCACCAAGCCTAAATGAGTAAAAAGGAAAATTAGAAGAATTAGCATTAAAAAAAAAACATGCATCAGACATGATACAGTTGATCCTTGAATGATGCAGGGATTAGGGACCCCCCTCCCCACATTGTTCGAAAATCCACGTATAACGTTTGACTCCCCAAAAACTTAACTACTAATAGCATACTGTTAACCAGAAACCTTATCGATAACATGAATTGTTGATTAATACATATTTTGTATATTATATGTTTCATTGTTGGAAGTTTTTTAATTGTTTTTTGCCCTATATTAGTTACCCCAGTCCTGAAAATACTTCAGGCGCAAACTTTGTTTGCTTACACTCGAATAAAGGATTAAACCAAGTATATAATTTCTTGGTATCTTTAATTCATATGTATTATATACTGTATTCTTACAACAAAGAGTTAGAGAAAACAACATGTTATTAAGAAAATCATAAGGAAGAGAAAATACATTTACAGTACTATACTGTATTTATTGATACTGTAAGTTTATGTTATCTGTTTGTCTGTCTGTCAGTACCTACATCAATATTCTCTCATATGACAGAAAACACCGTAGATTTTATACGTATTACTAACACCAGACATCAAAAATGAAAAGATAATGAAAAAGGAATTCATATTTATTTATTTACAGGTATAGCGATTTATGCACTGATAATGAAGAAGCAGCAATATGATTGCTTTATGGTAGCCTCGTGCATTCAATACTATTGCTTCGCGGTAGCCTAGCCTATACACAAATGAATCGTTATAAAATTTTTATTTTATGCAGTTATGATTTAATACTTTAAATTTAAGTGTTTGTGTGTGTAAGTTTTGATAAATTTTAAGTTTGTTATAATAGATTTGTGTATATTTTATGGCAGTAAATTATAAAAGAGGCTAATATCTACATTTCTAAGCTACGCTGTTCGTCTGCAAATTTTTTCAAATCGTCAATCTCTAAAAAAAATTTCCAATATATTTATTAAAAAAAAAAAGCATATAAGTGGATTTGCGCAGTTCAAACCAGCATTCTTCAAGGGTTAATTGTACAATTATTTAATAAGTGATAGTTTAGAATGCTTTTCGAAATTTATTTCTTGAAACTAACTTTTAGATTTATCAAGTTTCCAAAAATTTGTCTCCTACATCTTGTTATGGAATTAATATGCATATGATATGCGAAATGACCTTTGTCTGTTTATTCATTTTACAATTAATGGCATTTCATTTTTGATATCTCCAGCAGCCACCCTCTTATCCACTTAACCAGCATCATATCCATCTCCATTTATTCTAATTTGAGTAATAGAGTTCCATATGGTATTCTGTCAAATGCCTTTGCAAAATCCAGCAAAATCATCATGCAGCCATTTCCTTTATCCAACCCACTCTTACTCTATTATAAAATAGTTCATAAATTACTAAGGCATGACTGACCCTTCACAAAGCCATGTTGACTCTCAATATAGCATCATAAATTTTATCTACCCATCCTTGAATTCTCTTTTCTACCAATTTTTCTAGTACTTTTACCACCATGCCTGAGATTCTGATTGGTCTATAATTTGCTACTGTAGTTTTAGAATCTCCCTTCTGCAAGGGAATCATTTTTCCCTCTTTCCATATCCTTGGAACTCTATCAGAGCCGTGACATAAATTAAAGAGCCCAGTGAAAGGCATTGCCAGTTCCCTTGTACATTCTCGCAAAACCCTAGTTGATATCCCATCTAATTCCAGATGTATTTACATTGAGATTCTGCAATATCCTAAGAACCTCCAATTCATCTGCTTTTGTTCCCACATTAGCGTCTGTCACATAGGTTAAAGTAGTTAATCGCAATAAGATGATATACCCTTGCAAAGTGGTCACTGAGCAACTCAACTATTTTTATTCGCTTCGGTCTCCTCATGACCATCAACACTTATTAAGGTTAATCTTCCATAGTCATTCTTCCTCTTACTTGCCACAGAATGAAAGAACTCTTTGGGATTTCCTTTGGCCTGCTCAGCTAGATTCTTCTCACAATCTGATTTTGCCTTCCTTGCCATGCTGGTCATCTTTCTTGTTTGAGCCTCATACTGTTCATGAGTTTGCTGGTCACTTTTCTCTTTATATACCCTACACAACATTTTCTTTTTTTTTTTTTTGCAGCTCAAGCTTAATGATATTGCTCATCCATCTAACTCCTTTCCAATTAACCCTTCTTACCCTAGGTACACAACTTAATACTGCTTCCTATAGATGACCCTTAACTACATCCCATGTGGTGTTTTACTTACCATCTTTACCATGCGGTGTTTTATGCCATGGTACAAATTTAAGCTTCTTCCTAAGCATGTCATAATCACCTGCCTCTGGTTCCAGAAATTCTTCTTCCTATTCTTGATAAAATATTCCTTATGTTTTACAATCTCCCAAGTCAATTACCAATTTGAGACAATGTTGTCACCTTGATTATGAATAGCTCTTCTGATCCTAAGACCATGTCCAATACTCTTCCACCCCTAGTTCCCTCTGTTAAATTCTGAATGAAACTAAAATTAAATTAATTAACGTTTCCTATAGAATTAACATGGGTTTGCAATTTGAATCACATATTGATATATTGGGCATACTAAATTCTTGTAATTTACCAAAGTATTACTAAATTGAGGATATTTTCACTAATGTAAAATGTTGTAATTTGCTTAAATGTTTAAACCTTGCTGCTTTTGTGCAAGTACTTATAAATTGCTGGGAGAAAAGATAATCCGATTAAGTAAAAGTGGCCGGAATCTAAACACGTGCACCCTTTAGGTAAGCACGTAGACCAACCCCCCAAAACACACACACTCGGAAGAGCATGCTAGAATTCCGTGTGTGGTGCTAAGTACTGGGTGACATGGAAAAAGGGGAGGAGAAAACAATGACGTAGAAGAAATCGGTAGTGTGCAATTTAAAAAGTCGTTACAGCACCTAAAACGCGCTCGGACTCTTATGCTTTTGGACTCATGCTCTGGTGTGTTGCAACCTCCTCGTGGCATCTTCTCATCCCCCTCTTTTCGAAGCAGGCTCGAGACAAAGACTGAAGAACTATGCCATGAAATTCTTGAACGTTTATCAGTCAGCGATCAGCCCAGCGGAAGGAAATCTCCGATGTTTCTGGAGATATCATTACGATGTTGTGCCAGTTGACCAGAGAACAACATATGCCTATTTTCGGTGGTGGAGATAAGTACAGCTCGGACCCTTGAAGAATGCCTCAGATAAAGTGGAATGAACCAGGAATCGAAAATGATTGTCCAGTCGTGATATGTGAAGTGGCCAAACAGTTCCCCAGCAGTTGGTAATGTACAGTCTATGTTTTTATAAGTAATTGTGTATTAGAAGACAGTTTGTAACTATAGGATGGACCTCTAGATTGCTTTACTTTTAAAATAGAGAGATTATGAAATTTTAGTGAAAGAATTAATGTGAGAGCACGTAGAGATAACTTAGAGATTCAATTAGCGAATATCCTTTGTATTGAAGAGTATGTTTGATCTATTAAATAGAAGCTGTAAACTATATATGAAGTTCTTTGTTTTGTATGCTATGGTAAAGATAGAGTTTGAATAATTAATGCTCATTCCTTAGAAATTGTAGATTACTTTATTAGCGTATATTCATAAAGTGTAAGATGCTTCAAATGAAATTAAATGTTTTGCTTTTTAAGTTTAACTGGTGACTTGCCTGATTTTCTTCTCTATTGCACTTTCTCATAAAATGCGGACCACAGTGGGAGATTAATTAATAGAGAGGCTATAACTGCAAAAGTAATTTATAGTGAAATAAGCTTGTATGCTAAACTGTGTTCTGGTTCCTTGATTCTGCACTCTTTGTTAATCTAGGATTCAGGGTGGCACAGGATAATATAAATTTTCCCTGAATCCGAAAAAGGAATCAGATCCAGTATTGAACAAAGGAATTTGTGTTGACCATTAGCAATCCCTTTGTCCTTAAACCACTAGCATCGTTCTTAAGAGTGAATAAAGGTAAAGATCGGTCCAGAGAGAATATTGAGACTAATAAGGTAATTTATGTGTTAGAGATAAGTTCAATTAGTACAAGCATATCTAGACAAAAATTTTAGAGAACAAAGAAGAAAATAGAGAAAAATCTTACAATGAAATAAGTAATGATTTTACAAAATTGTTAAATATTGTTATTTATATATTTTATACTTAGTTTGTTGCTGATTAAATCCTTTCTTATTCAAAACCCTACTGGCTGCTCTATTGTTACGTCGTTGCTTTCTCTATATTTTACTGCTTTATATCTTCCAATTCTATCTTTCTATCGCTATTTTACTTCTTCAGATATCGGGCCTAATATGCTTACATCTAGGATTGTTTCCTTTTCGGATACTGGCAAATTTATATTTTGCTGTGCTAGCCAGTATCCTATAGCAGAAAAGGATCCTTACTCAGAGAGACAATACTAGATTCTGAGGCGTTCTTACACAATGATCTACTTTAACACTGCCGTATAGATTCAGATTATTGCAGTCGTGACCTAAATCTATAATTATATACACTTTCTAATTCCTTCCCACCAAAATAGGGTCTATTTTTATAAGTGGTAGTTTGGAATTGTAATCAGGCATGACTCAGGTTTAGGTAAATATGACATGTTTATTGGAATATCTAAACAGAATACAAAGTTCATATGCTCAATTATGACTCAATACTAAATGAAAACTCGAGTTAAGAGGTTAACATATTTTAAATTAATTAAAGGTCATAAAGCATGCGAAACACTATAACTGCATATTGGGATAGATAGCAAATGATATGAAGTTAAACTAAAATTCCTTTCTGTAATGCTATTCATAAGATAATATAAACAAACATTCTAATGTTACTCAGTTACTAAAATCCACAATTCTGATCTCATTAAGTTAATCCTATCCCATTCAATTACTAAAGATATTTTCCAAACAATTCTTCTTACTCTCTCAAAGGAGGTTAACTTTCTAATTAGAGACTGTCCACAGAGTTCTTTAGAATACTGTTCTTAATTTCACATTCGCAAACAATCTTCTCTCTTCTTATGAATTTTATACACAAAAATAGAGTAATTTCACCTTACCCAACTTTTTCTGCATCTTTCAGCACCACGTGTATGTCTGGTTACTTCTTGTCTATTGACTGTCCATACGCCAACATAGGGGTTACGCTATCTTCATTATTTCTGCCAAAAACGGACTTAAATCTTTGCATTTCAGGAACAACTCGATGGGACGTCTCAGCAACGGCTTGATTCTGCTAGGACTGGAAATTTTTACCTTCAGCTCTGCGTAGAATCCTTCTCCATTTTCAGAAAGCCTGCTGTCTGACATCTTATTTTAGCACAGATGCTTCATCCCCCCCCTTTAGGCGAACTCCCGAGCCACCAAACAGAAAAACGATACAACAAGAGTGATCTCTGATACGCCGCTCGTCCCCTTATATTCCTCCTTAGAGCACCCTCTTTTTCCTCAGTCCCCTTTGCACACGACCCATATCTATCTTTTCACCCCTTGGGCTCATCCTTTGCTTTTTCCTGACGCTGTTATGCTCTTGTATTCCCAGAATTCGCATCGATATACGTTCTGCTTAAGCGACTGCCGTCAGCGTTACGCTGTACACGTGTTGTTTTATACCTTCCAAGAATTATTATTTAGTAACTATTTGATGACTCACAGTTAATTTTACACAGCTTAAGTGAGGCTTAAATTAAGTCAGATTATCCCTCTTATAAAACATACTCTAATAAAATCTTAATATGAACACAATAGATTAAATATATCGTACATGAAATAAGGAATGCATTTATACATAAAGTGAAGAAGTTTCACTTTGAATTTTAGCTGATGTGCAGGTATTTCTCTTTTTTTTTTTGTAAGTTTAATATGTTGGATTCTGAATGAATGATTTCTTTGCAAGATTCCTTCATTCAGGATCTAACACCTCCATCACATGCTGGCTTAAGTAATTATCTCTTAGCAGGTGTATAAAATTGAATTTTCTTCCTGCCGTGTGATCTTTCTTTCTTCCAGTCTATATCTCCATAGCTGAAGTTCCGATAATAATCACTTGGCCTGTATTCGTACTAATTTGGTGATGCATGTCTTCCAGATCATCTGTGGAACACTCTGGCCTATAGCAACAACCAACTGTATATTTTGTTTAACTGACCTTAATCTCACACCAGATTGTTCCAAATGAACAGCCACCCTCCTGCCTGTATTCTATTCTTTTTGGTTGCAATTTATCTGCTATCATCAGCAGTACTCCTCCCCCAATTCTATCTTCCTTAAAATACTAAACTCTTCACATTTAATCTAAACACATGCTGTTAGCTAAGTCTCACTAATGCTTATAACTATTGGCTAAGTTGCATTAAATAATGCCAAAGCCTCCTCCCTCTTGTTCCTGATACCTCTGGCATTAGTATATAGAAACTGCAGCATCCCTTTAATCCTCCATCCACCTTTACTTTCTGAATTGACTATCCTATTCAATATTTTTGCTTGAGAAACTAGATTTCTCATTTGGTCATTCTCACATTCACTTGCTTCATGGGTGCCTACACACAAATTCACTTGCTTCTACTCTAACTGCTTAAGTTTCCCTGAATTTGCACTTCAGCATGCTTGGTGAACAGAGGTCTCGAGAAAATTAACACCAAAACCATTTAGACAGAGTCCATCAGCATTGTACAAATCCTTCTTTCTGTCCAACAGCCATAGATCCACAAATTCTATATCATTCTTTTTTGCAAACTCTACATATAGACTATCAATGCCCTCTTCTTAAGTTCGCATTTATCTCAGCATTGTAGGAGACATGATCTTCACCTTCTTGCTCTTCAGTTTTGCCTCTTCTAACAACTCCTTAACATCCTCTCTCAATCATTTCCTTCAATTTACCTTTTTGCAACCGAATGGCGTGGCTAATATTGTGGTTTGTTAGTTGGTGAATTGAGTGGTGGAGACAGAGAGTTGTTAGAAGACCAAGAAGGCGAAGGAGAATAATTTTCTCCTTGACTTGTTTTTCTTGTTTGTTCAGTTGGTCTTTATTATTCTTTCAGATCACCTGCTGCTTTCTTTTTTTCAGCCCTGCTTAACTCTTTTTTTTCAAATTTTTCAATTTTGTGCTTCGTCCTATGAAGGATAACATTTAAGCGCACTCTTTCTTTATTAATATCCATTTCGTTCTTCATTTCCACAGCTGCACATTCGGCATTAATAACATCGTTTTCTTTTCCATCTTACCATTGGTATTTGTTGCATTCTTGTCACCTAACAGACACTAACTTTTGAAACACTTAATAAATACTCTCTCTCCAGTTTCAATTTCCTTCCACATATTCTTTAATTTTCTCAACGAATACATTTCACACACACACTGCACTGAATAAAATCTTGCAAATTAAAATCATCAGAAAATATTGTTCATCGCGTTGATGCCATGCCAACAATATCACAATAAAAATGTTATATCTTTATAACATTTCATAAGATATTAAATACTCTCAAAACACGAAAGTCTATAGTAATACACTAATTCTCTAAGGAAAAAATACAATAAAACAGACAAAAAAATGGCTAAATTTTTTGTCTGTTTTATTGAGGTGACGGGGGGGGGGGGGGGTTGAGTGTGTTGGATCTGATAATAACATCAGAAAATATATCCATAACCAAGGGAGACACTCTGCCTCCAATTGGGGAAGGTGACCATGCAGTCTTGTTCTTGGAAGTTGCCATATATGTGGAATTCGTTGTCAAGAAATGGTTTGTGTTGAACTATAAAAAAAAAACTGGTAATTATGACAGACTTAGGAGTCATCTTGGAGCAGTGCTATGGCTTGAGAAGCTACAAAGTAACAATGCCAGTGTTAGTAGTGCATGGAAAGCAGTTAGAGATTGTGTTTGAGAGAAGCAGTGTTAGACTGCATACCAAAGGTCAGAAGGATAAATCAAGCAGGAACTAACTGGATTAGTAGAGATATAAAGCGAGAGCTGCAAAAAAAGAAAAAACTGTGGAAGGAATATAAAGAAAAAGGTGATTAGCATGCTCATGAGAAGTACAAAGCACAAGCAAGAAGGGTGACTACTTTGGTTAGAAAGGGCAAAATCAGATTATGAGAGAAAATTAGCTTAGTAAGCCAAAGTAAACCCCAAAGAGTTTTTTTGTTATGTGGTAAGTAAGAGGAAAAATGACTATGGTAGGATGACTTTAAATAATGCTCATGGTAGGAAGGTGACAGAGGCAAAAGCAATATGTGAGTTGCTGAGTGATCATTTTGCAAAGGTGTATCATCCAGGTGGAGAGCCTCCACAGCTCAGGCGGTATAGACAAAGCCCTTTGATCAGAAAGACTTGGGTTCAATTCCTGTCCATGATGTGAGGAACCTTTATCTGGTCTCTTTCGACGAAAGGCGAGTTAGCTAGTCGCATAAGGAGGTAGGGTTTTTTTCACCAGGAAACTCGTGTTTTTCGTCCTCCAGAACAGGCAAACTGGCTCCGTGAACATAGGCAGTTACAGGCATAGGGTTAACCACCTTATCCTCGAATTATGGTTGCAGTTGCGAAGTCCAAGAATAGTTGGAAGGTGTTCGTGGGCACTTAAGTGCCTTAGGACCACTGATGATGATGTATCGTCCAGGCAGAGACTTTGTAGTTGCTGATGTGATAGAGACATATATCAAAACGGAGGTAAATGAAGAGGAGGTGTTCAGCATTTTAAAAAAGGAAAATATGCAAGAGAATTGGCATTACCTCTGATGAAGTTGTTCAATCTAAGTCTCAGCTCAGGCAGGACTCCAGGGGATTGTAAAGAGGGTAAGATAGTTCCACTGCATAAAAGTGGCTCCAAGACAGAGGTAGAGAGGTAGCAAACTACAGACCAGTGGACAGGGATGCAATACTCTATACTGGGCAGAATGGCATTGTAAAAGATAGGTCTTGTCTTAGTAACTTATTTGCATTTTATAATAAAATGACAGCAGAAATGAATAAAGGAAATGGCTATATCATGATAATGCTGGGCTTTTGCAAAGGCATTTGACAGAATACAATACCACATGGAAAACTATTACAAAAGTTGGAGCAAATAGGAATGAATATGAAGAATACACCAGAGAATAGTATATGGTGGAGTGGAATCTAGGAGAATGAGGGGTGACCAGTGAAGTACCTCAGAGTTCTATACTAGGGCCACTACTCTCACTACTCTTTAATTTCTATATCACTGATATAGAGAAAGATTTAAGAGGGGATATTTGGTTGTTTGCCGATGAGGCAAAACTAGGGAGAGCAATAGTAGATATAGGTGAAGTAATATCCTGCTGGGTGATTTAAATAAATTGGCATTGTGGGCAAAGGCTAATGATTGTCAATTTAATGTTGCAAAATGTAAGGTTATCACTTCGGGTTGAAAAGGTTGCATACAGAGTATCATTTTGATGGTACTGGATTGCAGGAAACTGATGAGGCTAGGGACTTGAGGATAATGGTGGACAGAGAATTCAAGTACAGAGGGCATATTGCAAAAGTTAGTAAAATGGCTCAAAAAACACAATAACAAGTAAAGATAGGGAAGTTATCTCTCTTTATAAAGCTTGATTTGGCCACATCTTGACTACTGTGTACAGATTTTATCACCTGAGTTTCTTGTGGAACAGGAGATAGTAAGAAGAGGAGATATTCAGAGATGAGTGACTAGACTGGTGGCAGATCTGTGTTATACTCCCTAATTCAGGTTGAAGGTTTGTGGGATACAAAGTGTAGTAGATAGGAAGAAAAGAGAGGACATGATAGAAACTTTTTACATATTAAACAGGATTTATAAAATTGATGCAAAGAAAAATTTTCAATATATGACAAATAGTCAGGGAACATCCGTTCAGGTTGTGTAAGAGTGTGGTTAGCAAGGGATGTGAAGACCAGATTTTTTGCATGGAGAGTGAATGAGTTAAATGAAATGACAGAATTAGTTGTGAGTGCTCTGACAGGGAACGAGTTTAAGAAGAGGTATGATATAATTTGTGCATATAATAGTTTGGGCTCCCGTGATGAGTCTCCAGACTCCATGGAGATATAATATAATAATAATAATCAACCAAGTCAAGCTACCAAAAACTTCTCAACCTTGTTCCGAAGTTTCTGGCATTAGTATACATGCATTTTATGGTTTTGAAATCTGAGAAAGTGCATTCAGTATTCGTTAATCTTTCTCATTCTCACACTCACTCACTTCAAGTGTGTTTGTATACCTCACCTGCATCTTTTCTAATAGCCTTCATTTCATTGAGAGAATAGAAGTGTTGCCTAACATTGCACTTCCATTCTCTCAATAAACAACACTTTCCAGACCCACAAGTCCAAATTCATTCAAGTATAATTCATCAATAATGAATTTTATCAAATTCAATGCAAACATCTAAAAATTGCGCACCATTCCTCTTACACAACCACATACTGACTCATTTGCTATCCTAGCATTTCCTAGTTCAGACCTATCACATCTTTATAAACTTTACTCTCCCACTTTTCTTTTTAATAAATAAAATAGCTTTACTAACTGCAGTGACTCTCACTGTAGTATATACCATTATAACAAACAATGCTGAAAGGCCTACCAAAGGCACAATGCTTTCCAAAGTAAATTCACTATAACAAACCATTTATTATAATAAAGTACAATTGAACTTCACAGACATGGAATCAAAGAAACAATTTGTTATAGTGGATAGTACTATAATGCATTTTATTTAGAAAACATTATGCCTAAGGCTTTGATCCGACTATTTGATCAAAGATCAATAGATGACTATTCAAGTAATCTTAAACACTGTTTTTTTATTTACCTTGATATAGTCCACCAAATTTTGATATTCTATATAGTTTCCTCCTCCAACTACAAACACTATAGCCTGAAAAATATTAAATATACAAATAAGCAAAGCAGAAAATGAATTTTTTAATTCATTTTTTTAATGGAAGCAAACATTAAAACAACAGAAAAAAACACTTTAAATAATACTGCATCATCGCAATTAAGCAACTGTCATATATACTACAAATGCCATTAATAAGAAGATATCTATTATAATGCTTTTGACATTAAAATCAAATTCTCAGTTTATAAGAATTTGCACGACCTGTGTTGCTCAGTGGAAGTGGCATTTGCATTCACAGTTCTAGGCTACTGAAGTAGAGAAGTTATTCTCTCTCTTTATGAGGCTATGATTTGGCCACATCTTGACTACTGTGCAAGTTCAATTCTAGTTACAACAGAAGAATTCTTTCTTTGACTGGGTCCTGAGTTAGTCGATCTCTGGCACAGGTAAATGGTTTTTTTTTCCCTCCTAGAAAGTCAAGAAAATCAACCATAGAACCCACACTATTTAAACAATGATACATTGTGTTAGGGTTAGGAACTCTGGTAAATTTTGGAATCATTTGATTATTAAATTGTAACAATATTCAGTGATTGTTTCGCCACCTATGCATGCATCTGTACATGTTTAATCGTATTTGTGTCAAATAGTTGTGATGGATGTACAGAATATATGCACACAGTTCCTTTTTTTTTTAGCAGTTGTGTTATTGGTTATTAAGAAATACTTAATATTAAAATACTTAACTGATATTAATCTCTCTATTTCGCATATCATAAATCCTTTAATATGGATCAGTGATTAAAAATGAGATGTTTGAAACTTACAATACAAAATAGTGAAGGAAACTGTTTAGAAAGAACACACTGATGCATTATAATGCTGATGTTAAAAAATAAACATCTTTATAATTATTCCTGTTTGAATGATATATTATGATAACTTCTCTCAAATTTGCTTTACCTGAGGGGGGGGGGGTATGTCGGTGTTCAAAAATCTTAAAAGGTGTACATGGATATGGAAAGTTTGGGAAACACTGCTTTAAAATATCTAATTTCTAAGGTTTAAGTTTATTTTAGAGAAATTAGTCATAACAAAAGTACACATTTCATAAATTTGAATACAATTAAAAATTTATTTAACTTACATCTTGGAAGGGTGAACGGTTTCTTGGAATTGAAGAGCTGTAGGAGAAAAAAAAATATTAAAAAATTAAAATAAAAAAGGTAGTTTTAATTAACTTGATCTGATTCCCAACCATGAAAGGTTGTAAACCTATAGTACAATTAGTACTGTGGATGAGCTATGATTTATTTAATTTTATTTATTAATTTACATTCTTAATTTTTTACATAATCCATGCATTATTATTTATGCTAACATTCTGTTAGCTGTAATGACTAACATCATCATAACACCAACATGTTGCACACTTCTCTTAATTTTGATTGTCTCTGTGTTGGTGTTATGATGATGTTAGTCATTACAGCTAACAGAATGTTAGCATAAATAATAATGCATGGATTATGTAAAAAATGCAACGCTGACAGACACAGGAAGCATGGAATAGCAGCAATAATATAACAAAGATAAATATAATAATAATAATAATAATGTAAATGTTTCTTTTATGAATAACCCATCTGTGAAATAAGCATGGAATCACTCTTGTTAAGATTTGATTGATGATATATTTTCTTATCTGCAACACTTACTCCCTTCTTTGCAAGTGTTCTCTATTTTGGTTTAACTCTGCTGAAATTCTCAGAACTTAAATAACATAAGCAACAAGGATATTCTGAATTGGATGTAGAAATTGATTGAGAGATACAACCCACTGAAATGTTTGCAAAGGGAGTCGCCCCCCACCCAAACTTTCCCTTCATTAAATTTTCAGGGGACCTTAAAAACATAAGGAAAAAAAAACAACAACTCTATTCCAAAGTTGGTCAAAACAGATTGAATGATGATAATGATGCAACCTGCAGAGGCTGCACTATCATTCAATCTATTTTACCTACTGTGGAAGAATCACTTCCTCCTGTCTCACCCTTCATTTCATTATAGTCTAATTATTACATTTCAGGATGAATGCCTCAAAAGACTTTTAACAACAAGAAATAACTATATTCTAAATCTGGTTGAAACTGGATGAACAATGCAACCAGTGGAGGTGTCTATAGAGAGGAAATTACCACAGTTACTGTAGTGTAACTGAACTGAAATGCTCAGATCTAAAGCAATGTAAACAATTATATTTCAGATATGGTTAAAACAGATTAAAACATGTGATCTGTGGAGGATTCCCTAGAGCAGTGGTTCTCAACCTTTGTGAGACCATGGCCTGGTAAATTCTTTTTTTATAAGATGAGAGCCTGGTCCAAATAAATTTACTAGTAAATACCTTTCCAAAATTTTTTAAAGTTCATACATTAACATAAGTTTTAATAATTAATTATGGCATAATCATAAAGAATATTAGTACACTTATGTATACGGTGTGGCATGCTAATATAAATTACATTTAAATTAGTTATCACTGGACTAATGAAATCTTGTAGCATATTGTAGTTTCCTCAGGCCAACATCATTAATTTGTGCTAATTTTCATCAACATATCCCATTCTCGTCACCATAAATTTATAATATCATTCAGTGTAAAATTGATTATTATATTATTAAATTGATTTTAGTGATGTTGGTTTAAAAAAAAAAAAAACGTAGTGAGAAAAAATTTATGCATTGTAACTCACTATAAAAGTCAGCTGAGCAGGTAGGCAGCAGAAATCCATATGAAGGATATCAACTTGTCAGTGAAACAGTTATTATCGCATAACACTCGCCATTTATTTATATATGCAAAATATGTAATTTAATAAATAAAAATGTATGAATCTCTCAATTCTAAACACTAGTTCCAATAATAATTAATATTTTAAATTTAGAAATGCAGCACTTTAATACAGCAATTATAAGTTACTGAAAAAGTTACACTTAGTTTTTTTTCTTACAACTGAGTTTTTAAAGGTTATTAGGCTAGTGAGAATTTTTGTTGCTGTTTTCTGTCCATTAGCTTATTAATTCTGGGCTGAACTGAAGTGATAGTGAAATGGAGGCAGTCAGAAATTTGCAGGCGGTTCCTCTGTTTCGTTTTAAGCACAGTCATGGCAGAAAATGCAGTTTCACAAAGATATGTGGTGGAAAAACAAAGAAGAAATCTCATTGCTATTTCATGTAAATTTGGATATTCATTTTTCATTCTTATCCAGAATTTCGAATTATTCATCATCAAATTCCTGCCATGTACCCTCAAGGGGTGTACAGGTTATGATAGTACTACATGAAAAAAATTACATCATTATTAATTTCCTATCTACAATTTTCCTCCAAATCAGTTTGTTACTTGTCAAGACTCCAATATTATCAGATCTTATATTTCTATTGTCTAAGGCACTTTGTACCGTATCAATCCACCTATATCTAGGTCTTCCTCTGGGTCGTTTTGCTGCCAACCTGGCAGAGAACACTTGTTTTGCTAATCTTTCCTCGCCCATTCTGTTTAAGTTACCATACCACCTGAGATTAGCTCTGCTAACGCATTCCTGGATGCTGACAATATCAAGTTCTTTCCTAATATCCTTGTTTTTAATATGATATTGCCATTGATGCCATCTGTTCATGCCTATAATCTTTCTCAGGACTCTCATATCTGTGGTCTCTAGTCTTTGGTTAAGTGCTTTACTTCTGACCCAGCTCTCAGATCTATAAGTTAAAACTGGTTTGAACACTGTCTTGTATACAGCTACTTTAGTGTTCCGACTAATTTCTCTCTTATTCCATATGAATTTATTCAGCTGACTTCCCACCATACCAGCTTTGCTGATTCTGTTGTCTATTTCCATATTTAATTTACCATCTTCACTAAAAATCATGCCCAAGTAGCTGAAATGTTTTACTTGTTCCACAGGTTCGCCATTCACAGTTGACATTTTCAATGATTTTGTGTCTTTTTATTGCTGACCTTCATACCATATCTATTACAACAGCTATTCAATTTAGTCAGAGAATCTTGCAGACTCGTAGCGGATTTATTAGAAGTATAACATCATCCGCATAAAGAAAAGAGCTGACATTAATTTCTCCAATTTTGATATCATGTTTAATACCACTTTCCTTCATAATGTGATTAATATAGATAATGAATAACAGAGGGGATAATGTACATCCTTGTCTCACACCAGATTTAACATTAAACCATCAACTGCTGACTTACAACTCAAATAAAGACTAAGTATTGCTTGATATAATGCCCCATTGGCACCATATAACTGTAGCGTATTGAATAGCTCCTCTCTTGGCACCTTGTCATATGCCTTTTCCAAATTGGCAAAACTTAAATACAGATCTTTGTTATATTCCCATGCATTCTCTACTATTTGTCATAAAATGAAGATCTGATACTGACAACCTCTATTTGGCCTGAATCCAGCTTGTTCTTCCACAATTATTCTCAACCGTTTCTCAAGTATATTTGCATAGATCTTGCCAGGAACGTTCAGTAGGGAAATACCTCTGTAATTCTCACATGCAATTTTATTTCCCTTTTTGTATATGGGTACTATGAGAGCTCTACTCCAATCATCGGGAATTCGTCCCTCTGTCCAGGCTTTCTGAACTATGCAGTGCAACTACTGTAAGACTCGTTTACCACCATACATCAGCATTTCTGGTCGAATATCATCTACTCCTGCTGCCTTTCCACATTTCAAGCCTTTGATAGCTTTTTCTACTTCAAGTATGGATATGTATTCCTGACTGCATGCCTGGTCAATGTTTTTTATCACTGTGCTGTCATCACTGCTTGTTTCATTTAGCAGTTTTTCAAAGTAATTACTCCATACTTCAAGAATATCTTTTTCTCCCATTTTCATGTCACCTTTATCATCTCTAACTCCTTTTACAGCACTCTTTCCTCCATTTCTAAGCTTCTTCAACAACCTCCAGAATATTTTGCCACCTTCTTGATATTTATTTTCTATATTCTTGCCAAAGTCCTCCCATGACTTTTGTTTAGCTAGTTTTACACAGTGTTTAGCATTCTTGCATTTGTCTCTATATTCTCTAAGAGCACAAGCTGACTTATTTGACAGGAACTTTTGGTATGCTTTCTTCTTTTCCTTCACTGCCTCTTTAACTTCCTGTGTCCACCAGGGAGTTCTGGTTTTTTTATCCTTACAGACAACCTCACCACATGCCTCTCTGGCAGAATCAATCAATGTTTTCTTCAGAGTTTGCCATTGAATCTCCAAGGTTTGATTCCTGTTCTCAAACTCTTTCATTTTTTCTTCAATAATCTTTGTGTATTTTAGTCTACAGTTCACATCTGAGACCTGCTGAACTTCTTTTCGCTTTAAAACTTTCTTACATGTTTTTCTATTCAATATGAAATTCAATTTTATCTTGCTCAAGACTAAATAGTGATCACTTCCAATTTCAAATCCTCTGTACACTCTGGTGTTCTGCACCAGGGAAAAAACATCACTATCAACAATAACATAGTCAATGAGACTTTTCTTATTCCTAGCCTCTTCTCTCCATGTAAATTTGTGCACATTTTTATGTTGGAACATGGTGTTAGTAATAACAAGTCCATGTCCTGAGCAGAAATCCAACAGATATTTGCCATTATTATTAGCTTTGCTCTTTTCTCCAAATTTTCCCCAAATATTTTTGTATGTCTCACAATCATTTCCTACTCTGCTATTTAGATCCCCAACAAGGACCAACTTTTCATTTTTCATTTTGTCAGTTGCTTTTTCTAAAGTCTCAAAAAATTCCTCCGCTTCTACCTTAGTAGAACCTTCTGTGGGACTATAGGCACAAATAAGTCTCATTGTCCAGTTCCCCATTCTCATATTTGCCCACATTACTCTTCTCGAGACTGACTGCCATTCAAGAAGATTAGCCTCATATTTTGTGTTGAATACTATGGCTACTCCTTCTTTTCCTTGCTTGTCATTGCCTGAATATAACATTTTGTATATATTGCTCAGAAAGATCTCACCAGTTTTGGTCTTTTTTGTTTCAGTGACCCCTATTATGTTGATCTGGTACTTATCTAATTCCTCAGCTAGCTCCATTTCTTTGCGATTCAGGCTTCTTACGTTGATAGTACCAATCTTTAACTCTGGTGATGTTGTGTTGGGGTTTGCTTTCAGATTTGTTCCAGTAGCTGACTTTTCGCTGTTCGCCCTGGTTCCCTGGTGAAAACAACGGGGGCCTTGTTTAACCGGGCGACGCACCAGATGGCATGAAATTTTGTCATGTTGTACCATCATTTTTTATTTTGGTTTAACCAATAAGAATACAATTTGGTTGGCTAAATCCCAAATTGCCAGCCCATCCTCATTCATTCAGTATCCAAGTAGATACCCAACAGGGTGCACCACGAGAAGGTGAGGATTGGACATTAGGTCAGAAGCCCTGGTTGGTTCTCCGCATTCCTTTAAAGGCTATGTGGAGGTCTCCTGTCAGTTATACAGCTTTGACCCTTAAGCACCCCTTTACTCATAGAATTAAAAGTGCTTTCCAGTCCTTTGTCTGATGATAATTCAACAAGCTGAAGGGCTTCTTCATGGGAAAGGGCTGTCTCTTGTCTCTTTATGTTCAACAAAGGGGTTCATTATCCACATATTTTGCCTCCAGGGATCCTCATGTTCGGGATAATACTTTTCAAACAACAACAACATCTTCAAGTGGGCTGCAATAATATCTGAAACTGAATTCTGTGAATAGAAATCATCTGCTTCCATAATATAATCTGAGTACGAATGAAATATTTCATTATTTCTTTCTACAATCATAGCTAGAGTTTGAATTTCTTTTTGAATGACTCGATCTTGTTCCAAGCATTAAATATTGTTGTATCTGGAAAATGGAAAATTGTTTATGGAAGAAAATATGTCACTGAGATATGCCAGCCTGGCTACCAATTTCTTATCCTGGAAATAATGGGACAGGTCACTTTTCTTATCAATTAGAAACAGTTCAACTTCCTTTCAGAGTTCATATAACTTCTTGAGAACTCTACTGTGGGACAGCCAATGAATTTCTGAATGGAAAAGAAGATTTTGATTATCAGAGCCCATTTCATTGTATAATGCTTTTAACAGTCTTGTATTTAAATCACCGTTTTTATATAATTAATAATTTTAACAGAGGGTAAACAGATTTAAATGCTCCAAATGGCACAGGACTTTATTAAGCTCAGGTGCCATTTGGAGGCCAGGTTTGCCTATGAAGCAATGCATTGACGATAAGTTATTGCCCGCAATATCCTTAATTTTAGTGACTAAACCTGAGTTTGTACCGACTACGCTGCCTGTCTTACAGGTAGTGCCATCAGTACAAACTCCAACCCAATTTTTCCATTCAAGGCATCTCTTTTCAATGAAATTTTCATTCATTTAAAACTTTGAAAATTTCACTGCTGGTGGTGTGAGTAGGTAATTTAGAAACACTTCAAATGTCTTCATGTAATTTTCATCATAGTCAATATATTGTACATGCATAAGCAAAATGCTGATGTTCTGAATATCTGTATATTTGTCCAGTTGTAATGCAAAATTTTGATTTTGAAATTTTTCAATGAGTTGCGTTTCTGTATCTTCTGTCATATCAGATATCCACCTTTCAACTGTATCATTCAACAATGGAATGTCTTTCATTTTACTTGCCACAGACTGGCCTAATACTTCATTAGGCAATCAAAGAAGGTTTAATGATATTAAATAGGATGCCACCAGAAGTGAAGTGTCAGTGGTTAAAGCTTGGAAAATAATTTTCTTTTCTATTTTAAGTGCATCTCTTTTACGCATAAAGAATTTCATGGGTTTGTCAACCAGATTGGAATGTCTTGTGTTGAGATGTTGGGTAAGTCGTGATGGCTTCATAGCTTCACACTAGCACAAATGGCACATTGAGGTCTTGGCAATTGGTAAGTGTGAGGTCATTGTATGAAACCAAATTTGAAATAGCTGTCCATGTACTTATGAGTGAATGCGGACTTTTTCTTCTGTCTGCTGGTAGTTTTCCCCTCATTTTGTACATCTTGGAGATGTCTCTGTAGGCTTGAGGTGGATGAATCACTATTTGTTGTACCACAAACACCTTCAATAAGAGATTTCTTAACACTGAAATTAAATCTGTAGACCTGGTGCTTAAGGGTCAAAGCTGTATAACTGAGAGGAGACCTCCACATAGCCTTTAAAGGAATGCGGAGAACCGACCAGGGCTTCTGACCTAATGTCCAATCCACACCTTCTCGTGGTGCACCCTGTTGGGTATCTACTTGGATACTGAATGAACGAGGATGGGCTGGCAATTTGGGATTTAGCCGAACAAATTGTATTCTTACTGGTTAAACCAAAATAAAAAATGATGGTACAACATGACAAAATTTCATGCCGTCTGGGGCGTCGCCCGGTTAAACAAGGTCCGTTGTTTTCACCAGGGAACCAGGGCGAACAGCAAAAAGTCAGCTACTGGAACAAATCTGAAAACAAACCCCAACTCAACATCACCAGAGATGGAGCTGGCTGAGGAATTAGATAAGTACCAGATCGACATAATAGGGGTGACTGAAACAAAAAAAACCAAAACTGGTGAGATCTTTCTGAGCAATAAATACAAAATGTTATATTCAAGCAATGACAATCAAGGAAAAGAAGGAGTAGCCATAGTATTCAACACAAAATATGAGGCTAATCTTCTTGAATGGCAGTCAGTCTCGAGAAGAGTAATGTGGGCAAATATGAGAATGGGGAACTGGACAATAAGACTTATTTGTGCCTATGGTCCCACAGAAGGTTCTACTAAGGAAGAAGTGGAGGAATTTTTTGAGGCTTTAGAAAAAGCAACTGACACAATGAAAAAGGAAAAGTTGGTCCTTGTTGGGGATCTAAATAGCAGAGTAGGAAATGATTGTGAGACATACAAAAATATTTTGGGAAAATTTGGAGAAAAGAGCAAAGCTAATAATAATGGCAAATATCTGTTGGATTTCTGCTCAGGACATGGATTGGTTATTACTAACACCATTTCCAACATAAAAATGTGCACAAATTCTCATGGAGAGAAGAGGCTAGGAATAAGAAAAGTCTCATTGACTATGTTATTGTTGATAGTGATGTTTTTTCCCTGGTGCAGAACACCAGAGTGTACAGAGGATTTGAAATTGGAAGTGATCACTATTTAGTCTTGAGCAGGATAAAATTGAATTTCATATTGAAAAGAATAACATGTAAGAAAGTTTTAAGGTGAAAAAAAGTTGAGCAGTTAAAAGATGTGAACTGTAGACTAAAATACACAAAGATTATTGAAGAAAAAATGAAAGAGTTTGAGAACAGGAATCAAACCTTGGAGATTCAATGGCAAACTCTGAAGAAAACATTGATTGATTCTGCCAGAGAGGCATGTGGTGAGGTTGTCTGTAAAGATAAAAAAATCAGAACTCCCTGGTGGACACAGGAAGTTAAAGAGGCAGTGAAGGAAAAGAAGAAAGCATACCAAAAGTTCCAGTCAAATAAGTCAGCTTGTGCTCTTAGAGAATATAGAGACAAATGCAAGAATGCTAAACACTGTGTAAAACTAGCTAAACAAAAGTCATGGGAGGACTTTGGCAAGAATATAGAAAATAAATATCAAGAAGGTGGCAAAATATTCTGGAGGTTATTGAAGAAGCGTAAGAATGGAGGAAAGAGTGCCGTAAACGGAATTAGAGATGATAAAGGTGACATGAAAATGGGAGAAAAAGATATCCTTTAAGTATGGAGTAATTACTTTGAAAAACTGCTAAATGAAACAAGCAGTGATGACAGCACAGTGATAAAAAACATTGACCAAGCATGCAGTCAGGAATACATATCCATACTTGAAGTAGAAAAAGCCATCAAAGGCTTGAAATGTGGAAAGGCAGCAGGAGTAGATGATAATCGACCAGAAATGCTGATGTATGGTGGTAAACGAGTCTTACAGTAGTTGCACTGCATAGTTCAGAAAGCCTGGACAGAGGGATGAATTCCCGATGATTGGAGTAGAGTTCTCATAGTACCCATATATAAAAAGAGAAATAAAACTGCATGTGAGAATTACAGAGGTCCCTGAGTGTTCCTGGCAAGATCTATGCAAGTATACTTGAGAAACGGTTGAGAAGAATTGTGGAAGAAAAGCTTGGTGAAGAACAAGCTGGATTCAGGCCAAATAGATGCTGACAGGATCAGATCTTCACTTTATGACAAATAGTCGAGAAAGCATGGGAATATAGCAAAGATCTGTATTTAAGTTTTGCCGATTTGGAAAAGGCATATGACAAGGTGCCAAGAGAGAAGCTATTCAATACGCTACAGTTATATGGTGCCAATGGGGCATTATATCAAGCAATACTTAGTCTTTATTTGAGTTGTAAGTCAGCAGTTAGAATTGAAGGAAGTACAGGAAGATGGTTTAATGTTAAATCTGGTGTGAGACAAGGATGTACATTATCCTCTCTGTTATTCATTATCTATAAGGATCACATTATGAAGGAAAGTGGTATTAAACATGATATCAAAATTGGATATTTAATGTCAGCTTTTTGCTTTATGCAGATGATGTTATACTTCTAAATAAATCCGCTACAAGTATGCAAGATTCTCTGACTAAATTGAATAGCTGTTGTAATAGATATGGTATGAAGGTCAGCAATAAAAAGACACAGAATCACTGAAAATGTCAACTGTATTGTGAATGGAGAACCTGTGGAAGAAGTAAAACATTTCAGCTATTTAGGCATGATTTTTACTGAAGATGGTAAATTCAATATAGAAATAGACAACAGAATCAGCAAAGCTGGTATGGTGGGAAGTCAATTGAATAAATTCATATGGAATAAGAGTGAAATTAGTCGGAACACTAAATTAGCTGTATACAAGACCGTGTTCAAACCAATTTTAACTTATGGATCTGAGAGCTGGGTCAGTAGTAAAACACTTGACCAAAGACTAGAGACCACAGATATGAGTCCTGAGAAAGATTAAAGGCGTGAACAGATGGCATCAATGGCAATATCATATTAAAAACGAGGATATTAGGAAAGAACTTGACATTGTCAGCATCCAGGAATGCGTTAGCAGAGCTAATCTCAGGTGGTATGATCACTTAAACAGAATGGGCGAGGAAAGATTAGCAAAACAAGTGTTCTCTGCCAGGTTGGCAGCAAAACGACCCAGAGGAAGACCAAGATATAGGTGGATTGATATGGTACAAAGTGCTTTAGACGATAGAAATTTAAGATCTGATAATGTTGGAGTCTTGACAAGTAACAGACTGATTTGGAGGAAAATTGTAGATAGGAAATTAATAATGATATAATTTTTTTCATGTAGTACTATCATATCCTGTACACCACTTGAGGGTACATGGCAGGAATTTGATGATGATGACCTATTACTTTTAAAATGACAGCACTCGGGTTTCGAAACAAGCACTTACACATTACAATGCGAACTTGCAAAGAAACAAAATCCAGTATTACTAGATTTGATAACCAGATACAGGCTCTCTTGATCTTCAATTTCATTAAAAAAATTTTCTTTATACTTCCTTGCTGATTGGTCATCGACATTTGCAACACAGGTGTTCTTTCGTTCAGTTTTGAGAACAGAGGATATGCTGCCTCATTTTTGTAATCGACTTGCAGGATATTTTTATGACCGGTCATCCCTTTCCCGAATGTTGAGGGATTTTGATGTCTGAAAATTCCTGATCATTCAATAATACATCCATGTTTAAAAATACGCCACTTGGTCACTGACATTTGCTACACAGATGTCACTGCAGTTCTGAATCTGAGCTTTTTGACACATTCACGAATATTATTCTCCTCAGAATATTTCCACTATAAAATCATAAAAAATGCTTAGAAAACTAAAACGACAAATTCCGTGAGAACCACTTGCGGCCTAGTACTGAGTCGCGTAAATTTTTATCACCTTATATAAAAATATATAAAGCTGTTTCAATCATCAATGAAATAGGCACAGGCAGCGATCACAGAATAGTAAAAGGGAAAATAACAATAAAAAAAAATACATGATGAAGCAGAATGAAACAAATGTAAAGATAAATACTGATACATTCAGTGGGGGATCATATTATTAGAGCCACCTCCATAAATTACAGTAACAATTTTACACTTCAACCAGTTATAATAAACAAAAACCTGGTTACACGGAGCTCTTTATATTTTTTAATTAAATAATTATGTTTACCGATTTTAAATTTATAAATATATAAAAGCTGACAATACTGTACTGTTTCATAAGCTGTCATATGGACACCATTTTGTGTTTAGATTCTCAGCCACCACTTGACAGTCATCTTGTTCAATTGTGTTTGTTTATAAGTTATTGAGGTTATTCAAGTGTTTTAATTATTTTTGGAGTGTTCTTATAATATTTTGATGGTAAACAGTTTATTTCAAGATTTGTATATGGTTTATAAGTGTTGTATTGTGTTATTTTATGATTTTTTTATTCTTTTCTTGACAGAGTGTATTTTTACCATGGGCAAGGCCAAAGATCTTTCTCCAATAAAAATTTCAAAAATAAAAACGCTCTTAATGAATACTGAACATTCTCAAAGGAGGATAGCATCAATTGCTAATGTTTCACGAGCATCAGTGGACCGAATAATAATAAAAAAAATTGATGCAAATATTGAACTGGCACCAAAGCATTTGAAGAAATGTGGGAAAAAAAAAAAAAAAAAAAAAAAAAATTACCACCCCACGGGACGAAAGAAAAATTAGAGATATTTGCGTGGAAAACAGGCCCCTCGGAGGGTTCTTACAAAAATGATGTAGGTTGCTGGCATTAAGATATCTTCAATGACAGCTAGTCGATGCATCAAGGATTTGGGCTTGAACAACGAAGCAAGATCAATACATTAAGGTACTGGAGACCAAGATGCTACCCCAGGTACAGGAGTGGTTCCCAAATAATGATTTCACATTCACGCACAATTCTGTTCCTTGCCATAAGGCAAAAAAGTAACAAAATTCCTGAATGACAAAAAAGTCAAGGTTCTTGACTGGCCTGAAAATTCACTGGATCTCAACCCCATTGAGAACCTTTGGGAACTGATGAAGCAGGAAATTTCCAAGGAACTTGTCACCAACAAACACCAATTAATAGAGCTTTTGATTGATGTGCAACACAGGAATCAATCAATAAAATTAAACTGTGCCAAATGCATTGAAAGTATGCCCAAAAGAATCAAAGCAGTAATTGCAGCAAAAGGCAGCATTATCAAATACTGACCTCATAATTATATCTATATACATTTTTCTTTAATTATATAAGCATACTTTAACGATACAAAATT
Source organism: Typopeltis vanoorti (assembly GCF_054136105.1). Classification (NCBI taxonomy): domain Eukaryota; kingdom Metazoa; phylum Arthropoda; class Arachnida; order Uropygi; family Thelyphonidae; genus Typopeltis; species Typopeltis vanoorti. Next base: position 97,234,252 of record NC_143566.1, read on the forward strand.
AATAATGGAAAAAACTCGCGTACAAAGATTATTTAATAGCATAATTTTCGCCTGTGTGTCACAGGCATCTTCTATACATATTAAGCTCAAATTAAACAATAACTGACAATTCTAAAAAGCGCCGCCTAAGTAGCTGGTGTAAGATAACTAAAAAGGTCAATAAATTTCCTTTAAAAAAAAAAATCAATACAATAAAAAGTTAGGAAAGATTAGCTGATTTGTAAAGTACTATCTCCCATAAAGGGGATAGACGTAAGCCATCGGATCTGTTTAAGTTAGGAGAATGAAGTAGAGTTTCATGTTTCTTTATAAAGGCATTCCATGAGAAACTGACTTTTGTGAAGAACTCTTGTCTTTCTCCAATGAACTCTGTGTCTAGTGAAGATGGCATGTTCAGAAAGTCCAGACTTTTCAGGTTTAAAGTATTCAATATAAGATCGGTGTTCTTCTAGCCGAATAGAGGCAGATCTTCCCGTTTGTCTGAAATAAGATAATCCACAAGAGCACGGAATCTGGTAGACACCTGGATGATTAAGATGTGGAAGCTTGTCCTTAAGAGAAGTGAGAAAGGTGGAGATTTTTTTAAACGGTCGAAAGGCAACAAAAATATTCGGTGGTTTTAAAACTTTTGCTATATGTTCACTGATGCCTTGTACATAAGGGATAGTAATGCGTGTTATTTCCTCTGTGTTTGAAGAGGAAGACATATTAAAACTACTCAAAGTTCTTTTAATGAAGCAATTCTTATAACCATTAGATAGAAAGGAAGAAGTTATATATTGTAGTTCTTTCTGTAAAAGATCGTCTGAAGAACAAAAGGAGTGGGCCCGATGAACCAGTGTTTTAATAGTTCCTGCCTTTTGACTGGGATGGTGATGAGATTCTGCATGGATATAATGGCCTGTATGAGTCTTCTTTCTATAAACTGAGAAATGTAGGTTACCATCTGGTTGGCGAAGAATTAGAAAATCTAAAAAGGCTAACTGCTTATTTGATTCTACTTCTAGGGTAAACTTGATCCTAGGATGAAGTGCGTTTAACTTAGTGAGAAATTGTTGAAGTTCATCCGTAGAGCCATTCCATACAGCAAAAATGTCATCGACATATCTGAACCAATGAGTAGGTCTGAGAGAAATGTTGTCAAAGATACGTTGTTCAAAATGTTCCATAAAGAAATTGGAGATAGCAGGAGAAAGAGGATTGCCCATTGCTAAATAATTTTTGTACGCGAGTTTTTTCCGTTATTAATTTTGTATCGATATGTCTACTCAGGGTATACCTCTTTTAAAACTTAAAGCATACTTTACTTTTTTAAGAGTATCATTAGAGGACTAATTTTAATAAAAACAATTTGATGTAAAAACATTGACAATGTGGTTTTATTTCTATCCAAAACTCACAAAATACCTTTTTCACACTGTGGCTCTAATAATTTGATCACCCACTGTAGTAGTAAAAAAAAAAAAATTTAAAAAAATAACAGGAATGAAAATGGAAACCCACAAATGGATAATATACAGAAAAATCTTGATTCAACATCAGAGAAAGTGCACATAAGACCGCAAAAGATAAAAAGATTAAAAATAAAAACCTCTTAGAAAAAGCAAAAAATTCTGTTGGAGAAGGAAAAAGAAATACAGTAGAACTTGCAGAAATAAATAAAACAATCAGAAAAAAATGTTAAAAGAGATAAAAATAACGCAACAACAACAAAAAACAGAAGACAAAATGTACAAGAAATAGATAACAACAAAAATATAATGAAACAATTTCACACCATCAATTGTTGTATTATGAAACAATCTCACAACAGGAAAAAAAGAAATAATAATACTAGATGAAAACGGATGATTAATCAAAGATAAAAAAAGCACTGTAGAAAGGACTAGATGAATTTTTCAGAATTATATAATGCCACAAGCACTGTGTGGCATTATACAATTGTGCTTGTGGCTTGAAAAGTGTGCTTGTGGCTTGTATTTTCAAAATACTATTACATGGAAGTCAGAAGAACATGAAAAAGAAGCAAGTATTCCAGAAATACAAAATTTCAAAACAGAACAAGCAAAAGATATGAAAATTAATAAAATGCCAGGAGAAGATGGAATTACAACAGAACTGATGAAAGCAGCAAGAGAAATATTAACAGAAGAGCTAAAGAATCTGTTTAATAAATGCCTAAAAGATAAACCTATACCGAACAGCTGGAACAATGCAACCATGAGACTCTTGTTCAAAAAGGAAGATAATAAGAAAGAAAATTACAGCCCTATAAGCTTGCTGTCATAAGTATATAAACCGTTTATGAAACATTTTTTATGTAATAACAGACAGAATCACCAGATTATCAAATGAAGATCAGCCTAATGAACAAACTGGATTCAGAAAGGGGTTGAGCACAATCAACCATCTGCAGACATTGAATCAACTAAGAACAAAATGCAGAGAATACAATTTACCCATGATAAAAGTGTAATGGAGTGAAACAGCACCATGAAATGATTAAAAGAAGTATTTAAGGCTTCAAATATTTGACTCAGTAACAGAGACATTGTCAGGGAGCACAAAATGAGACTTGTAACATATACATACAAAGGCAGCACAAAACTAACTGAAACACATGGAAGAAAGCTAGACTTAAGCCTTAACACAGGAATACAATTTACCACTGCTAGTTTTATAGACTACAAAATTTTCCATGATAATGGAAAAGGAACTGATGGGATTTCAGCCCGGGTGCTAAAAGAGTGGTTCAGCTGAACTGGTTATTCCTTTAACCAGGCTATATAATTAGAGTCTCAGAACAGGGAATATGTTGCAAAAGTGGAAACATTGTATAGTAATCCCATTGTGCAAGCATTGTGCAAAGACTGATGTATCCAACTATCGACCAATCAGTATCTCAGGAATGGTGGTGAAGATTCTCATGTTCTTTAATAATGTTACATTGAGCTAGACAAGGAAAATAGATACACAATGATACTTTTGGATTTTGCTGTCTTTTCACAGAATACATCATGGGAAAACTGTTGCATAAATTGGAGAATAAGGGTGTGAATTATAAAATTCTGTGGATAAGAGGATGGCTGATTGGCAGATAACAAAAAGTGGTATGGGGGGGGGGGGAAGAGGAAACTTTAGCAGATAAAATTGCCTTACTTGACAAAATCAAAAGGCAATAGTCTAACATCAGCCATCGTCAGCTGGCAGAGATAACTGGTGTTCCAAAATTTACAATCACACATTTGTTAGCCAGCAGGACAAATTGCGAGAAGAATGGGCATCACCCAATGGGCAACAAGGAAAATCCCAAAAATGAAAAAGAGAAGTCGAGGAGGATCTTAATCAATGGTTTTCTGTTTTAACTGGATGAGGTGTGCCTGTTAATGGTCAAATGTTAAAAACCAAATCAGAAGAGTTAGCTAGAAAGCTGAGCCATGTGAGCTTTAAAGTTATATATCACAATGGAAAAACAGACATGAAATAAAATTTAAGAAGGCCCACGGAGAGAAGGAAATCAACTAAACTACCTGAACTACTGCAGAAGTTTAGTCCTGATGAAATCTATGATGCTAATGAAACAGGTAAGTTTTTCCATGATTAGATGATTCACCAAGGACTAGATGATTCCTTGAGCTATAAACTTGCAGCGCTGTCCAGTTAAAAAAAAAGCAATGGATAGTGTTGTATGCTGTAACATGTCAGGAAGTGACAAATAGAAGCTGTTGGTTATTGGAAAAAGCATCAAGCCTTGATGCTTTAATGGGCTTAGAATGGAAAGTTTGCAAGTTCTGTATTATCCTAACAAGAATGCATGGATGACTTTTAATTAGCTACTTTGACATGTAACTTAGCTTTCCTATATTTTTCTCTACATTCTCTAAATGATTGTAGAATGCACTGTAGTAGAATGCATTAACTATACAGGAGCTTTTTATATGATTTTCTTTTTTTTTATGGACTGCTCAGCTTCCTGTTTTTAACATGAAGTTTTTACTTTTTCTATCTTTTTACACTTTGTCAGTCTAGTTGGCTAAGTGGATAATGTTGTTGCTTGCTAACTAATATGCTGTGAGGTTCAAATCTTGCTTTGAATTGCTGAACTTTTTCAAGAGATCTGAATTGCTCAAAACAAGTTCCTTGTTTGATTCTGGAGATGGAGTGATATTTTAGGCACATATCACTGCATTTAAGACATGCCAACATTTTATGCACGTATATTTTTTAAGTTTAAGCTTTCACCGCATACAAATCTATACATATAAATACATGTAAATATGCACTTACCTATCAGTAGCCCGCAACAGCTTTGGATCAAAATACCGGTATTCATCTGTTTCTTGAAGAGACTTTAATTCCATTAAAGAGTCAACAATCCTAGTGATTGGAAGGTTCTTAAAAAATACAATAAATAATAATTATATATATACATATATAACACCATTTTAAATTTAAAAGACTGAGTGTTACTCAGTTTATGTTAATCAACATGAAAGTATTAAAAACAGCAAGTATATTGTGTAATGAGCTATCATATTTTATATCACACCTACCTCAACATCAAAAGTTTACTAAGCATTAGTAAACAATAAATCATAATACTGCGAAAGGCTTATCCTACAATATAGAAATATTCAGGATTGATATGCCACTAACATATTTTGTATTAATATGTTACTGACACTTTTTTCTTTTATAATTCAGTATTTACACCCAAAACTCCATGAAAGACATTTTATATAGCTATTGTCCTTTTGACTTCTTCTGTGCTTAGAAAGACATAATTCTATCTGTCCTAGCCAAAAGTGCCATATTTAACCAACAGTGTTATACTGCTGTATAAAAGTTAGCGAATGTGATGTCAAACAATCATTTTTCTATTAGTAAATCAAAATGACAGTCATCCCTGCCCAATTATCTGTTTAGTTTTTCTTTTATGTCTGTTTTTGAGTTCTTTCAAATCCAGATTAGGATTTAAACTTTTTTCTTTTTTAATACATCAATCTCACCCACAAAAAGATGGTAATCCAGAGCACATTTAGGACCATGGGTAAGTTAAGGGTTCAATTAACTAAGAACTTCACTGTAGAGACTGAACATGATACTTTTTCAAGTCACTTCCAGTCTTCAATAAACAGGATGGTGATCTCATACTGGATGATAAATGCCATGTTTCAGGTTCTCTAGGCTGTCCACTCTAGTTGCATAGACTGTGTCCTTCATATACCTCCCCACAAGAAAAAAATCAAGTGGGATAAGATCCGGCAATTGTGGCGGCCAGAGAATCAGTCCTCTACATCTGAGGGAAGTCCCTGTCAAGATTATATAAGTTGGAGCAAATAGGAATTGATATGAAGCTTGTGGCATGGGTGGGGTGGCAGACAGAAATCCACCAGAGTAGGATGAAGAGTAGGTAATATTTAGCCACTTCACATGCTAGATATCACCTTTCACTGAAAAGCTTCTGGAGTGGAATCTAGGAGAATGAAGGTGACTACTGCAGTATCTCAGGATTCTGTACTAGGGCTATTGCTCTTTAATTTGTATATCAATGATATAGAGAAAGATTTAAAGGAGATTATTCATGTGTTTGCTGATGATGCAAAACTCAGGAGGGCAATAGGTGGAGGTTGATTTAAATAAATGGATTGTTTGGCAAAGGATAATGATTGTCAATTTAATATTGCAAAATGTAAGGTTATGTTGAAAAGGTTAGATACTGTGTATCACATTGATGGTAATGAATTGCAGGAAATTGATGAAGCTTGAGACTTGGAGGTAATGATGGCCAGAGAGTTGAAGTTCAAAGGCCATATTGCAAAAGTAGGTAGGTTGAAGAAAACATTGACAAATAGAGATAGGGGTGTTATTACACCTCTTTACAAGGCTATATGATATGATACAGTTGCATCTTGACTATTGTGCACAACTTTGATAAACTGAGATTTTTTGGAATCAGGAGGTGGTGGTGGAGAGTATCCAGAGATGAGTGCCCAAGCTGGTGAAAGGTTTGTAGAATGCTCTCTATGAAGACAGGTTGAAAAGCAGGATGACAGAAACTTACAAGTTATTAAAGGAGTTCTATAAGATACAAAAGAATTTTTCAATACATGATGAATAGAGAGTAAGAACTAGGAGTAACACCTTCTAAGTTATGTAAGAGTGTGGTTAGTAAGGGTATGCAGAGTAGATTTTACTTGGAGAGTGATGAATGAGTGGAATGGATTGCCAAAATTAGTTGCGAGTGTCCCAACAGTAAATGAGTTTAAGAAGAAGTATGATATGTATTAAGTGAGTCATGGTTAATGTGGGTCCCCAGTAATCAGTCTAAATGTGTGGAAATATCTATATAATAGTAATAATAATGTATTCAGATATTGAAAAAAATTGTGCTGGCTCACCATTGAGATGTCACACCGAGTGTTTTAGTCTCATGTTTAATCCCAGATCTGGCCAATTTATAAAGCAATTTCCATTAATTTTTACATAAATCTACTTCTCCAAATATCCATCTGTAAATTTGAGAATGGCAACCAGAGAATTTTGTTCTTAGGAAGTTTTTAAGAAAATATTAGTCAGGAGAATATTAATAGAAGATTCAGATTCTGAAAAGGAATCATAGCTGTTAATCTTTAAACTGAAGAGATGAGGCTGTCAACAAGTATTTAGTAAATAAAAGAAGATATTGGAGTTAACATTCTAATTCAATGGTCGAGAAAATGATGAATAAAAAGTTTCATCTTCTGTCTTAAGGATGCCAGATCTATTTGTTATTTCTACTGGAAAAGGCAACAGAATTAGTAAAATCTGAAACTGTAAAGTGGCTTAACATGAAGTGCTCTACTTAGATATGTTGTTTATGAAGTAGTAGAAGAAACTTCTTTCTCTCGTAATTTGTGCATCAAATTGAACTGTGAGAGGTAAGAATATTTATACTTCAGTGAAACAGGAGCAATGATTGAAAAAATTGTCTGCTAAAATAAGGAATTTAAAATAAAAGGGTCCCATGGAAGTGAAAGGTTGTGTAAACAAAGGTAGACATGATTAAGTATATGTTAAACGAACCAGTTACAGAATAAGTCAGAGAATGAATGATTTTATTTTTTTAGGTAAGAAAATCTGTAAAGTGTACTTATTTTTGAAAGCCTTGGATCCAATTAATTTTGTAGTTAATTATGTAATTTTATTTAAAATGTATATAGTGTTTTAGTTTCATTAAATGTATATATTTTTTATTTGGTCTTGAGTCAATAATTTTCTGGATTCTAAAAGTCGTTGTACCATCAGAATTAAATCCTTATGTAAATACTAAACACTGTGTGTAAAACAATCTCTTTACAGAGACAGTAAAGGATTAAAATAAACAAATGGTGCAGTCAACAACAGGATTGGTTGTGACTTAACTTTATTTCAGACTCTGGAAAGCTTAATTTTGACTCAAGTAAAATGGCTACAGGAGATAGTAATTCTAGAAGTGAAGTTTCTTCTGTTAAGGATGAGGAATCTTTTAAGTTAATTAATCCAAGCTTTGTAATACACCTTCGTTCTTAGGTGATAGTCATGAAAGCATAGAAACATTTTTTAAATATGCAGAAAAAATGGGAGATTTAGGAAAATGGTCAGATTTCCATTTGTTGATTATACTTTGTAATAAATTATTGGACAAAGCCAAAATGTTCTTAAACACATCCCCTTTATTGAGAGACACTGACAGTTATGCAACATTTAAAAGTTTACTGATATCAGAATTTTCAAATGTGGGAGAATTAGGGGCTGACATTTGGAAAATTCATCAGTGCATTCAAGGTAATAGCGAGTCTGTTTTCAGAGTATTACCACAGACTTTTAAGTATTGTTCATAAATATAATGTTTTATCTGAAGATAGATTTCTCTTTAGAATGGTTACTGTTTTATAAGTTTAGGCATGGCCTTAAAGATAACTTGAAAGAAACAGCATAGAAGAAAAAAAAAAAAGTTAAAAATCTTGAACAATGTTTTCAGCTTGTTAGGGAAAAGGAGGAGATACTTAGAGATATATTTCATTCCACAAACACTAAACGCATAAACTTTTTTCACCATAATGAAACTTATTCTCCTAACACAGTGGCTACAGATAAAGTGAGAGAAGGGGGACTTGCAAATATTAAAAGGTGCTAAGAAAAAGAAACAGCCTAAGGAAATTTCTGGGAATTTTACTGAAGATGTTCCAGAATCTGAGTCCAAAGTCAAATCACATGATTTGGGAAAAATAGAGGAACTAAAAACGTTTCTTAGTGAAAAAATAGAAAGACAGTAGAGACCAATTGTGAAATGACAGGAGCTTTTGTTTAAGATGATAACTGATTTAACAATATCATAGAACAAATAACCAATCTTTCTCTTGCAAATCTAATGTTTTTGACAAGAATAAAACATCTCAAAAGAGTATGTTCCAAGATGTTTTTGATACAGTAAACCTGGGCACTTTGCTAAAGCCTGTTGTATTAGGAATAATCTTTGTTTTCAACATAAGAAATCTGAAAATATAGAAAAAATTGGAAATAATTATTATTCAATATCATATTGGCAAGGACAGAAATGTCAAACTATTCAGTAGACACAGGTAAAGCTAAAGGCAGCTCAAACCATGAAAGAGAGTTTGATGTAGTATTAGTTCCTTATGCTAATGGAGATAATCCTTTGATTATCTATGAAGTTCTACAAGGATTTATTCACAATGTGCCTTTTGAAATCTCACTTGACACAGGTGCACATATTTCACTCATTTCTTATAGTTTGTTTAACAAAATTAAAACTTTAATTCCAAATGACATAGCAGTTTAATTTAAAGTTATCCAATTAAGCTGAAGGACATATTTCAATCAGAAATTTCAGCTGATAATCAAATAAGTGCTTTTATTTCAATTTCTTGTTTTCCTTTGAAAGTTTATCATCCATTAATGGTTCTTCCAGAATCCTCAAATCCAAATGTAGAAGTAATATTTGGAATTTATTTTCTGAAATATCATGCTTTTGCATGTGACTTTGTTGATGGTACAGTGTCCTTATATGGACTAAAATACTGTTTATACAGGACATCAGGTGACAAAAGAAAATTAGATCAGCCTCCTGAAGTTTTTAAACACACTGATGATAATGATCAAGTGTTTATTATTGAGACTCTAAAGAAAGATGAGAGTGAAAACATTGAGGAAATAAAAGAGAACCTAGTGAAGAATTCAATGAAATTAGCAAATACTAGTGAAGAAAGGAATAGAATTCTGAAATCCTTTAAATCTGCCTTTGAATTTTTCTCTGGTGTTTTCACAGAGGATAATGTTTCAATGTCATGCAGGCAGATTTGTATTCAATCTCCTATTTACATTAGGCAATATCAAACTCCATTGAAATATACGGAGCAGGAATAATTGAGAAGTCAAATTCTCAGTGAAATAGTCCATTCATCTTAACTGAAAAACCAAATGGAAGTATAAGGTTTGTCTTAGACTTAAGAGCCATCAATAAGGTTGCAAAACCTATTGATTTCCCTCTGTGTAAGTTTGAGGAAATATGGATCTGTTTGAAAGGAGCACAATATTTTGCAAAACTAGATTTAAATTATGGCTACTTTCAGATCACTTTGAAGAAAAAAATATCGCGCATTTACTACTATATGGCAGAAATATCAGATATGTAGATTACTACAAGATGCAAGAAATTCTGCCATGTCATTCCAGTCATTAATGAATTCTGTCTTATCAAATGTTGAGAAATGGAGTAAATCTGTTTTCAGGATGATCTCCTAATTTATTAAAAGGATCTAGACAGTGTTTTGAAGATCATTCCTTTTGGAATCTTGTCATATGGCTTTTCCAGATCAACAAAACTTAAATACAAATCCTTGTTATATTCCCAAGATTCCTCAACTAGTTGTCTGAAAGTGAAAATCTGATCCTGACAACCTATATTAGACCTGAATCCAGCTTGTTCTTCACTAAGCTTCCCTTCCAAAATTTTTCTTAACCATTTCTCAAGTAAAGTCACATAAATCTTGCCAAGAATACTCAGTAGGGAAATAACTCAGTAATTCTTGCATTCAATTTTATTTCCCATTTTACAGATGAGTACAATGAGAGCTCTGCCAATCATTCGGAATTCAACTTTCTGAATTATGCAATGCAGCCACTGGAGAACTTTTATACCTCCATATTTCAGCAATTCTAGCCTAACTTCATCTACTCCAGCTACCGTTCCAAATTTCAGGTCCTTTTGATGATGTTTTCTGCTTCAAGTATGAATACGAATTCGTGACTGCATTCCTGTTGGGAGTTTTCTACCACCGTGCTGACACTGCTCGTTTCATATAGCAGTCATTCAAAGTAATTACTCCAGACATTTAGAATATCATCAAGAACAAATCCTAAAACACACCAACTCAATATCACTGGAGTTCAAGATCGGTATTATCAACATAAGAAGCCTAAACAGCAAAAATGTGGAGCTAACTGAGGAATTGGATAAGTACCAGATTGACATAATAGGGGGTGACTGAAACAAAAAAAGACAAAACTGGAAAGATCTTTTTGACCAATAAATACAAAATGTTATACTCAGGCAATGACAATAAAGGAAAAGAAAGAGTACCCATACTATTCAACACTAAATATGAGGCTAATCTTCTTGAATGGCAGGCAATTTCAAGTAGAGTGATGTGGGCAAATATCAGAATGGCGAATTTGACATGAAACTTATTTGTGCCTTTGGTCACACAAAAGGTTCTACTAAGGTAGAAGTAGAGGACTTTTTTGAGGATTTAGAGAAAGCAACTGACACAATGAATAGTGAAAAGTTGTTGGTGCTTGATAGAGACCTAAATAGCAGAGGAGGAAATAATTGTCATACATACAAAAATGTTTTCGGAAAATTTGAAGAAAAGAGCAAAGCTAATAATAATTGCTAACACCTGTTGGATTTCTGCTAAGGACATGGACTGGTTATTACTAACACAATATTCCAACAAAAAAAAAAGTGCACAAATTCACATGGAGAGAAGAGGCAAGGAATAAGAAAAGTCATTGACTATGTTGTTGTTGACAGTGATGTTTTCTCTCTGGTGCAGGACACTAGGGTATACAGAGGATTTGAAATTGGAAGTGATCACCATTTAGTCTTGAGCAGGATAAAATTGAATTTCATATCGAAAAGAAGAACATGTAACAAAGTTTTAAAGCAAATAAAAGTTGAGCAGCTCTCAGATGTGAACTGTAGACTACAATACACAAACATTATTCAAGAAAAAAATGAGAGTTTGAGAACAGGAACCAAACCTTGGAGATTCAGAGTTGAGTCCTAAAGAAAACATTGATTGATTCAGCCAGAGAAGTATGTAGTGAAGTTGTCTGCAAGGATAGAAAAATCACAACTCCATGATGGACACAGGAAGTTAAAGAGGTAGTAAAGGAAAAGAAGAAAGCATACCAAAAGTTCCTGGCAAATAAGTCAGCTTGTGCTCTTAGAGAATACAGAGACAAATGTAAGAAAGCTGAACACTGTGTAAAATTAGCTAAACAAAAGTCATGGGAAGACTTTGGTAAGAACATAAAATAAATATCAAGAAGGTGGCAAGATATTCTGGAGGTTGTTAAAGAAGCTCAGAAATTAGAGGTTATAAAGGTGACATGAAAACTGCAGAAAAAGATATCCTTGAAGTCTGAAGTAATTACTCCAAAAAATTGCAAAATGAAACACTCAGTGATAGCCCATTGGTAAAAAACACTGGCCAGGCATGCAATCAGGAATACATATTCATACTTCAAGTAAAAAACCATCAAAATTCTGAAATGTGGAAAAGCAGCTGGAGTAGATGATATTCGACCAGAAATGCTTCAGTATGGAGGTCTTACAGTGGCTGCACTGCATAGTTCAGGAGGCCTGGACAGAGGGACAAATACTGGATGATTGAAGTAGAGCTCTCATAGTACCCATATATAAAATGGGAAATAAAGCTAAATGTGAGAATTACAGAGATATTTCTCTAGTGAGCATTCCTTTTAAGATTCATGCAAGTATACTTGAGAAGCGGTTGAGAAGGATTGTGGAAGAAAAGCTTGGTGAAGAACAATCTGGATTCAGGATAAATAAAGGCTATCAGGATCAGATTTTCACTTTACGACAAATAGTCAAGAAATCATGGAATATAACAAAGATCGGTATTTAAGTTTTGTAGATCTGGAAAAAGCATATGACAAGGTGCCAAGAGAGAGAGAGAAGATATTCAAAGCACTACAGTTGTAAGGTGTCAGTGGGACATTACATCAAGCAATACTTAGCCTTTATTTGAGTTGCAAGTCAGCAGTTAGAAATGAAAATAGAGGAAGATAACACTGGCCAACACAATTTTTGCCGACTTTTATATGAGACTTGTTTTTTACTAATTTGGGTGAACTGATTTCAAATATCAAACTCATTTTTCTCTATCACGTCAGGTTTTTCCTCCATGGCATTTTCTTTTTGCTAATTTGTAAGTTTTTGATAGTTTTAAGGAGGCAGTACTATTTAGAGGATCAAAAAAATCGATTTCTTAATATTATTTTCTGAAAGTATGTACTTTTAAAAATCTGTTCCTAACTTTTTATCAAGAAATTTGAAAAATTCCCGAAGATACAGCCTATTATTCAAAGCGGTGCGCAGATCAGAATCAGAGCACTCACCGCTCTCGCTTGTTAGTAAACGCCCTTTATAAATTGGCACGGCTATTTCATTTGAATGAGCAAATGGCCGAATTGCTGAGTCGAGATTTGGATACACCATTTTTTTCTTATTCTTCTTATTATAACCAGAAGTCTGAACTAAACAAAAATAGCAATCATCTACTTGATTTTTCGGTTCACACCAAATCATTGGAATGCCAAAAGCTAATTTTTGGCGTTTTCCCTTGCTCCACTGTCGTAAATTTTCTACACATCACTTACACACTTTATTTGGAGCTCATGACTTGTCCTGATCTGCAATTTTTACGTCAAAGTATGCAAAGTACACTTTCTTAACGAAATCAGTGATATTTGTCCTTTGACTGGGAACAGTAAAGCTGCCACAAATGTAGCAGAAGAAATCTACACTATTGACACAATTTCGAGTAGTAGACATGATGTATTTTCTTCACTGCCGACTAACATGCAATTAACAAGACAAAAAAAACCAGAGACTTTATTGAAACGTTATAAGCGCTCATCATACTTTCACGATCGATTAATGATTGACTGATTTCGATTGTTCTTTGTCCGCTATGACGCATATAGCATTCATTTGTTTTAGGCAGTTGTCATCGCCTACTTTTCATCACCTAAATGTATTAGGTCGGTTATTGGTCTCTCTTGCATTCAAAGTGCCAGTACATGCCGTTGCAGGTTCTTACACATTTATTCATTTACTAACAAGCGAGAGTGGTGAGCGGGAATTTTTCGAATTTCTTGATAAAAAGTTAGGAACAGATTTTTAAAAGTACATACTTTCAGAAAATAATATTAAAAAATCGATTTTTTTGATCCTCTAAATAGTACTGCCTCCTTAAAACTATCAAAAACTTACAAATTAGCAAAAAGAAAATGCCACGGAGGAAAAACCTGACGTGACCGAGAAAAATGGGTTTGATATTTGAAATCAGCACACCCAAATTAGTAAAAAAACAAGTGTCAGATCATAATTAGCAGAAAAATTTTTTTTTTTTGTTGGCCAGTGTAATTTAATGTTAAACCTGGTGTCAGACAAGGATGTACATTACCTCTCTGTTATTCATTATCTATATGGATCACATTATGAAGGAAAGAGGTATTAAACCTGATATCAAAATTGCAGATGTCAGCTCTTTGCTTTATGCAGATGATTTTATACTTCTAAATAAATCTGCAAGATTCCCTGACTAAATTGAATAACTGTTGTAATAGATATAGTATGAAAGTCAGCAATAACAAAACAAAGATAATGAAAATAGGCAGAAGCATTGAAAATATCAATTGCATTGTGCAAGGAAAGCCTATAGAATAAGTAAAACATTACGGCTAATTAGGTATGATTTTTAGTGAAGATGGCAAATTAAACATGGAAATAGACAACAGAATCAAAAAAGTTGGTGTGGTAGGAAGTCAATTGAATAAATTTATATGGAATAAGAGAGAAATTAGTCAAAACATTAATTAGCTGTATACAAGAGACAGTGTTCAAACCAATTTTAACTTATGGATCTGACAGCTGGATTAGAAATAAAACATTTGACCAAAGACTGGAGACCGCAGATATGAGACTCCTGTGTGAACAGATGGCATCAATGGCAATATTATATTAAAAACGAGGATATTAGGAAAGAACTTGACATTGTTAATACAGCTAATGTCAGGCGGTATGGTCACTTAAACAGAATGAGAGAGGAAAGATTAGCAAAACAAGCCTTCTCTATCAGGTTGGCAGGAAAAAGAACCAGAGGAAGATCAAGATATAGGTGCACTGATATAGTAAAAAGTGCCTTAAAAGATAGAAATATATGATCTGACAATGTTGGATAGAGTCTTGACAGAAACAGAATGATTTGCAGGAAAATTGTAGATAGGAAGTTAATAATGGTGTAAGTTTTTCATGCAGTACTATCATATCCTCTATACCCCTTGAGGGATACATGTAAGGAATTTGTTGATGATGATCTAGAATCTTTATCTTCAGTTTTCATGTCACCTTTATCATCTCTGATTCCTTTTGCAGTACTTTTTCTTCCATTTCTAATCTTTTTCAATAGTCTCCAGAATATTTTGCTATCTTAGTGATATTTATTTTCTATGTTCTTACCAAGTCTTCCCATGACTTTTGTTTAGCTAGTTTTACACAGTGATTTTCTTCCTTACATTTTTCTCTGCATTCACTCAAAGCACAAGCTGACTTACTTGCCAGGAATTTTTGATATGCTTCTTTTCTTTCACTGCCTCTTTAACTTCCCAAGTTCACCATGGAGTTCTTATGGCTCTTTGGCTCAATCAATCCATGTTTTCTTCAGGATTTGCCACTGAATTCCAAGATTTGGTTCTTGTTTTCAAAGTTCATTTTTTCTTCAATGATGATTGCGTACTTCAGTCTATAGTTTACCTCTGAAAGCTGCTCAACCTTGATTTGTTTTTATAACTTTCTTAAACACCCTTCTTTTCAGCTTATAATTCAATTTTATCCTGCTCAAAACCAAATACTGATCATTTCCTATTTCAAATGCTCTGTATAATATCATCTATAGCATAGTTATTGGATGTTTCTTATTTCTCGTCTTTTTCTCCATGCAAATTTGTACACATTTTTATGTTGGAACAGAAATCCAACAGGCTTTTACCACTATTATTAGTTTTGCACTTTCTTTCCAAATTTCCACCAAACATTTCCATATGTCTGGTAATCATTTCCTACTCTGCTGTTTAGATCTCCAACAAGGACTAAAATTTCCTTTTTTTTGTGTTAGCTTCCTTCTCTAATGCCTCAAAAACATTCTCCATTTCTTCCTTGATAGAACCTTCTGTGGGACAATAATCACAAATGTGTTTCATTGTCCAGTTTCCTCATTCTGATACTTGCCCACATCACCTTACTTGATATTGCCTGCCATTCAAGAAGATTATCCTCATATTTAATGTTGAATACTATAGCTACTCCCTCTTTTCCCTGATTATAATGTTATTGCCTGCCTGAATATAACATTTTGTATTTGTTGCTTAGAAAGATCTCATTTGTTTTTGTCTTCTTTGTTTCAGTCATGCCTATTATGTCAAACTGCTACTTATTGAATTCTTCTGCTAATTCCATTTTTTTTCCATTGATTCTTCTTACATTGATAGTACCAACCTTGAACTCTGTTGATGATGAGTTTTGGGATTTGTTCCAGTAACTGACTTTTAACTGTTTGCTCAGGTTCCCTGACAAAAACAACAGGGGCATGGTTTAAATGGGCACCCCAGCTGCCATGAAATTCTGTCGTGTTGTACCATCATTTTACGTTGTGGTTTAAGCCAATAAAAATACAATTTGGCTGGCTAAATCCCAAATTGCCAATCCATCCTCGTTTACTCAGTAACCAGGTTAGATTCCTAACAGGGTGCACCACAAGATGGTGAGCTTCTGACTTAATGTTCAGTTCTCCACATTCCTTAAAAGGCTACATAAAGGTCTCCTCCCAGTTATACAGCTTTGACCCTTAAGCTGATGATGATGATACATCCTGCTTTAAAAATTCAAGCTCGATTTTTAAAGAAAAGTTAATAAAATGAGTTTAATTTTTACATTTTTGGCAATTTAAATAAAAAAGTATTTCTTTTTTTTAATTTTTATTTTAATCTGCTGTCAGAGTATATTATTTATAAGAAATTCAGGCCTTTTTTGTTCTCAGAACATAGTGATGCTTTATAGGATAAAAACTTTATAGGATATGATATGATATGGGAAAACCTAGCCACCTCATATGTTGAGGCTAGATATTACCTTTCACTGAAAGGTTTGTATAAATTCTCATATACTCTGGTGGATTGAAACTGTGTGCCAACTCATCATAGTACATTAGAGTCTTTTCTAACCAAAGGATTACTACCACTGAGGAGTTGCTGAGACCTAATAAATGCAATTTTTGTTAACTAAATGATTCAAATGATTTCCCTTCTTGGAAACTTTCTTATTCTAAAAATTAATATATGTGCCTCTTCCAGGATATATTAGCATTTCACTTCACTTTAATTAATAGAAAAGAACCTTGGAATTCATAAAAAAGAAGTTACTGAACTGATTGCATACTTCATGCATAGCTATTTTAAAATTTAAAAACAATGATTACTTACAATATAGATGCAGTATGTCCATGGATTGTTCAATGAGTCAAACTTATAATGTTTAATGATCAAATCAAAAACTTTATGGTATGTTCTTTTGTAGGAAGGCAATAGCTACAAGGAAAAGCATGAAAATCTGACAGCAAAAACCATCTTTCTCATTGTACATACTTCTCACATACCTTGTTTCGCTACCACTCTGCACAAGATAGGATCAAGACATCAGCAAATAAAAGAACAAAGCTGTTTCTGAGAATGAATATGTTTTAAGAAGTGAATTAAAAACTGCATTAGTCTTATTAATATATGAGGGCAACAAAAATCTCTTAAATAGGATTCTTAATTCAAACAGGCCTTACTCTAAACAGAGAAATATACCAAAGATTCAACTTTTTTTTTTTCCCCCTACATGATAAATGTGCTACATAAAGTGGTAGTTATACCAAGAATATACAACATGAAATTATCATCAAACCTCACAGAAACTCTGATCTTTCCCAAGACCACCAAAAAAACCCAGAATTCTTGTTGTAATTCCCATAGAGTAGATGTGCACTGGAAATCATGACAATGACAGTAATGCAAAACATAAAAGAAGAGATCAACTGAGTTCTAAGAGCATGCAATATTGACAATCAGTATCCATTTTACTCTGACTTTTGCTTTGCAGTCATTTATTTATCATCATCATCAAATTCCTGACATGTACCATCAAGGGGTGTACAGGATATGATAGTACTACATGAAAAATTTGAATCATTACTAACTTCCTATCTACAAAACTGTCAGATTTTAGGGAAATACAATGTATACTATAATATTAATTAAAAAACTTTAATTAATACTTCCTATATTTCAGTAATGTTACATTACCATCTTCAGGGAACATAAAAATAATGATATATGCACGCAGGCACTAACACTAAGCAAATATGGCTGAAGAAAACAACTGAAGTCAGTCCCAGAGTCGCAAAAGATGCACCTAGTGGGCTAAATTGGGTAGTCTTGGATGTTCGGCTGATGTTCTAAGAATGCAAGCTTCCCATATTTGGGGTAGTCTCATGCATCTAAATTTGCTGAGGTTTGGGGAGTTTTTTTTTTAGAGCTGAGGCTGATTCCAGCCTCAGCTCTAAAAAAAAAAACTCCCCAATTTATACTTGCTGTGGTGTAGTAAAGTGGCTTTCTTCAGAGTATTTTGTGGCGGGTATCCAAAGCATGGTCAGTAAGTCCTGAGTAGCTGTATTGGTGGAACTGGATATATGGAAGGTCTAATCCTTCTGTTCAGATATCCTGATATTAGCTGTCCTGCCTGTTTGGAAATATAGGAAGCATTAATTAAAGTTTTTTAATTCATATTATAGTATATGTTGTCTTTCTCTAAAATCTGACAGTTATATATCACCAATGTATAAGTTTATCTACAAGAATTCCTATCTACAATTTTCCTGCAAATCAATCTGTTACCTGTCAAGACTCCAACATTATCAGATCTTATATTTCTATCTTCTAAGGCACTTTGTACCATATCAATCCACCTATATCTTGGTCTTCCTCTGGGTCTTTTTCCTTCTAACCTGACATTTTGTTAAATTTTCCTCTCCCATTCTATTTAAGTGACCATACCACCTGAGATTAGCTCTACTAACATATTCCTGGATGCTAACAATGTCAAGTTCTTTCTTACATATCCTCATTTTTAATAGGATGCCATCTGTTCACACCCCTAATCTTTCTCAGGACTCTCATATCTGTGGTCTCTAGTCTTTGGTCACGTGTTTTACTTCTGACCCAGCTCTTAGATCCATAAGTTAAAATTGGTTTGAACACTGTCTTGTATACAGCTAATTTATTGTTTTGACTGATTTCTTTCTTATTTCATATAAATGTATTCAGTTGACTTCCCACCATACCAGCTTTGTTGATTCTGTTGTCTATTTCCATGTTTAATTTACCATATTCACTAAAAATCATGCCTAAGTAGCTGAAATGTTTTACTTGTTCTAAAGGCTCTCCATTCGCAATGCAGTTGAAGTTTTCAATGCCTTGGCCTATTTTCATTGTCTTTGACTTGTTATTGCTGACCTTCAATTTAGTCAGGGAATCTTGAAGACTTGTAGAGGATTTATTTAGAAGTATAACATTATCTGCATAGAGCAAAGAGCTGACATTAACATCTCCAATTTTGATATCAGGTTGAATACCACTTTCTTTCATAATGTGATCCATGTACATCATTGTCTGACAATAGATTTAACATTAAACCATCTTTTTCCTGTACTTCCTTCAATTCTAATTGCTTACAACTCAAATAAAGACTAAGTATTGCTTGATATAATGCCCCATTGACATACAATTGTAGTATTTTGAATAGTTTCTCTCTTGGCACCTTGTCATATGCCTTTTGCCTTTTCCAAATCTAAAAAACTTAAATACAGATATTTGTTATATTCCCGATTTCTCAACTATTTGCCGTAAAGTGAAAATCTGATCCTAACAGCCTCTATTTGGCCTGAATCCAGCTAGTTCCTCACCAAGCTTCCCTTCCACAATCCTTCCCTTCCTCAACCGTTTCTCAAGTATACTTGCATATATCTTACATTTCTTATTCAGGCTTCTTATGTTGATAGTACCAATCTTGAATTCAGGTGATGGTCAAATAAACAACTTTGTTCATTCATCTGCTTACTACTTGCTAATGCAAAACAATTGTGTGTAATACTACTGTAAAGTGTATGCCACTTGATATATTGTTTCAACTGTAAACTGTAAATTTAAATGTCAGGGATGCAGGTAATATTAGGTCTGTTGCCTATAGTTGTGTTTATATAAATGCTGAGCAAATCTCTCAAACACTGGAAAACCAAATGTGTATAAAATAATATCATAAGAAAAAAGTATATGTTTAATTGACTGGCCTGGTTAGCTGTGGGTTCAAATCCAGTTATATACACAGATATTGGTATTTTGTTGTATTCCATTCATGTTGTGGTTTATGGACAAGATGTGTGGTTTAGCCTAATGGTTCCTTCCTTTTGGGAGCCACATTGCTAAGCTTTTTTTTTTTTTGGTCAAAAATTTCTACCACTCTGACCATTGTATGGTATACTGCATGGGCAATGAATTTTATAGACAGTAGTTTTGAAAATGGTTGACATCTTTTGGTAATCCTGCAACTTTTCAAAAATACCTATGAGTTCAGAAAATTCATTGCTAGTGCTATTTACCATATATAGGACAGATTAGTAGAAATTTCAAGATCAGAAAGAAAGGAAAAATCAGGCCTAACTGTATATGTCTATTTCACACACACACAGCATGGAATGGGATACAGCCACAATACCTTAATCTGGAAGAGAAGAGAATTTCAGTTCCCTTGAATCAAGGAATAATTTAAAATGATGTCTAGAAGTCCCTAAAGTCTGAGAGTTCAATTATGACATCATCAGGTTTCAAATAAAAAACACATAATACATGATCTGCTTTCAACTTCTGCATTGTTTTTTTCATTATGGCTTGTACTGTTAATGATTTAGTTTTAGATTAATTACATTGTGTTATTTATATGCAATTAACCTGAAAAAGTCACTAGCTAGCAGTCAGCAAAATCAGATTAATAACTACTGGAAAATTGATGTGACATACATTTGACTCTCATTATTACAAATTCATCGGGACCATAACAATGGTTATAGTGAATAGTTCGCTACAATAGATTTCTTTTAGCATAGCATGTATCTTAGAGGGCTTTGGTTGGGACTTTTCAGTAATTTTTTATTGTGAGAGTTGACTAATAAAAAATCCCACTTTTTATAAAAAATATTTTGGTGCTGTAAGGCATCCTAAAACATTAACCTTAAAAAATGTTTACTTTTTCTATTATGCTTTAATTCTTTTATTATTCGTAATTTTATTACAAATTTTTATAATAAAAGTATGTAAATAATCTGGGAGAATCATAAAAATAGTGCATCATGATCACAATATAGGCTGTAGGTTCAATTCTTACTATGGGCATGGATGTTTTATGAATGTCTTTAGGTAGGATAATGAATTTCATCATCCAGTGTGAAATCACCACTCTGATTACTGAAGTCCTAAAGTGACTTGAAAAATATTCCATGTTTGGTCTGTAGAGCAGTGTTTTGTTTCCAGGTGATTTAATCTTTACCCTTCTCACAGTAATGTAACAGAATTTGACAGCCTTTTGTGTGTAGGATTCACATTAATAAAAACTAAGATTACAGTTGACTCTTACTACAACAAATTCATAGGGATGACAGAAGCAGTTTATTATAGTGGGTGATCGCTCACTATTACAAACTACCGTTTCAACAATTTGTAATAGTAAGAGATATTGCTATAATGTGTTTGCTATTTGATAAAAGAATTGTTTTATAGTGGTATCATTCATTAGTACAGTATTTTAGGTGTAGATAATTTTTGTCACCTAGTGCAATAACACTATACTACTTATCATTCCTGAAGTGGCTGAAAAAAGTACATTTTTTGGTTTGAAGAACAAGGTTTTTGAATTATCACTTTTCTTTATTATCTAATATTTGTTCTGTACTATAGGTTTATAGCCTTTTATTGGATGGGATTCATATAAGAAAAAATAAAATAAATAAAAAATTAAATCCAAAATGGGTCTAAACTCAATTTATCTATTGTTGTTTGTACTATGAAATGGTGTATCATTAATTAATTACTTTGTTAAATTTTCACGAGGATGCCACATACCAAATTCACTAAATTCTTTGGGAGTAGGATAATAAGCATAGGAAGATATAATACATTATTCAGACACTGTTTCAAAATGCACCTAAAAACTGAAACAAATAAAAAAAAAATGAACTATGATTTTCAGTGGTTTTTTGGGCACACTAGAGAAAAGTACACTACATTTTTTCTTTCATTCATGTATTTACATTAATTCAGTAATAAGTACTGTCAATCTCACAACAGAGAACTCATATGTATCACAGGAATAATTTGTTATAGTGGAGAGTTTTTGCTGTAGTGAATTGTCTTTTGAATAGCACTGGAACTAGAGGAGCATGAGTTTGTTTGTTATAATAGTGTTTGCTATAGTAAGAGTTGACTACAAAATAATAAAACTGTAAGCTCAGATTTTAATAAATTATTTTTTAAAAGTTTTATGCTGAATGTTTGAATAAGCAAGGTATTTCTTGAATATGCCAGTCAAATTTATATTGTGAAATGTATTTAAAGTATGAATGCACATTTGAATGGAATTTTCATCAGCAGCATGTAAACTAAACAGGATATATATATATATATATATATATAATTCTAACTACTTTAATGACATATGTACCGTGATAAGTGTAGAATATCCATTCTAATATTAAAATACTATAAAACCATAGAGATACTTACATGTTTTTTTACTACAAGATTTTTTACACCTTCCATCACAAACTGAGAACCATGTGTCATTAATTTGGAAAACATGCTGGAATTAGAAAAAAAGAAATAAAGATAAAAAAAATAAAATATGAAAATTTGAATTCAGTAGGACCTTATATAACATACATTTAGATAACACATTTCAAATAAAGTCATTTTTTCTATTAGCAACAGATAATTCTTGAGACCAGCTATTGGCAATAAAGCCTGTAAATAAAGACAATGATTACAACTCGATCTTTGAAATGCTACTGGCCGTTCTCTGAAATTTCACAGAACCACAATAACATTCTCTCTTAAAATTCTCCTCCTCCTTAATTTTCTAATTTATAAATAACATTTCATCATTTCATCCTGTTTTTGTTTTTTTTCAAACAACCAAATCATCTTTTAAAATGGTGTATTCAGTTGATTAGCATTAAGGCCAACCTATGCAACAGCTAAGGTATACTGTATTATGTCACGTGTAAATGTCAAGGCATGTGTAAATAAGCAGGCTTACTTTTTTTAAAAAACTAACCCATGGAAAAACCCATGGGGCAGGAATAAAATTGAGTTTCCAGAAAAAGAAAACTAATCATCTTCATCACTCCACATCTTCACTACAGAAAAAGAAAACATTAACAATCTGCCATTTCGTCATCATCATCAAATTCTTGACATGTACCCTCAAGGGGGTGTACAGGATAATGATAGTATTACGTGAAAAAATGAAAAACATATCATTATTAACTTCCTATCTACAAATTTCCTCCAAATCAATCTGTTACCTGTCAAGACTCCAATATTATCAGAGCGTATATTTCTATCTTCTAAGGCACTTTTTTCCGTATCAACCCACCTATATGTGGGTTTCCCTCTGGATCTTTTTCCTGCCAACCAGGCAGAGATCACTTGTTTTGCTAATCTTTCCTTTCCTATTCTGTTTAAGTGACTATACCACCTGAGATTAGTTCTGCTAACACATTCCTGGATGCTAACAATTTCAAGTTCTTTCCTCATATCATACATTCTAATATGATATTGTCAGTAATGTCAGATTTTCATTTCAATCTTCTACAGCTCTTCAGGCCACATTATTCAACCTAGATCTTGAGTTTGCTCTGGGTTTTTCCTTAGCAGCCATACATATTGCTAACTTTCCCTTCTTTCCCCATTTTATTTAAGTGACCATGCCACTTTATTAATATAAAGTGGCATGGTCACTTATATTAGCTCTCTGAATGCGTACACACATTCTAGAATGCCAGCAGTGTTAAGTTCCTTTCTAATTGTTCATTTATAATATGATTCTGACAGGATTCAGTCTGCTTGCTCTCTCCCATAATTTTTCTAGTCTCATATCTGTGGTCTCTAGTCTTGACTGTTTTATTTCTAAAACAACTCTGATTCATAACTTATACGAGGGTGGTCTGAAAAGTTCTCGGTCTCGAACACAGATGGCAAAACTTGGTACATCTATCATAAGCATCCATGTGAAATTGCAAGTTGTTCTATCAAGTAGTTTGTTTTATACAGCTGTCTGAAGCAAAAGTGTCATCTGTATCCCTTGAAATGGATAAAATTGAGTATCGTGGGTTATAAAATTCTTTGTAAAAGAAGGTTTAACACCAAAAGAAAGTCATTCGAAGTTCATAAAAGTTTATGAGCCCTCTTTAACTTCATTTTAGACAATTAAGAAATGGTTTGCCGAGTTTAAACGTGGTCGTACCAGCCTTGAAAATGATCAACGTGAAGGACATCCAAAACGTGTAACAACACTAGAAATCACTGATCAAGTGCACGATATGGTATTGGATGACCGGCAAGTCAAATTGCATGAAATTGCTGAGACTATAGGCATTTAAAAAGAATGTGTAGAATATATTTTGAATGAAGAATTGCAAATGAAAAAGCTTTGTGCAAGATGGATGCCACACTTGCTCACAGCAGATCAAAAGTGCACTCGCATGAAAATCTCTGAACAGTGTTTGGAGCATTTTAACAAGAATAAAACTGATTTTGTGTGTCGATTTATTACTATGGATGAGACTTGGATTCACCATCACACCAGAATACAAACAGCAGTCAAAAGAGTGGACAGAAGTCGGCTGTTCAGCACCAAAGAAAACAAAGTCGGTTCCAACAGCAGGAAAGGTCATGGCATTGGTGTTTTGGGATGCTAAAGGCATTTTGTTTATTAATTATCTTGAAAAGGGTAAAACAATAACCAGGGAATATTATTCTGATCTTTTACTAGACTAGATGAAAAAATTCATGAGAAAAGACCCAGTTTGCAGAAGAAAAAAATCATCTTTCATTAGGACCATGCACCTGCCCACAAAGGTGTTTTAGCAATGGGGAAATTAAGAGATCTGCACTATGAATTGTTGGAACATCCACCCTATTCTCCAGATTTGGCTCCCTCTGACTTCTATCTCTTCCCAAAACTAAAACTCTTAATTGTTGGTCAGTGTTTTTCTTCAAATCAAGAGGTGATTGTAGCTGTAGAGGGGTGATTTGCAGATCTTACTGTGAACCACTATAGGGATGGGATAATGGCGCTGGAGCATCACTGGAATAAATGTATTAGTGTTAAGGAAGATTATATTGTAAAATAAAAATAATTTAGAAATTATAAATTCGTTTTTTCATTGTTAGAGCGAGAACTTTTCAGACCACACTTGTAATTGGTTTCAAAAATATCTTGTATCTGCTAGTTTAATGCATCTCCAAACCATATGAGATTTGCTTATTTTTCATATTTAATTTGCCGTCTTTATTTAAAAAAAACCAACATTTTACTTTCCCTTATTTTAATCGATGCAAAGAGAAGTTTATTCAATTCAGTTAAAGAATCTTAAACATTTTTGATGGATTTATTTAGGAGGATAACATCATCTGCATAAAGTAAAGACTAGAGTTGAATATTTCCAATTTTTATATCAGTAGATATAAGAAATCCAACAGGTACTTATCCACTTGGCCTAGTTGGCCGAGTGGATGGCGTATCCGCTCTCCAGCAGGTTCAAATCGAGCTGTGGGCATGGATGTTTGTGATTATCTGTGTAAATACCAGTGGTGGTCGGTGGTAGATGGCATTGGTAGAGACGGAATTGTAGAGCAGGTGCCCTCCCTCGATGAGTCCTGGGACTCCCTGGAGGTGTCAAATAATAATAATAATAAGTCAAATAAAAATACTTACTAGGTTTGATGCCATTTTCCTTTGTAATGTGATAAATATAGATAATGAATAAGAGGAGATAGTGTGCATTCTTGTCTTATGCCTGGATTGACATTAAACCATCTTTCTGTACTATCTTTAATATGCTGACATCATCAAATTCCTGATATGCACCATTGGGGAGGAGGGCAGGGCAAACAGGATATTATGATAGTACTACATGAAAGGCTTAAACAATTATCAACTTCCTATCAATAATTTTCCTCAAAATTAATCTGTTATTTGCCAGGGGTCCAATCTTGTTAGACCTGATATTTTGGTCTTCTCTGGTACTTCTTACTGTATCAGTCCACCTGGATCTTGGTCAGCCTCTGAGTCTTCTGCCTGCCATTTTGGCAGGAAAAAAAAAGTTTTTACTAACCTTTCATCTTTTATTCTGTTTAAGTGATCACACTAACTGAGATGAGCTACTAAGAACTTTCAATATGCCTTATCCTTTCCCATGACTGCCTCTTTAACTTCCTGAGTCTGCCACACAGTAGTTCAGATTTTTTCAATCCTTGTTGCGAACTTCACATACTTAGATGGTTGAATAAATGAATGTTTTCTTTAGAGTTGCTACTGGGTTTCCAAGATTTGATTCTTTCCTTCCAACTCTTTCAGTTTCCTCTGATAATATTTGTATATTTCCTCTGAAAGCTGCTTAACCAATTCTTTTTAAAACATTCTTGCATATTTCTCAATATGATATTCAACTTTTTTCTGCTCAAAACTAAATGATGATTATTTCCTCTTTCAAATCTCCTATATGCTTGAACTGGTGAAGATTTTGCTATTCACAATAACAGTCAATGAGACTTTTCTTATTTCTTGCATCTATTCTTCATATGAATTTTTGCACATGTTGAAACATTGTATCAGTAAACACTGGTTCATGTCTTCAACAGAAATCCAGTAGATACGTACCAGTAATATTAGCTTTGTTCATTTCTCCAAATTTCCAAAGCATTTCTATATGTCCGCTATTCATTTCCTGCTCTGCTATTTAAATCTTTAACAAGTACTAACTTTTTCTTTATTTTTATATAAGCTGCGTTCTACATTGATGAAAATCACTCTGTTTCTTTAGCATAACCTATTGTGGGACAATAGGCATAAATAAATCTCACTGCCCAATTCCCCTTTTGATGTCTACCCACATCACTACTTGACAACGCCTGCAATTCAAGATGATTATCCTTGTATTTAGAGTTGAATAGTACAGCTATCCCTTCCTTTTCCTAGTCATTACTACCTCAATATAACAACATATATTAGTTTGGGCCACTTGGGCAATACACAGCCTCTTCCTGTTAGGTCAACACTGCTTTGCTGTGGTGTAGTTTGTTTCCACAAAAGGGGCTCTGGCATTTGCAGTGAGCATTCCAGCCACAAAAGGATATTTTCTTAGTTGGAGGAAATGCCAACTAGACCACCAGGTGGTAGATGACCTTAATCGCCTGGTGAAATACTACCCTACTTATTGGGGATCTGAAGTGGTGAATGCCATTTTGGCCTCTGTCCCTGTTCCCCATCTTCTCCATGCAGTGTGAGCGATACCCTTCAAGGACATGACTAGCATACTTAGAGACCCAGACCTCTCCTCCATTTTGAGGGTACAGCAGTTAAAATGGTGGCAACGCAGGCCGCCAGATTGCAATCAGTCAATAAGGAGTCCCAGGAGAAACTTGTTACTGATTGGTTAACTGGCGCATAATCCCACTGCCACATACTCTGCCAGGTCCTGCCTGGTGAGGGAGTCAGAGTAGTAGTACCAATCTCCTCTTACTGCATGTCCCCACTCTTTCCTTTCATCTAATAACAAATCAAAAATGAAAAATTAAACAGACAAATAATGATGGCAACATTGTGAACATAAATAAATCTCTTTCAACAACCAGTTCATCCAAACAATTCAAGTTAAACACAAAATTCCAAACTTACCAGGATCCCTGCCAAAAAAAATCATTTCCACATCCACTTTACAAACATCTGCAGCATAAATTCCAACATAAATGATGTTCATGGCCACTTACAGACATCCAAACTAGATCACCTTCTCTTAACAGAAGCCCAAATTACAGCTACATCAAACACAGTTCACTTTCAATGCCCAAATTATATAACTCTTCATGATTCATTTTGCCACAAAGCTGGCACCTGAACCTTTGTACATTCTAACACTGCTTGCCAGAGAATGCAAAGTATTTAGAATCTCCTGCTTTTGACCCACTCTGGCTGAAGGTTTCCTTGCCCCACTTGGTAACATTCATCAATTCATGCATTTACTGGTCACCAAACTCTGAAAACGACAGACCTTTTCACCTCCCCTCTCCATGAAGCTTGACCATCTACAGTCCAGCTACTCAAACAGTGCTCAAAAGTCATTGTGTTGGTTTATCTTTCATCCAACCTTATATTTGCTAGTTGTTGGTTAATCCCACATTCAAACATAAAGAACATTTTTATTATACTGCACCATTCTATGTTTGAAATCACACAATTATTGTGAAGGAATCAAGCATCAAATAGCACAACCGTAACATGCGCTTACTACAGGCCGAAATTTTCTTAACTATACATAGGGTTTCCCGCAAGATTCATATTTTAATGAACGGTGCAATGAAACTGAAATTAGGCAAGCACAAGAATCAAGTTAAACAAGATATTTAATTCTCTCACAAAATTATTCCTACATAAGAAATAAGAACTCTATTAAGATCAATACAATTAGAAAATAATTTATACATTCAATAAATTATTAAGATTCTACTCAGCTGAGTGCATCATTTACTGCTAGTACTTAAATATAAGGCTTTCACAATTCTCATCCATTAGGATTTCAACTTAGTTTCACTTTAAGCTATAGCAATATTCAGCAAAACATTTAAAAGTTAATTCTTTTTAGTCTAAGAGAAATATTCATAAATTTCAATTTACCAAACACTTAACTGGCATCATCAATATCTATCAGAGGATTAAAATAGTTCTTAAAAGGCTCAGTCTTGATTTTACATATACGCAGTGAGATAACACATTAAAACACGACCTAATTCTTCAATGAAGTTTCTCACATTAATTTCACGAGGAAATGGTTTATAATATCACTCATTCAAGCTTGACTAGCTGGCTCCAGTAACACGAAATTTGACCAAGTTCTCTGGACACAAGTAAAACTATCACACGTTAGCTATAGAACAGATATTCTTACTGGTATGATCATCATAGCTTGCACATTATGGAAAACTCTTACAACACTTCTAGGTACTCGATAATCTTCTACTATAGGCAACACAAAACTTATGGTATTCCTGAGTTCAATAACTTATTTGTTACGACTGGAAAATGTATTTTCTTGCTTGTAATAACTTATCTTAGGATAAATCTCAATCATATTATTATCCTTTCACTCGAGTAAATTCCTTTACAAGATGACAGGAAACTATAAATAAATATGAGTTCGAAGTAAGATCCATTAAAATCGGAACAAGCTTCCAAATTTTCGTTGCGACGTTCGATCTCAGGTTAGGTCACGTCTCACTACCTATCTAAACCCACTCCATTTTCCTTCTGGTTCCTTCTTCCTCTATATCATAAATCCTCTCTCTTTTTCCCAACCAAACCACGAAATTATCACGTGATCGTTGTACAGTTCTCAATGCTAAGGCACGCGCTATCATGAAATAACTTAGTTTTCTGATAGCAGCCAATCAAATCACATTAGCAGAGTCCATTAGAAATACTTTCACTTTCCGTAACAACAAATAAAATGCATATATTACAGTTCACTTAGGATGCATTTACAAGTTATATTAATAATTTATACAAGATAAAATAACTAAAAAAATTACAATTAATTTAGGAGCAAACTTAGCTCAGGAAATGCAATTCATGTTAAATCATGAAGTATTAATAATTATAAAATTCTTCATTCACAATTTAATAATTGTCCTAGGCAACCTGAATGACCACAACTCCAACTGGCTCCCCATCTCCAACAGGATGCAATAAGTAGGGTGGTATTCCACCAGGCAATGAAGGTCATCTACCACCTAGTGGTCTAGTTGGCATTGACAGATTAAGCTGGATTTGATGCAGAAGTTTCTGCTATAAGCAATGATCTAATACAAATCATGCAGCTACCTAATCAAATTCAGGTAATCCCCTCCACTCTCCCAATACCCTTGATCTTTTTCTAACTATAATAAATTTAGTTTAATCCTTTATCCAAGTGTGAGCAAACAAAGTTTGCACCTGAAAGTATCTTCAGGACTGGGTTAAGGTGGTACAACAGGTGGTGTTGTACCACCTTAACCCAGTCCTGAAGATACTTTCAGGTGCAAACTTTGTTTGCTCACACTTGGATAGAGGATTAAACTAAATTTATTATACTCTAACCAAGTGAAAAATAAACTTTCAACTTTTTCTAACTAGTTCTCTTTCCAGACACAATGCAGAAGTTACCTCTCCTCTTGGCAACTCAGAACACAATCTAGTGCAGGTTTTCAGTCTCACAGAATGCCCTCCTCTGACCACACTCGACTTCATGTCCTCTGGCACTACAATGGTACAAAGTAGGATGATCTCCAGAACTATTACTCTTCTTTACCATGGCATGACTACTGCTTCCATTCTTCTGATCCAAACACTTGCACTGAGTGAGTCACAAAAATCATCCTCAGTGGCATGAAGGCATTCCATCCAAAATTCCCATTCACATCCCTGGTTCAGCAGAAGATGTATGAAAGCAGTCGAAATAAAAACTAGCTTATCACAGTTGGCTTGTATCAAGAATCCAAACTTCATACTCAGCCTATGCACGCTTCTGCATAAGCTTCATACTCATACTTCAAATCCAACTTCATAAAAGCCACTAGCAGAAAGCTCATCTCTTGTCCAAATGGTAGCCTTATCTTCTGGTCCCTTGCAAAAGCCGTCGGACACAATTTCCTACCTCTCTCACATCCAGATGGCACAGCTGTTACAGCACCCCAAAGAAAAAGTTGACCTCCTAGCATCACTCTTTCCTCTCTAACTTCTGCACAGACAATGAAGGCAACCTCCTTCCATAACAACAACTGAGCATCATATGTTCCCTTGGCCTTTCAGCAGAAAGATATAAGAATATTAAACCTGAACACCACAAAGTCATCTGGTACTGATGACATCTCTCCTATTGTGCTCCAGAGCTAACACTTGTTCTCCATAGTTCAACCTTCTATACTTAGCTGGCACCTATCCCACCTCATGGAAAGTAATATACATCCGACCATTTCCAAAAAAGGCAGACAAAAGCCAACTACCGACCAATTGCCATGATCTCAGTCCTCTCCAGTATAATGGAAAAAGTCATCAATGGTTAACTTCTTCACCACCTAGAATCTCACCAATTAATCAGTGACCATCGTATAAATTCTGCCAATCCAGATCCACGACTGACATCTTAGCCTACATCACTCACCACTAGACACATGCCAGGAAAAGATTCGGAGAAATGTATGCTGTTGCCCTTGACATTTCCAAAGCTTTCAGTCATGTTTAGCATCAAGGCCTGCTTTACAAATTTCCTCCCTCAAGTCTACCTGTCATTCTCTGTAATTGGATAGCCAGCTTACTTTCTGGTCATTCACTATATATGTGTGTGTGTGTGTGTGTGTGTGTGTGTGTGTGGATCATGGTGGATAAGGCACCATCGCTTTGAATTTTACCACAATGCAGGAGTACCTCAGGTCACCTATCCTCTTTCTCTTATACATAAATGATCTACTCTCAATCAGTATAAATTCTATCCATAGCTTTGCCGATGGTAACACTCTCCACTCATCCTATTCCTTTGATAAAGCATGTAGTTCCCCGACATCCCTTATATCAAGATCATCTGCAACTAGTGCCTTAAATGCTGATTATCATACCATCATTTAGTGGGGAAAGGATGACCTAATCACCTTCAGTGCCACCAAAATGCTGTACTGCCTTTTCTCTCATAAAAGGGATCTCAGCTCACCTTTCATCATCCTCAGTAATACACATCACCAGACAGGATGAACTCTCTCTCTCTCTCTGTCCTCCAAGGATATTTACCTCCAAACTCTCTTGGTACAAGCACATCACATCAACAGCTTCCTCAGCTTCTCAAAAACTAGGCATTCTTTCCACTCAAGAAGCTATTTTATGCCCATCTAGCTACTAACCCCATATAATCCCAAATCCACCCATCCTTAGAATACTGCATACTGCATTTGGAGTGCTGCATCTAAAACCTCCTTAAATATTCTCGATGTTGTCCAGAGGAGAGTAATTCAACTCATAGATTACCCTTTCCTCACAGGCTCACTTCAATCTCTATCTCCTAGACACAATGTGTTTCAGCTCTGTGCCTCTTCTACAGGTACTTTTATGGTCACTGCTCCAGTGAATTGGCTAACATCATTCCTCCACTTGCTGTTAGGTCTGCTAAAACAAGAGAAGCTGCTGTCCAATGTCCCTTTTTGTTCGATGAGTTTGCAGTTGTACTGCAAACTCATCGAACCTGGCTTTCCTCTTCATCATTTATTCTATCTACCTCAGTCCTCTGGAACAGCCTTCCTCATGACATGTTTCCAAAAAATTTCAACCTACAGCTCTTTAAGAAGAATGTCAACAGGTTTCTTCTTTCTCAATCCCCATCTACACCTCACACATGGCACTGATGTGTTATAGGTTTGTGTACCTCTTGTGTGTGTAGATTAAATATATATATATATATATATTTTTTTAAAAGTTATTTAGATGAATGTCACTTGTTTTATCCTTTTGTTTCAGTAACACCAATTATGTCTATCTGGTACTTCTC
The DNA here is from genome assembly GCF_054136105.1 of Typopeltis vanoorti. NCBI lineage: Eukaryota > Metazoa > Arthropoda > Arachnida > Uropygi > Thelyphonidae > Typopeltis > Typopeltis vanoorti. The sequence goes on from NC_143566.1 coordinate 97,266,540, forward strand.
CAATTCTTCTACCGGTTTCGCTTGTGTTCTGGTTTAAAATTACTAAGAATACTTTTATTGACTAAATTCCAAATTGTCAGTCCATCCTCAATTCATCTATTATCCAGGTAGATACCTATGAACAGGGTGCACCAAGAGTAAGTGAAGACTGGACATTAGGTCAGGCACATCCCAATCTAGTTAGATGTGCCTGATGTGGAAGTTTTTGGAGTTTTAGTCTTACTTTGACTCTTGCTAGCTGATGGTTTGTACCACAATCTGCTCCAGGACAAGTATGCTCATCAGAGATGCTCGTCTTCCACCGATGGAGAGCCAGGATGTAATCAATCTGGTGCTTTAACCAATTAATGTTAGATGTCCAAGTATAGGTCCATCATGAATGTTTCTGGAAGCAGGTATTGGTAATAACTAATCTGTTAGCGTGAGCAAATTCCAACAGTCTTTCACCACGGGTGTTACGTTCACCCAGACCAAAGATGCGACACTCAGACCTAACTCTCATATTCGTTCCCACTTTTGCATTTAAGTCCCCTAAGATGTAAAGTATGCCTCTCCTTGGTAGGAAGTCCAAAACAGTTTGTAAGTTTTCATAGAATTCCTCACTCTCTTCTTCAGGCCTATCTGTATGGGGGTGCATAAAGTACCACAATTGATACATTGGTAGGCTGAGCCTTAAGTCTAATAGAAAGTATCCTATCATTAATGGGGTTATAACCAAGAAGGCTTCTTGCTTGAGCTGTCTTCAGTATCACAGCTACCCTATGATGTTTTGAGTCACCACCTGAGTAATAACTAGCTTACCATCCTGTCTTTTGAAGTGACCTTCTCCATTCCATCTGGTCTCTGTAATTCCCAGGATGTCAATTTTATACCTATCCATCTCTTTACAGACAATCTCAAGAGTATTCATCTGTAGACCCTGAATATTCCATGAATATTCCTGAATATGTAAAATTCCCATCTAAGGTTAATCTTATACCTTCTGTGTTGCTCATTCACAATATCACTGACTTTTGATGGAGACTGTAATATTCTTCTTGAACAGGACCCTCTGCCCAAGTCCTGAACGCAGCTCTGATTATTCTGCATGATAACCGATGCAGCATGAGATGTGTTATAAGGCACAACCATATTAGCAATTATAAGATGAGATGAAATAGCAAAATAGGAACTCTGAATCTCAACTTGGCATAAAATTGCGAATGCCTTTCAATGGTAATGAATTTCATCTACTACCTAATACTGGAAGCTTGATTCAAGTCTGAGTATGGTACAGTACATTTCAGAAGCATCTTTGAATTTCTGAGATTTCACTAGAGATACGGTGCCTTAAAAGATAGAAATATAATATCTGATAATGTTGGAGTCTTGAGAAGAAACAGACTGATTTGGAGGAAAATTGTAGATAAGAACTTAGTAATGACGCAAATTTTCCATGTAGTACTATCATATCCTGTACAACCCTTGAGGGTGCATGGCAGGAGTTCAATGATGATGATGAGTGTGTAAAGTCCTTATAATAAAGATGCATAGGGTTAGATCTTAGAGCCAGGACAACAAAATACTTTCCCTCTAACCCTTTTGAGGAATATTGGTCACATGGAGGATGCATCAGCAAATGATGAACAGGATACCTAAGGAAGGTGTTGGTTAGACTTCGACATATAACTGTAAAGTATGCATCAATGGTATGCATAATATATTTATGTGTGCATGCCATTGATGTGTACTAATTACTGCCCAAGCATTAGGGTACTGTAATGAGAAGAATTAAAAATAAAAATAGAATGAGGAAGAATGAGGCACCAATGAAAAATTTAACATGGAATAGAGGACTGTTAGTTCTGTTTGAGATTAGTTTCTTCATTGCAAACACTTACTTTACTACAAGGTGGAATCATCAGAGCAAGAGGTTATTAGAGCAACAAAAATGCTACCTAGTAAAGAATGTGGAATAGATCATGAATTAATGATTGCTAAAATTAAAATGAAGTTAAAGGCTAAGATGAAACAAGAGCACTGTATTAGATCTGATTTAATCTAAACTGGAAGTTGGAAAATTGGACAGGACAGGAAGAGATTAATGAGAACTGAAGAAAGAAACAAAATATACAGCAAAAGAAGAAGAAAAATCTAAATAAATCAATGATAAAGAAAGATTGTAACTGGCTATCAGAAAGATTATTCAAGTAGAAAGAAGAAAAATTAAACTTCAGGAAAAGCAAAAAGAAAGGTTTCAATAGTTGAATGCAGATTTTCAGAGACAAGCTAGCTAAGAAAGACAAACATGTAAACAAAAGATTCAAGGAAAATGAAATAAAGTACAAGAATAAGAGTTTTTTTTTTTTTTTTTTTTTTTTTTTTTTTTAAAGAAAGATAAATGAAGTATAGAAAAGCTTATCCCTAGACTGGATCTAACAAAAATTAATTTGACAAAAAGTTTAGTAGTAGAAGTGAAAATAAAAAATGGCATGGGTATATAGAGGAATTATAATAAGATACTGACAAAGTGAGAGACAGAGATTTAAAAGGAGAGAATTTGGTAAAGAACCTATGCTATTTACATCTGCCATTTACAGATGAAAACTGAGGTAATATGAGCAATGGAATAGTTGCCATGTTATATTAAGATATTAACCTGAAGTTTAGCAACAAATTTGGAAGAAATATACTAACCTTTAGATTGGAAAACATTAATATTTATTTAGAAAACTAGCAAAATCCAAAAAAGGAATTTAACAATTACAGAAATACTTCATATGCAAATAAAGTTATGTTGAAAGTAAATTTTTTTTTTTTTTTTAAATATCATAAAATTCCTGCCAGGTACCCTCAAGGGGTGTACAAGATATGATAGTACTACATGAAAAAATTACATCATTGCTAACTTCCTATCTACAATTTTCCTCTAAATCAGTTTACTTGTCAAAACTCCAACATTATCAGATCTTATATTTCTATCGTCTAAGGCACTTTGTACCGTATCAATCCACCTATATCTTGGTCTTCCTCTGGGTCGTTTTCCTGCCAACCTGGCAGAGAACACTTGTTTTGCTAATCTTTCCTCTCCCATTCTATTTAAATGACCATACCATCTGAGATTAGCTCTGCTAACGCATTCCTGGATGCTGACAATGTCAAGTTCTTTCCTAATATCCTCATTTTTAATATGATATTGCCATTGATGCCATCTGTTCACGCCTCGAATCTTTCTCAGGACTCGCATATCTGCGGTCTCTAGTCTTTGGTCAAGTGTTTTACTTCTGACCCAGCTCTCAGATCCATAAGTGGTTTGAACACTTTCTTGTATACAGCTAATTTAGTGTTCCGACTAATTTCTCTCTTACTCATTATGAATTTATTCAATTGACATCCCACCATACCAGCTTTGCTGATTCTGTTGTCTATTTCTATATTTAATTTACCATCTTCAGTAAAAATCGTGCCTAAGTAGCTGAAACGTTTTACTTCTTCCACAGGTTCTCCATTCACAACACAGTTGACATTTTCAATGATTCTGCCTATTTTCATTGTCTTTGTCTTTTTATTGCTGACTTTCATACCATATCTATTACAACAGCTATTCAATTTTGTCAGAGAATCTTGCATACTTGTAGCAGATTTATTTAGAAGTATAACATCATCCGCATAAAGCAAAGACCTGACATTAACATCTCCAATTTTGATATCAGGTTTAATACCACTTTCCTTCATAATGTGATCCATATAGATAATGAATAACAGAGGGGATAATGTACATCCTTGTCTCACACCAGATTTAACATTAAACCATCTTCCTGTACTTCCTTCAATTCTAACTGCTGACTTACAACTCAAATAAAGACTAAGTATTGCTTGATATAATGCCCCATTGACACCATATAACTGCAGCATATTGAATAGCTTCTCTCTTGGCACCTTGTCATATGCCTTTTCCAAATCGACAAAATTTAAATACAGATCTTTGTTATATTCCCAGGCTTTCTCGACCATTTGTCGTAAAGTGAAGATCTGATCCTGACAGCCTCTATTTGGCCTGAATCCAGCTTGTTCTTCACCAAGCTTTTCTTCCACAATTCTTCTCAACCGTTTCTCAAGTATGCTTGCATAGATCTTGCCAGGAACACTCACTAGGGAAATACCTCTGTAATTCTCATATTCAGTTTTATTTCCCTTTTTATATATGGGTACTATGAGAGCTCTACTCCAATCATTGGGAATTCGTCCCTCTGTCTAGGCTTTCTGAACTATGCAGTGCAGCCACTGTAACACTTTTATACCACCATACTTCAGCTTTCTGGTCGAATATCATCTACTCCTGCTGCTTTCCACATTTCAAGCCTTTGATGGCTTTTTCTACTTCAAGTATGGATATGTATTCCTGACTGCTTGCCTGGTCAGTGTTTTTTTATCACTGTGCTGTCATCACTGCTTGTTTCATTTAGCAGTTTTTCAAAGTAATTACTCCATACTTCAAGGATATCTTTTTCTCCTGTTTTCATGTCACCTTTATCATCTCTAACTCCTTTTACAGCACTCTTTCCTCCATTCCTAAGCTTCTTCAACAACCTCCAGAATATTATGCCACCTTCTTGATATTTATTTTCTATATTCTTGCCAAAATCCTCCCATGACTTTTGTTTAGCTAGTTTTACATACTGTTTAGCTTTCTTACATTTGTCTCTGTATTCTGTAAGAGTAAAAGCTGACTTATTTGCCAGGAACTTTTGATATGCTTACTTCTTTTCCTTCAACGCCTCTTTAACTTCCTGTGTCCACCAGGGAGTTCTGATTTTTTTTATCCTTGCACACAACCTCACCACATGCCTCTCTGGCAGAATCGATCAATGTTTTCTTCAGAGTTTGCCACTGAATCTCCAAGGCTTGATTCCTGTTCTCAAACTCTTTCATTTTTTTTTCAATAATCTTTCTGTATTTTAGTTCTACAGTTCACATCTGAGAGCTGCTCAACTTTTATTCGCTTTAAAACTTTCTTACATGTTATTCTTTTCAATATGAAATTCAATTTTATCCTGCTCAAGACTAAATAGTGATCACTTCCAATTTCAAATCCTCTGTACACTCTGGTGTCCTGCACCAGGGAGAAAACATCACTATCAACAATAACATAGTCAATGAGACTTTTCTTATTCCTAGCCTCTTCTCTCCATGTGAATTTGTGCACATTTTTATTTTGGAACATGGTGTTAGTAAATAACCAGCCCATGCCCTGAGCAGAAATCCAACAGATATTTGCCATTATTATTAGCTTTGCTCTTTTCACCAAATTTTCCCAAAATATTTTGTATGTCTCACAATCATTTCATACTCTGCTATTTAGATCCCCAACAAGGACAAACTTTTCCTTTTTCATTGTGTCAGTTGCTTTTTCTAAATCGTCAAAAAATTCCTCCACTTCTACCTTAGTAGAACCTTCTGTGGGACCATAGGCACAAATAAGTGTCATTGTCCAGTTCCCCATTTTCATATTTGCCCACATTACTCTACTTGAGATTGACTGCCATTCAAGAAGATTAGCCTCATATTTTGTGTTGAATACTATGGCTACTCCTTCTTTTCCTTGATTGTCATTGCCTGAATATAACATTTTTGTTATATTCAGGCAATGACAATCAAGGTGACCGAAACAAAAAAGACCAGTTTTGGTCTTTTTTGTTTCAGTCACCCCTATTATGTCGATCTGATACTTATCTAATTCCTCAGCTAGCTCCATTTCTTTGCCATTCAGGCTTCTTACGTTGATAGTACCGATCTTTAACTCTGATGATGTTCAGTTGGGGTTTGTTTTCAGATTTGTTCCAGTAGCTGACTTTTCGCTGTTCACACTGGTTCCCTGGCGAAAACAACGGGGGCCTTGTTTAACCGGGCGACGCCCCAGCCGGCATGAAATTTTGTCATGTTGTACCATCATTTTTTATTTTGGTTTAACCAATAAGAATACAATTTGGTCAGCTAAATCCCAAATTGCCAGCCCATCCTCGTTCGTTCAGTATCAAAGTAGATACCCAACAGGGTGCACCATGATAAGGTGAGGATTGGACATTAGGTCAGAAGCCCTAGTCGGTTCTCCGCATTCCATTAAAGGCTATGTGTAGGTCTCCTCTCAGTTATACAGCTTTGACCCTTAAGCACCCCTTTTTTTTTAAATAAAAGGCTGGAAATGTGAGATGGATTGGAAAGAACAAGAGAATTTCAAAAGGAAGTATTCATCACTTATACTGATTATAAAAATGCATTAGATTTTGTTGATTCTAATAGTGTGCATCATGTGATGATAGTAATGGGCATACCTAAACATCTAATTCTTTTAATCAGAGAAGTGTATGAGTACCAAGAAGCTGCAGTAAAAAAATCTTTGCAAAATGGGAGATATTTGAGAGGAGATGTGTGTAAAAAGGAAAACAGTGTCAAACTTGACAAAATTATGAAAGACAAAGATGTTATTAAGACAAAATTTAGAAATGTTATAGCAATGATTTCAGTGGTGATGTGTGCATGCTAGACCATTAAGAAAGACAGACAGAAAGCAAATTGGTTTCTTTGAATTATGGATATGAAGAAGCCTTAGGAATCTCACATAGCACTGCATCCAGGCTCTGGGCAGTCCAATGGAACATGTTCCAGATGTTTGCTTCTGGAACACGAACTTCCTCTGCCACAGAGCATGAAGACAAATTTTTGGTTATAACAGCAAAACGTAATCAAAGCACCATAGCAGGTCAGCTTGCATTTCAGCTCCATTCAGGCACAGGTACATGGATGTCTTGACAAACTGTGGCAAGACAGCTGCAATGAGTAGGCCTATATATCTGAAGGCTTGTAGTCTGCATCCCTTTATCCAAAGCTTATCATAGTGCATGTTTTCAATAGCGTTGTATCCATAAAAATTGGACAAAATGCCACTGGGCTAATATGCTATTTACAGATGAGAGTTGTTTTTGTTTTTCCTCCAATTCTAGATGACACATGATCTAGCATGAAAGTGGTAATGCTTACCAGTGTGAGTGTTCTTGAAAGGAATAGATACAGTGCTGGAAAAAGAGACTATGACTGGTGAATGATATTGCAACAAAGTTCTTCAACGTCATGTTTGATTGTTCCGTGGTGCTGTAGGCAAAGAATTTATTTTCGTGGATAACAATGCCACACCACATCATACATGAGCAGTGGAGATACTTCTGGAGACAGAGGATATTAATCAAATCGAGTGGTCAGCACACCCCACAGATTTCAATCCCATAGAACATGTTTGGGATGCAATAGAGAGAGAGATGCATTGCTGCTTGAAATTCCCCTCCAGAAAACAAACAAGGCCTTATCCTTGCTCTGAAGGAGTATTGGGCCAGTTTGCCTGAAAAACCCGGGAATCACAGTATCGTACCATGCTAAGCATGGTACGATGCTGTGAGAGTTGCACTGCAGTTTGGGGTGGACACATTCCATACTGAAATGTCTCTCCGCACAGTTTTCTGTAAGCACCGTACATTAATTCCTTAACTAGTTCCTTAAGAAATTTGTAACTTTTGCCAAAAACGTATTGCAATTTAATTTGTACAAAATTTATAACACATTTTTTGTGTACTACAACTTATTAGTATGCTGGCAATAAATTTATGGCCACATTTGTCTTGAAAATTTTTTCATATACAGGTAAAAATGTAGTTAGTCCTTAGTTTTTTGGACACCGTATATATGCATACATAATGTCTCATCTATAAGATAAGATAAAATGAATTTGACAAATTTTTACTACAAAACTCTCTCATAGTAACTTGTCCAAATTAAAGTCAAATTATTTAAAAATATAATTTAGGCTTACTTACCTTACAGTTTTAGTTCCTCCTCCACCATATTGGCTTGCTGTTAAGGACATTTTGCTGTAAGTCCTTTAAAAAAATGTTTCCAGGAATATTTACACAATAGAGATGAACAAAAAGTAAAACATATCAGAAACACAGTCTTCAATATTTTCAAAGAAACAAATATTTTGTTTTTTGTACTAAAAATTATAAATAGCACTCACTAGATGATCAAATACTTCATCATTCAAACTATCTTAAACACTGACACAATATATACTTTTTCTTCAAAAGTATAAAATCAATTCATGCTGAAGGTTAAGTTAAGTTTTGTAAATAATAGTTTTTCATCTAGTATTCTGCATGGAAAATCATTGCATAAGTCACAGCAAAAATGGGAATGAATATGAAGCTGGTTGCTGACAGATATCAGAGTAGTATATGGTGAACAGGAAAGAAGCAAATGAGGGCAACTAGTGGAGTGGCTAAGGTCACTCACTGTACTAGGAGACCACTACTCTTTAATTTGTATATTAATGAATGATACAGGGAATGATTTTTGATGGGGGGGAGGGGATACTCGATTGTCTATGGAAATAACAAAGAGAATTTCAGAAGGAAGTAGTCATCTGTTTTTTGATTAAAAGGAAGCTTTCGATAGTGTGGATCAGAACGAACTGTGGAATGTGATAAGAGCAATGATGAGCATTTAATTTTCTTGATTAGAAAATTTGACAACCAAGAAGCTTCGGTAGAAACAGAAGGTGTTTAAGTGGAAAAAAGGCCGTAACAGGACTATATTTGTTGCCCTATCTTTTTAATATTTATAGTAAATATATTATGAGAATGGCCTACTTGGACAAAGGCCCAGCAGGAATTAAGATTGGTGACAGAAAAATAAATATATATATATATTTTTTTTTTAAGATATGCAGATGATACAACCCTCATAGCAGAAACTAAGGAAGATCTGGAGTGGTTTATTTGATTGGTTAAGAGGGAAAGTAGCAAAGCTGGGCTTAATTTAAATATCAGTAAAATAAAGGTGATGGCTTATGGCAATTTAGATGAATTTATAATAGAGGGAGATAAAATAGAGATCAAAAAGTTATGAGTAACTGGGATCCAGAATGAGAAATGATGGTAAATGTGAAGATGAAATTAAAGAAGGCTAGTCATGGGGAAATAAAGCTATGTTAAACCTGACAAAAATTATGACATGTTAGTAAAGTTAAAAAAGTTAGAATTTTCAAAACAATGGTATATGCAAGTAGTGATGTACGAATGTGAAAGCTGGATTATTAAGAAGAAAGACAGAAAGCAAATTGATTCATCTGAATTAAGGACATGGAGGAGACTATTAAGAATCACATAGATAAGAAGAATAACTTTAAGAAGGCTTCAGAGAGTATAAAAACACAATGCTCCTTGGAGGCAATGATCGCTACACAGAAGTTGATGCACTTTGGACATATTATGTAAGCAGATGAATCATTGGATATCTTGGGGAAGATTGCAAGACAGTTGGATGGACAACATAAAGGAACTTACTATCTTGAACTTACAACTGTTGAAAGAAAAGACAAAAGGCTGAGTGAGATGGAGAGCCTTTGTTCACAAGATCACAAAAAGTTGGAAATAACCAATGGCACACAACAGAGAATCAGTTGTCTGCTGATAATGCAAACAGTTGATCAAAGTGATGTAGATATCCTGTGAGATGATTTATATAAATGGGCAGTGTGGATATTGTGATAATGACTGATTTAATGTTACAAAATGTAAGCACTTCGGAATGAAAATATTACATGCTTTGTATCATATGGATGGTACTGGATTGAAGGAAATTAATGAAGCTAGGGATTTGGGGGTGATGGTAGACAGGGAGTTGAAGTTCAGAGGCAATACTGCAAAAACTGGCAAAACAGTTCAAAGGATTACCTGCAATCCAGTACCATCCATATGATACAAACCATGTCAATGTTGAAGAACACGTTGACAAGTAAAGATAAGGACAGTATTATCCTTATACAAAGGTGGGCTGAAAAGTTCTCGGCCTCGACCATAGATGGCAATAGTATAAGCATGATTTTCTTTTTCTAAGTTGGTACATCTGTCATAAGCACCATGTGAAATTGCAAATCATTCTATCAAGTAGTTAGTTTTATACAGCTGTCTGAAGCAAAAGTGTTGTCTGTATCCCTTGAAATGGATAAAATTGAGTATTGTGAGTTATAAAATTCTTTGTAAAAGAAGGTTTAATGCCAAAAGAAATTCATTTGAAGTTCATAAAAGTTTAAGGGCTCTTCTCCTTCATTTTTGACAATTAAGAAATGGGCTGCTGAGTTTAAACGTGGCTGTACCAGCCTTGAAGATGATCCACGTGAAGGACATACAAAAAGTGTAACAATAACAACACTAGAAATCATTGAGCAAGTGCACGATATGGTATTGGATGACCGGCGAGTCAAATTGCATGAAATTGCTGAGACTATAGGGATTTCAAAAGAAAGTGTAGGATATATTTTGCATGAAGAATTGCAAATGAAAAAGCTTTGCGCAAGATGGGTGCCACACTTGCTCACAGCAGATTAAACACGCACTTGCAAATCTCTGAAGTGCTTGGATCATTTTAACAAGAATAAAACTAATTTTGTGTGTCGACTTATTACTATGAATGAGACCTGGATTCACCATTACACATCAGAATCCAAACAGCAATCAAAACAGTGGACAGAAGCTGGTTGTTCTGAGCCAGAGAAGACAAAGTACGTTCCATCAGCAGGAAAGGTCATGGCATCAGTGTTTTGGGATGCTAAAGGCATTTTGTTTATTAATTATCTTGAAAAGGGTAAAACAATAACAAGGGGATATTATTCCAATCTTTTAACAAACTAAACGAAAAAATTTGTGAGAAAAGACCCAGTTTGCAGAAGGAAAAAATCATCTTTCATCAGGACCATGCACCTGCCCACAAAGGTGTTTTGGCAATGGGAAAATTAAGGGATCTGCACTATGAATTGTTGGAACAATTTGGCTCCCTCTGACTTCAATCTCTTCCCAAAACTAAAACTTTTCCTTGTTGGTCAGTGTTTTTCTTTGAATCAAGAGGTGATCTCAGCTGTAGAGGGATATTTTGCAGATCTTACTGAGAACCACTACAGGGACAGGATAATGGCGATGGAGCATCGCTGGAATGAATGTATTAGTCTTAAGGGAGATTATGTTGAAAATGAAAATAGTTTTGAAATTATAAATTTGTTTTTTCATTGTTACGCTGAGAAGTTTTCAGACCACCCTCATAAAGCTATGATTTGGCCACATCTTTGCTTGTGATGGGTCTGTGGAATGCTCCCTGTGAAGAGAGACTGAAGGCATGTGGGTTATAGGGTTAACAGGCAGAAAAGATGGGACAGGATAGAAACTTACCAATTATTAGAGTTCTCTAAGACTCAGACAAAAGAAAATTTTCAACACATGATGAGCAAGGAGAGAATAAGGGATCACACCCGGAAGTTGTATAAGAGTGTGCAGACCAGATTTTTTGTTGGAGAGCAGCAGTAATTTGTTGAATGGATTATTGTGAGTGCCCCAACAGTAAAATTTTTATTTTATTTATTTATCTATTTTATTTTTTTTAATGATGATAACATTCGTGAAAGGTCACATGACCCATAACACTTGTGTTATGGGTTGTGAGAAAAACACAAGTGTTTTTCTCACCCATACAGTGCCATGTATGGCACTGTATGAGTGAAAAAAACTACATGGGTAAGTGTTTATGGAGAAAGAAGTAATCCATTGATATGTTTCTTAAGGAGTTGAGGTTGTATTTGGCAGAGAAAAACAGTATTGGGGGAGGGGGGAATTGTTCCAAAGAATAGAAGTGGATAGAATGAAGCAGGATGATGAGGTTTGTTTGGAATTGAACAGTGTATGGATTTGAATTGCTCCCTTTCTTCTAATCTAGTTCTTACATGGTTTAGAAGGAAGTGGAGAAATGGTAGTGGCCAATTCAGAGGAGCAATGCCCAAGAAAGTACCTATAGAAAAGCCACGGTGCAGAAACTGAAGGGAGGACATGAGGGAAGGACCACCTATTAAGTAGATCACCCTCTTTTGTATATCATCAAGAATTCTTAGGGAGGTTTTGGATGCACCACCCCAAATGTGGGAACAATAATCCAAGATAGGTCAGATCTGAGACTTATGAAGTGTTAGGAGCTGAGCAGTAAAGAGAAGTAATGTTATGAATAGAAGACCAAGATTTTTAGAGGCTGAGGAAGCTATGTGTGTAATATGTTTGTGTCAGGATAAACTGGATGTGGCAGTAAGCCCAAGAAGAGAAAGCTGATCATGAAAGAAAATTGGAACATTATCAAAAGTAAGTGAGAGTGAAGTAAAATCTTTTTTGCAGGTAATAAGGCAAGCCTGAGATTTCATGGCATTGAAATTTACTGAGTTATCATCACCATATTTGAGGATGATGAGAAGCATTAGTACCTAAATCATTGATTATAGAAGCTCTTTAAGCTTCTACCATCTAAGTACTACAGGGTACTCAGACAGGGTTTTTTTTGAAAAAGATGGGTACTGTCATCAGCAAGACTATGAATACAATTTGAAGTTTTAGAGAGAGAGAGGTCATTGATGTAAAGGAGGAAGAGAATAGGAAAACCCTGGGGTATTCCAGCATTGATAGAGAAAATTGATTTGAGAAAGCCATTCACCATGGCACATAATGAACGACCAGTGAGGAAGCTGGCAAGCCCATCATAGAGTGCTAGGGGAAGATCATAAGATGTTAGCTTGTTTAGGGAGGGCTCAATGCCAAATACGATCAAATGCATTTGATATGTTGAGAGTAACAACATGAGTTTTTCCATATTTGGGAATGATTAGTTTCCATGGTAACATGGAAACTAATCATTCCCAAAAACAATAGTGAGGTCAGAGCACAATAATGTATAGTTACTTTTTGTGGGGAAAATTTTTTTTTCTCACTCAAAAATCAAGTTTGTTTTTCTTTTCAAGCTAAATTATTTGCTAGCATTTATTTTCTAATGAAATTTTATAAGCACTGTTTTATTCTAATTTTTATATTTCTTATCTCCTTTCAAACTTTTACTGTTAATTAGAATTTTTTTTGCTATGACTTGTAATGATTTCTAGTAACTTGAATAAGTGAATATTGCTGATTGTTGAGATCTACATAGTTAAAGGTAATTATGGCATGAAAATTAATATCTATATCTTTCACTTTCTGTTGGCAAACATAACTAGTATATTATGTTCTAAACCTTATAATATTAATATGCATATACACATATATATATACTGGATGGCCACATTTTCAAACATGAAAGGCCAGGATATTTTTCTTTCAATTGAAAACTAAACACAATACAATAAAAAATCATATGTATTCAAAAATCTTTATGAAAATAATGAATTAATTTAAAACAATCTGAATTCATTAAATTTTGTCTAACTTTCTGCAAAATTACATATTCATTATATAATCCATTGCCATTAATCATATGATTAAGTTTAATACCTTGTAACACTTTTAATAATTCATCAAAAGTAAACTCTTTTCAAATTAAAACTTGTCATTTTTATAAATAGTTGTGAATGAAAATTCAACCTTTCTTTTTTTAAGTATGATCAACTGAACATTCATAATTTTTGTAGATAAGCTTATATGTTAGTAGATATAGCTTCTAATTTTTTAAGAAATGACAATGTAAACTAGATTATTAATTTTAAAAACTTTAATAACTACCTATATTTTGACAATTTTATATTGCCATCTTCAGGGATCACAAAACAATGATATGTGCATGCAGGCACTCACACTAAGCAAATGAGGCTGAAGAAAGGCAACAGAAGTCAGTCCTAGAGTCTAAAATGGTGCTGCCTAGTTAGCTAAATTGGGTTTTCTTGTCTGTTGGATTGCAGGTTACAATCTTAGGGAAGCATACAATCTTAGAATGTATGCTTCCCAAATTTGGGGCAGTCTAATGCACTCAAATCTGTTGCAGTTTGGAAAGTTTTTCAGAGGCAGATTCAAGGAATAGTCTTTCATATTTGTACTTGCTGTGATGTAATAAAGTGGCCTTCTTCCAGCATATTCTGTGGTAGGTGTCCAAAGCATGGTTAGCTAGTCTTGAGTGACTGTGTTGGTGGAACCAGATGTAGTCTATGTGTTTGGAAATTCTGGTATTGGTTGTCATGCCTGTTTGGCCATAGCAGGACAGTTTGCAACTATAACGGACCTGGTATACTCCAAGGTGGGTCTAGAGCAGTGTTTCTCAATGTTTTTTGGATCATGCCCCACCTCAACGTCTCAAAGATTTTGATGCCCCCCCCCCAGCATACTAGTCAGCCAAGTTCTGAAAAAGTATAATATAAATATTTGCATGTACATTTTCTAATTGTTCCCCCTCCCCCCCTGTGGGGCGTATGCCCCATGTTGAGAAACACTGGTCCAGGGGAAGTGGCTGGTCTGTGGTGGAGAAGATAAGAGATGCCAATTTCTTATGCGGTTTGTACCTGGTTGTGAGGTCATATTTCCTTAGGATTTTTGTTAATTTTTCAGATGTACCCCCAGATATATGAAATGGTGATAAATTTAGAGTAATCTGTGTTTTGAAGAGGAAGGGGGGGGGGGGATTGTGGTTACATGGTATTAATTTTTTGGGGGGATTGTAGCCATCGGCTAAGAAGGTGTTAAGTATATGGTCAGGTTCAGTTGCCAGGGAATTGTTATCTGAACTGATTAATTTTGCCCTGTTATATAGGGCAAAATTAATCAGTTCAGATAACAATTCCCACCATATTGTTGGTGGGAGAAGGATCTGACTACTGGTGAATGTATATATCTGTATGTGTAAGTTTTCTGTAAACCGGGAAAACCAAGGATCCATCAGGCTGGTGTATAATCAGAGTGAAAGGAAGACTGCTGTTGTTTTCCTTTTTCAGGGTAAACTGGATCCTGGGATGTTGATTGTTTAAGTGTGTTTGAAATTGAGGAGTGTATTCAGGCCATGCAGCCAAATGGAAAACACATCATCCACATAGTGTAGCCAGACAGTGAGTTTATGTGGGGGAGAGTTTAAGACTTTTTCTTCAAAGGTTTCCATAAAGAAGTTAGCCAGAGGTGGAGGGAGTGGAAAACCCATCGCTGTCCCCTCTACCTGTTAGTAGAATTTTCCTGGCCAAACAAAATAGACTTGAGTTCATGGTGAACTGAAATAAGGCTGAGATATCAGGAGAAAAAATTTGGCTTGGATGAGGTCTAAGATATCTTTGAGTGGGACATTGGTGAATAAGGAGGAGATATCAAAACTGATTATTATGTCAGTTTGTTGGAGTGTGAGGATTTCTACACTGGCTTTAAAGTGGGCTGAGTTTTATTTGTGTGAGTACTTTGGTTAAATATTTGGCTAATTTGAATGTAAGGAAAGTCAATGCCATCCACAATGGGATGTAATGGTACGTTTTGCTGATGGATTTTTGGTAGTCCATATATCTGGGGGTTCTAAGGTCTTACTCTGTTTGTTTTGTCACTCTCTCAAGCCAAGAGGTACTTTCTTAAGGAACATATGGAGTGTCTTGATGGGTGCATATTCTATAGGGAGGCAGGTAGAACTGTCTAAAAGTAAATTTCTCAAGCAAATGTGTTGAGAAAAATGGGTTTTTCTCAACACATTATCAGGTTGATAGCCACCTTGTACAGGGAGTAAGAAGCCATGGTAAGAACAGGTGTTGGATTAACCGATTGGCTTCAGGTCACTTGTTTAGTATCTATGCTGAGGACATCATGTGTGTAGCACTGGATGAGCTCAAGACTGAAATTAGGATAGGTGGTAGATTGATCAGTAATCTGAGGTATGCTGATGATGCATTACTCCTTTGTAATGATAGGAAGAACCAGGACAAATTCTTGATAAAGTTAACAAGATCAGTAATAACAGAGGACTTAAACTCAATTGTAGCAAGATAAAGATTAAGGTTCTCAAAGGAAATACAAACAGGGGAAGGTCTTGAGAAACAAGTATACCTTAATGGAGAAAGAACTGAGGAAGTCAACAAGCTTGAGTACTTGGGATCCATTATTAATGTGTTCAGAAGACGTCAGAAGAAGATTAGGAATAGCTAAAACAACAATCAGACTTGTCTAAAATCTGGAAGGATGGATCTATCTCCATGGGAACAAAGTTGAGGAATTTGGATGCAGTTGTTTTTCCAACAGTAATTTATGGATGTGAGACTTGGAACCTAAACAAGTCAGATAAGAAAGGGATAGCTACTATTGAGATGTGGTGTTACAGATGGCCATTGAGGATATCACATACTGAAAGGTGTAGAAATTAATGGGTGTTAGAAAAGATCAGTAGAACTTTAAGGCTCCTTAAGGATATTGACAGATGAAAGTTAAAATATTTTGGACACATTGAAAGGATGGAATGAGTACAGTAAAACCTCAATATAATGGACTAATTTGAGCGAGGGGGTGTCCATTAAATCTGAAAGTCCATTATATAATAAAGTAGATTTTCTGAATGCATCAGCTAGCACACGTTAAAACTGCCACAGAAAGTCATGCCATGTGACAAAAGAACTAATTACAACGTGATTAATGTGATCACGTGCTAATCATTCACTGAACATGTTTTACGAGTGGTAACTCATTTATGTTGGCTAAATTACTACAGTGTTTTTCCAACATATGATGGCCTATTCGCCAAAATTTGTTAAAAATAACAGGAAATTAATAATAAAAAGTAAACTGCTAATTTAATTATAAGCAAATCTTGGTTAAAACATTTTAAAATTAACAGGGTGTAAATTTTCACGTGACATACGGACCGGAAATTTTATCCATTAAATCGAGGGTTTACTGTACTTCTCAGAACAGTAATAGAAGGTAAAGATCCACCTTCAATGTGATGGGTGGATGGTGCCTGATCTTCAGCGAGTTGATGTTTCCAGAAAAGCATACAACAGGACTACATG
This sequence comes from Typopeltis vanoorti, assembly GCF_054136105.1. Classification (NCBI taxonomy): domain Eukaryota; kingdom Metazoa; phylum Arthropoda; class Arachnida; order Uropygi; family Thelyphonidae; genus Typopeltis; species Typopeltis vanoorti. The sequence goes on from NC_143566.1 coordinate 97,283,380, forward strand.
GCGAGGACTGGTGTGGCACATCACTGAGCATCGGAGTGACCACATGGTATCTGTGGATGTCCAATGAACAGATGACATATATAATGAGGCTTTGTTACTTAGCTAATTCTTTTTTTCCCTTCCTTTTTTTTGAAAATTTCTTACTTTATTTTTTATACTACAGTACTGAGAATTAAAGAAACACAGGTCAACCATCAACATTTCATTGTAGCGGCAGACATAAATATCTGTTCAAATGCAATGCAGCTATGATGAGGAATGAGATGTAATATGTGATATACAATAGTACTCTACACAATACCATTCTCTGTTACCTTTACCTCAAGCAAAATATAACTCTAAATATTTCTGACATTTAGATAGTTGGAAACATTTGAACCCAAATCTTTCCAACTAAAAAGTATGTTTATTCTTCTGACTGTGTAACAAAAGAGATGCACACAAAATCAATAGAGATTAATTATTTTTATTATAATGTTCAAGACCATTATAAGCATTATAACATCTGTAAAAAATTGAAACCTTTTAAACTGATTTAATCTGCTTTAATTAATCTCTTTTTAAATCAATCAATTGCATTTGTAAATTCATGTCTTTTTAATTCCATGTCTGAAGAAACTTTCCCAACTATTCCTACTTTAAGTGTGGTTTTGCAGATATCTCCAAGTTTTGAAATGTGCAGAAATGCTGATTTGAGTTGGAAAAACCTGGTGTAGAACACACAGTAAACATTACTCACAGTACAATCTTAAATTTTAAGATGAAAACATATGTTTCTGAGAGTTTTCAAAATAAAATGAATAAACAATGGACACGGTGAATGAAATTCATTTGGGTTACTACATACCAAGCTAACTTACTTCCATCTCCTCATATATTGAACAGCATCTAGACTACATCCAGCATCCTGTAGAGCAGCAGCATACTGGTCAACTTCTACCTGGAGGGAAAAAAAAAAAAAAGCATGGAGGGGAATCACAAATACATTCAGTTCACTCAGTTTATTATTCCCTATTTAAAATTTCAAATATACACATAGTATTCAGATAATTAAGCAATGACATTATATAATGATGCAGCTCTCAAAATAAATAGTCCAGTTCAGATGAATACAAAGCATATAATATCTCAAAAGTCAGTATATTTGTAATGCTCAAACATTTGAACCATCACGATCTTCCATAACAATGCCTTAAATGCTGACTGCCATTTTCCAGAAGGGCGAGGTCAATTTTGTGAACAATGCTACACATACACACACACAGTCTTATCTTATTTCCTGCAAGTATGATTTGACTTACCTTCATTTCCCAAATTTTTAATGATACTCAGACCTCTACACAAGATCAGATTTCTATTCTGTGGCTGCTCAACTACACATCATGGTAGATGGTTTCCTGTACTCAAATTATCCCCACTCTTTACTGAACAAGATACTACCTATAACTAGGTAGTACCTTGTTCAGTAAAGTGCATAAATTTAAAATTTAGCTAAATAGATCATACTGTTCACACCTTGAGGTGATGCACCTTAAACCTCACTAGCATTGCTTGATGCTATTTGGAAGAGGGAAAATTTATTAAATGATAACACTCTCTCTCTCTCACTGATATTTAGCTTCTGCCTTATGACTCTTCTACAGGTATATTCATGGTCAATCTCGTACATTGTTTAAGGAAATTAACAACATAGACGTGATAATAACTAAAAATGCTTAATTATTTTATATATTTCACCGAAGTTAAATCAGTATCTTCATAAATTAATACAGTGGTATAAAACACTTGCAGGCAGACACCAATGTATTAATCTCTGAAGATGCCAATTTTACTTCGACGAAATATAGGAAGTAATAATTAAATACTTTTAGTTATCAAGTCTACATTGTTAATTTCCTTAAACGATACATGATACTGGAGAATTAATGTATAAGCCTAAACACCAGGATTTTGGTCAATGATATGCTGAATTGGTCACTATCATTCTTCCACTTTTTCAAAAACTTTAAGAACAGCAGCAGTTGCTGGTCTTGCTTATGGATCAGATATATTATTATCTTCGAGGGAGGCTATAAATAACCCAAACCAGCTGTCATACCTTGCCTTAAATTAATTAACACTAGACGCACTCACTACCCCTAAAGGCAAACTATTCCACTCTGTCACTGCTATCTGGGAGAAAAACATAGGTCTTAACCTTTTCTGGACTGTGAATAAACTTAACTTCCATGGATAACCCTGTGTTCTCTACCCATCTTCCATATAACGAAAAATTTCATCAGATGATATCCTATAACACCCATTCAAAAGTTTATAGATCTCTATCATATCATCCCTGTTTCTCCTGTTAACCAGAGTCTGCAATTCACATACAACCTGTCCTCATAATCTAAATCCCATAATCTGGATATAATCTTTGTAACTCTTCTTTCCACCCTTTCCACAGCTTCTTATCTATATCTAGATAAGACCATGCCTGGATTATTGTGCGCAGATTTATCAAAGTCTTATAAAGAGACAAAATTACTTCCTTATCCTTACATGTCAAGGTTCGCTTCAACATCCTCTGAGTTGTATTTGCAACTTTTGCTTTGTGACCTTTGAACATCAAATTCCTATCCGCCATTAAACCAAGATCCCTTGCCTCTTCAGCTTCTTGCAGCATAACCCCGCTAATATAATATGCTGCTGGAACTCTAATCATGCCACATACACTTACTAATATTAAATTAACAGCCATTTTTGTATATCCAAATTTCCAGCCTTTTTAAATCATTTTGTAAGTGAATATCAGTAGCATCCCTGATTGCCCTGCCTATCTTTGCATCATCAGCAAACAATTGCAGATCTGATGTTACAATTTGCCTGATGTCATTAATGTACCCTGAGGTACAGCACTGGTCACCTTAAATCTAGCAGATTCACACAAATTGTATACCACTTTTTGATATCTGTCTGTCACCCATCCTCTGATCCAAGTCAAGAGTTTATATTCCAATTACATCTCCAGTTTATGCAATAGCCTTTGGTCTGATATCCTATCAATTGCCTTAGAAAAATCCAACATTATCATAGTGTATCCATTCCCTTTATCTAACTTGGCCATAATATTGTTATAAAATATGAGCAAAGGGATGCTTAAGGCTCAAAGCTGTATAATTGAGAGGAGACCTCCACATAGCCTTTAAAGGAATGTGGAGAACCGACCAGGGCTTCTGACCTAATTTCCAATCCACACCTTTTCGTGGTGCACCCTGTTAGGTATCTACCTGGATACTGAATGAATAAGGATGGGCTGGCAATTTGGGATTTAGTCGACCAAATTGTACCAAAATGCATAACGATGGTACAACATGAGAGAATTTCAAGCCGGCTGGTTAAACAAAGACCCCGTTGTTTTTGCCAGGGAACCAGGGCAAACAGCAAAAATTCAGCTACTGGAACAAAACCAAAAACATACCCCCAAATCAACACCACCAGAGTTCAAGATCGGTACTATCAACATAAGAAGCCTGAATGGCAAAGAAATGAAGCTAGCTGTGGAATTAGATAAGTATCAGATCAACATAATAGGGGTGACTAAAACAAAAACACAGAAACTAGTCAGATCTTTCTGGGCAATAAATACAAAATGTTATATGTAGGCAATAACAATCAAGGAAAAGGAGTAGCCATAGTATTCAACAATAAATATGAGGATAATCTTCTTGAATGGCAGACAGTTTCAAGTAGAGGGATGTGGACAAATATCAGAAAGGGGGAACTGGATCCAACAGAAGGGTCTACTAAGGTAGAAGTGAAGGAATTTTTTGAGGCTTTAGACAACTGACACAATGAAAAAGGAAAAGTTGGTCCTCGTTGGGGATCTAAATAGCAGAGTATGAAATGATTGTCAGACATACAAAAATATTTGGGGAAATTTGGAGAAAAGAGCAAAGCTAATAATAATGGCAAATATCTGTTAGATTTCTGTCCAGGACATGGACTGGTCATTATTAACTCCATGTTCCAACATAAAAATGTGCAGAAATTCACATGGAGAGAAGAGGCTAGGAATAAGAAAAGTCTCATTGACTATGTTATTGTTGATAGTGATGTTTTCTCCCTGGTGCAGGACACCAGAGTGTACAGAGGATTTGAAATTAAATGTGATCACCATTTAGTCTTGAGCAGGATAAAATTTAAATTCATTTTGAAAAGAAAAACATGTAAGAAAGTTTTAAAGTGAATAAAAGTTGAGCAGTTAAAAGATGTGAACTGTAGACTAAAATACACAAAGATTATTGAAGAAAAAATGAAAGAATTTGAGAACAGGAACCAAACCTCGGAGATTCAGTGGCAAGCCTTGAAGAAAACCCGGATTGATTCAGCCAGAGAGGCATGTGGTGAGGTTGTCTGCAAGGATAGAAAAATCAGAACTCCACAGTGGACACAGGAAGTTAAAGTGGCAGTGAAGGAAAAGAAGAAAGCATATCAAAAGTTCGTGGCAAATAAGTCAGCTTGTGCTCTTAGAGAATACAGAGACAAATGTAAGAAAGCTAAACAGTGTGTAAAACTAGCTAAACAGTGTGTAAAACTAGCTAAACAAAAGTCATGGGAGGACTTTGGCAAGAATATAGAAAATAAATATCAAGAATGTGGCAAGATATTCTGTAGGTTGTTGAAGAAGCTCAGAAATGGAGGAAAGAGTGTCGTAAAAGGAATTAGAGATGATAAAGGTGACATGAAAAGCGGAAAAAAAGATATTGTTGAAGTATGGAGTAATTACTTCAAAAAATTGCTAAATGAAACAAGCAGTGATAGCAAAGTGGTAAAAAACACTCAACAAGCATATAGTCAGGAATACATATCCATACATGAAGTAGAAAACGCCATCAAAGATTTGAAATGTGGAAAGTCAGCAGGAATAGATGATATTCAACCAGAAAGGCTGAAGTATAGAGGTATACAAATCCTACAGTGGCTGCACTGCATAGTTCAGAAGGCCTGGACAGAGGGATGAATTTCGGATGATTAGATTAGAGCTCTCATAGTACCCATATATAAAAAGGGAAATAAGACTGAATTGAGAAGAATTGTGGAAGAAAAGCTTGGTGAAGAACAAGCTGGATTCAGGTCAAATAGAGGCTGTCATGATCAGATCTTCACTTTATGATAAATAGTGTAGAAATCATGGGAATATAACAAAGATCTGTATTTAAGTTTTGTAGATCTGGAAAAGGCATATGACAAGGTGCCAAGAGAGAGAAGCTATTCAATATGCTACAGTTATATGGTGCCAATGGGGCATTATATCAAGCAATACTTAGTCTTTATTTGAGTCGTAAGTCAGAAGTTAGAATTGAAGGAAGTACAGGTATATGGTTTAATGTTAAATCTGGTGTCAGACAAGGATGTACATTATCCCCCATTATCTATCTGTTATTCATTATCTATATGGATCACATTATGAAGGAAAGTGATATTAAACCTGATATCAAAATTGGAGATGTTAATGTCACCTGTTTGCTTTATGCAGATGATGTTATACTTCTAAATAAATACGCTACAAGTCTGCAAGATTCCCTTACTAAATTGAATAACTGTTGTAATAGATACAGTATGAAGGTCAGCAATAACAAGAAAAGACAATGAAAATAGGCAGAACATTGAAAATATCAGCTGCATTATGAATGGAGAACCTATAGAACAGGTAAACCTTTTCAGCTAGTTAGGCAAAATTTTTAGCGAAGATGGTAAATTAAATATGGAAATAGATAACAGAATCAACAAAGCTAGCATATCAGGAAGTCAAATGAATAAATTTATATGGAATAAGAGAGAAATTAGTCAAAACACTAAATTAGCTGTATACAAGACAGTGTTCAAACCAATTTTAACTTATGGATCTGAGAGCTGGGTCAGAAGTAAATCACTTGACCAAAGACTAGAGATCGCAGATATGAGAGTCCTGAGAAAGATTAGGGGCATGAACAGATGGCATCAATGGCAAAATCATATTAAAAATGAGAATATTAGGAAAGAACTTGACATTGTCAGCATCCAGGAATGCATTAACAGAGTTAATCTCAGGTGGTATGGTCATTTAAATAGAATGGGCGAGGAAAGATTAGCAAAACAGGTGTTCTCTGTTAGGTTGGCAGCAAAACGACCTAGAGGAAGACCAAAATATAGGTGGATTGATACGGTACAAAGTGCCTTAGACAATAGAAATGTAAGATCTGATAATGTTGGAATCTTGACTAGTAACAGACTGATTTGGATGAAAATTGTAGATAGGAAGTTAGTAATGATATAAATTTTTCTTGTAGTACTATCATATCCTGTACACTCTTTGAGGGTACATGGCAGGAATTTGATGATGAATATGAGCAAATTGCTAAAACGTGACATTCCTTCAGTAAACCCATGCTGTTGCTTGAAGAGTATAGCATGTTTGTCTACCCATTTCTGTATGCGAGTTCTTACCAACTTCTCTAAAATCTTCACTACCACACCAGAGATACTGACAGGTCAGTAATTAGATACATCAGTTTTTGCATCACCCTTGTACAATAGAACTATCATATTCTATTCCTGAGCAGAGAGTCAAGTTATACAAATATGTGAAAGGCCTAGCCAATTCGGCTGAACATGAACAAGCTGATATTCCATCTGTCCCTATAGACAAATTCTTATCCAGGTTATGCAACAGCTCTTCAACCTCATTTTCATGAACCTCTAACTCTTCATCCAACATAGCAGTAGCACTGTGCGCCATGCTACATATACCTGGTTGATATATCTTAGCAAAGTGAGCATTCCTTAACTCAACAGTCTCATTAGCTTCTGCCACTTGAGTACCATCTACAATACATTCAATAAAATTATTCTTTCTTTTGCTTGTGGCATAAAGATAAAATTCTTTTGGATTGCCTTTAGCTTGCATGCCCAATTTCTTTTCATACTCCAACTTAGCTTTCTGCACAATACTCATTATTTCTGGCCTGAGCTTTATATATTTCATAACTCCTTTAACTCTTATTCTCACGATATTCTTTTCACGTCATCATCTTTTTGTGGATCTCTTGCTTAATAAGGTTGTACATCCATTTCACTCCCAACCTATTTATCCTTCGAACACTATGGATATATTCAGATACCACATCATTTAAGCACTTTTTCAAAGATTCCCATGTATTGCTGACATTTTTTCCATTCAGTAACTGAAACCATGGGACCAAAGATAGTATTCTCCTAAGTTGATCATAATTTCCAGCTTTGTAGTTCAACATGTAACTTGTTTTAATCAGAGCATCTATACATTTAGATACTTCCCAAGAAAGCACAGCATGATCACTGTCACCATTTGGTAGTAAAATAGCCATTGACCTTGAGTTCCTTCTTTCATATGCTGCATGAGAAAGTTGTCTCGCAACAATTCAATAAATTCTTCTTTCTTATCATGCCATTTCTCTTCTATCCAATCAATATCTGGAAAATTAAAGTCACCCATAATAATCATTCATTTGGTTCCCATAAGGCTAAATTGGCAATGCATTTCTTCGTCCCCTGCAACTGAGCTGCCACAGCTGTGGCAACATCTCACCATATATTTCATTCTGTTAACCACTTCACACCAGATAGATTCGAACTCACTGCTACATGGGACATTGTTACCATCATTGTTTTCTTGTGTTTCTATGCTAACTGGACTTAAGTCATCTGATATTATTAGTAGTGCTTCTCCTCTCCTATCTCTTCTGTCATTCCTAAAAATAGTATACCCATTACACTCGATCTCACTTACCATATCGGATTCTGATAGTCAGGTTTTACTAACACCAACAATCTTACGCTACAATGTATTCAATAAAGTAACAAAATTCAACCCCTTTGTTTTAAATTCTCCTGGCATTTATGTATAGACATAAAAATTACCACCTAGCCTATTCTTATAATTAGATATGTAATCTATTTGGCCTTGTTCTAGAATTTTTCTCTTTTTTTTCTCTTCCCCCCCCCATCAGACATACTTAAAACTTCTGAACCCAGAGCATATTTTTCCATCCCTTCACCACATACATGACCATGATCGAAGACATTCATATCTTTATCACGTTTGCATACCACAGCTGATCTTTCATACACATTTTTCTCATTCTTCCCTTGATGATCTAGTTTCCCTGACTTTTTGCATTAGGTCCCACACCTTCTCCAGGCTTCTGATGCCAAATGAATTCAAGTGCAAGCCACCCTTCTTATACAAGCTAATTTTTAGAGGTACCTGTGCATAGTATAATTATTAAAAGAACACGTAAGACCACAGTAATAACTTTTAATTAATAAAGGTACACATATTTCATACTAAAACTAATAGTACATCTTCAGTGTCATACAAACAGTTATAGGAATGGAATACAAGTAATGAAAGTAATCAACATTCGGTGGATCATCTAGTAAAATACAATTGTTGCCGTGTGCTAGGAAATGATAGAAAATAATAAATAATTAATCTTTAAGATAATTGGTTTTTATTGATTACATAAAATAAATGTCTTCCAGATCTTTGAAAGAAAGAGACAATCACTTCGATTTAAATTCGGTCTGTGTAAAATAGCTTCACAACTTTCTTTAAAGGTGTTCATATTTGAACCATTCCAGGAATCTCAGAACATATAGGTAGAATTTTGAAAAATTATCAATTGATTCTCACGTAGAGATGACAATTTATCCTTCTACAAAGGATAAATTGTCATCTCTATCTTTGGCTGGCATTTACCAAGTACAGTGTGTATGCGATGTTTCTTATTTTGAACAAACTGGCCATTCTGTGGAAAAAAAAATTAAGGAACATCAATATTATACTGAATACCACAAACCTCAGAAGTCTGGTCTAGAACAACACAGTATTAACACTATTCATAATATCCAGTGGGATAAAGCTATTCTCCTCCATTGATGCAGGTTCAAATATGAATGCTTTTCAAAGAAAGTTGTGAGGCTATTTTACATTGACTGAATTTAAATCGAAATGATTGTCTCTTTCTTTCAAAGATCTGGGAGACATTTATTTTATGTAATCAATAAAAAACCAATTATCTTAAAGATTAACTATTTATTATTTTCTATCATTTCCTAGCATGCAGCAACAATTGTATTTCAAAAGGTGATCCACCAAATGTTCGTTACTTGTATTCCATTCCTATAACTGTTTGTATGACACTGAAGTTGTACTATTAGTTTTAGTATGAAATATCTGTACCTTTATTAATTAAAAGTTATTACTGTGGTCTTACGTATTCTTTTAATAATAATTGTTATACAAGAGTTTTCTGCGATCAAACACACTCCACACATCTAAAAACTCACATCCATTTTTTCTACATAGCCTGTGCAAGAAATCGTTTGCTATCATTTCCCTCTTTATTAACTCAGTACTGTCATATTTGGGTAGCAATCCTACAATTTTTTTCTCTCACATTTCTTTCTCGCTTCTTCCAACACACCTTTCATATCTTCTCTCATATTATATTTGTCACTACTTAAATTATTAGTACCTACCAGAACTACCATCTCTTTTACTTTTCTTTTTTGGTTTTCAGTTACATTTGCCATATTTTTAATTTTCGATAAAGCAACGAACTAGAAGTTCATTGCTTTATCAAAAAACTAGAAGTGGTGACTCCCTTGGCAAGTGCAAATTTTAAGATTAAGTCACCATACTATATTACCTCTTTTTTCTTAGATTTTAACTGACTTATCTTGTTGTTATTAATATAATGATTACTAAGTTCAGTACTTTCCTGCCTGAAAAAGTTCAGTCAAACGTTTTTCCACTTTTTCCAATTCTCTGGTCGATTTTCTAATAATTTCTTTTAATTGAGATATTTTTAATGTCAACTTATCCTCAGATAAATTATCATTGTCACTACAGCAGTACTTTTGTTCATCAGGACAAACGCTCTCTTCAGTACTAAGAACTTGAGCTTTAGACACTTGTTATGATGAGTTTTCAGCACCATTCTTAAGAGTAGTAAAAAGTAATAATATTTTTGCAATTATGTTATAAAATGCTGTATTATAGTAATTACACTAAAAAACTATAATAATATACTAAAAATACACAATTAAATCTAAGAAAACACTTAAGAGATCAACAAAATCACAAATCTTTCATTAGCTTTCTAACAGCACATCTTTTCACCTGATAGCCTCAACACCAAAAATGTATATTTTTGTAAGAATCAGCTATAATAAACCCACCAATACACACACACATACTGCTTGGAAAGACGTCAACGATACTCCCATGGAAAATGCATCGTGCCTTGTAACGAGTCACGTGTTTTAAGCCAGTATAAATTGAAGGAATATGTTGTTCCCATGTCAGTGGAACTGTGCCTGAGTGAAGTGGCTGCGAGAAAGGAATGGACGGCGCATAAAAGAAGTGTTGTGACAGGATGCAACGTTGTAGACCTATCTGTTTGGCAGATTGTTGACAAACTGAGCCACCCTAGATCATCAATCAGTGATTCCATACTGAGATGGAAGTCCAGAGAGTCAACTGCAAGTACTACCCACAGTGCCCACCACACTCACTGAACATGACTGTAGGGTGCTATGAAAGATAATATGTAAAAACTGCCACTTGTCAGCAACATGTTGAATGTGGAGTTCTGGACATCAATTGTAACACAAATCTGCACAAAAACATTCAAAACCAAGGCTCACAACATGGGTTTCCATGGTATGACTGCAATTTACAAGCCCCACATTACTCAAACCAGCATGCAGCATCATCTTCAGTGGTGCAAAGAGCGTGTAGAGTGGGACATGGAAGCTTGGAAAGCTGCATTATGGAGCAATGAATCACACTACACCTTCTACCAAGAAAATGAAAAGGTGGGGCAGATGCCCCAGTGAACATCTCTTACCAGAGTGCATAACCCCAACTATGAAATTTGGAGGTGGCAGTGTGATGGTATGGTCCTGTTTTTCCCTCAAACCTCTGTTTGTGGCACTATGAACACTGAACACCCAGAAGTCTGAATATTCTGGATAAAGCAATGCTTCTTACTTTGTGGCGTTTCTATGGAACCGACTATTATCTCTTTCAGCAAGACAATGCACTGTGTCATAACACTGCTGCTATAACTGAGTAGTTTGTGAACATGAATGTGACCACACTTGACTGGCCTCCACAGAGTCCTGATCTCAACTCTACTGAACATCTGTGGATGACTGGAGAGTCAGGTGAGATCAGAAGACGTCCACTACATAACAGTTCAGGACCTCATTACATGTTTACAGGAAGTAAGGTCCAAAATTCCCATTGATTGCTTTGCACTTTTGCAGAAAGTATGCGCCATAGGATTTCTGCAGTCATCGCAGCAAAAGGAGATCCTACATCTTATTAAGGTGGGCACCATGGCTGTTTGTTCCTCATACTATGGTGTCAGTCAGTTTACTTTTTTCCAAGAAGTGTATACACACAGATGTCTCCAATAGATACTTCTGTCCATAGAACTATACTGCTAACTTTCTGTCACTGTGGAATTTAATCCAGAAAAGTTGAACTGGAAATTGGATTTCCAAGTATTTGGATGGACACAGAAAATAGAGACAATTGACTATTAAATTCTTAGACAGAAAAGTAAGTTTTTGAATTTCAAATGTAAATTAGTATTATCAAGTTGAGGTTTTCAAAAAACATATATCAAACATATTCTGCATCATCTTCAAAGATATGTAGATGATTTTTATAGTGACGAAGTAAGATTAATTTAATCAGGTGGAGATAAAAAGGAAAAAGGAAATGCACTTGTTTTTAATAAAAGAACAGCAAAGAGCATCATTAGCATAAAATGTCTGAATGACAGGATTATGGTGGCAAAATTGAAGGCTAAAGCTGTGGACATAACAATAATGCAGGTGTATATATATATGCCAACAAGTGACCATTCAGATAAGGAAATAGAGGAAATGTATGAACAATTACAAGACCTAATTAAGGAAGAAAAAAGAAAAGACTATATGATTATAATGGGAGACTGGAAAGGAGTTGTGGGAGAAGAGGATGGGAGTGTAGTAGAAAGATACGGATTAGGTAATAGAAATGAGAGAGGGGAAAGATTAGCGGAATTCTGTAAAGAAAATAAGCTAATAATTACGAATACTTAGTTTAAAAAATCTAAGAGAAGACTTTACACATGGAAAAAAACAGGCAATACAGAAAGGAATCAAACTGATTACATTATAGTAAAGCAAAGCTACAAGAATAGTGTAAAAAATGCATGCATGTATCCTGGAGCTGATATTTACTCTGACCACAACCTACTATTCATAGAAATAAATGTGAAACTAAAGAAAATAAAAGAAGCTATGAAAAGGAAAAAATGGAACTTAGAGAAATTAAAAAGTACCAAGGAATTTAGAAATAGATTGGAGAAAGAATTAGAGAAACAAGTTTTGTCAAAACTGAATATCAAGAAAAGAAATGGGAACAAGTTAAAGAGAAAATAAAGAAGATTGCAGAAGAAGATATTGGATATATAAGAGCTAAAAGAATAAAAAAAAAACCCTTGAATAACTAATGATAGGATTTCTTTAATGGAAGAAAGAAGAAAATGGAAAAATAAAGACACCCCAGAAGGGAAAATACAATACAGAACCCTGAATGACAAATTGAGAAGGGAAGCCGAAAGAAGTAGAGAGTGAATCTTTTGTATGAAAAAAGCAAGAAGCATAAATCACAAGAGAAATGGAATCCGAGCTAGAGGCATAGAAAATAAGAATGGAGAAATCATAACTGAGAAGATCTATATGACAAGGAAAATAAACCAAATGAGTTGCCATTAGAAGATAAAAAGAAGGTAAAAGAAGATGATCTAGGCCCAGACATTTTGAAGACAGAATTCCTCTAAAAAGCAGAATTCCTGAAACAACTTCAGAAGAAAGGAAATGAAGAAATAACCAAAATAATAAATTTAATTTATAACAAAGGAGAATTACCAAAAGATTTTGACCTTAACATTTATACCTATACCAAAGAAAAGTAATGCAGTGAACTGCAAGGATTTTAGAACAATAAGTCTCATTTCCCATACATCAAAAATACTTATGAGAATCTTAACACGAAGAATTGCATCTAAGGTGGAAGAATTTCTTGGATAAGATCAGTTTGGGTTCAGGAAGGGTAGGGGAAATAAGAGATGCGATTGGACTGTTAAGAATAGTAAGTGAAAGTAGTCTGGAAGTGAATAAAGAAGTTAATATCTGTTATATAGATTTTGAAAAAGCTTTTGACTTTGTAAAATGGGATAAGATGGAAGAAGTAATGGAAAAGATTGGTATAGATTGGAAAGACAGAAGGCTAATTATTTCACTATATATGGGACAAACTGCCATGGCGAGAGACATATATGGTACAACAGAGCCAGGTATCATTGGACAAGGAGTAAGACAAGGCTGTTCTCTGTCACCAATTTTGTTTAACATGTATTCCGAAGCAATGTTAAAAGAAACACTGGAGAATTTGGAAGAAGGAATAAAGATTGGAGGTAGACAGATATTTGCAATAAGATACACAGATGACAACACATTATTATCAAATATCAAATACTGAAACAGGACTACAACATCTGTTGAACAGATTAGTAGAATCCTTATCAATTATGGAATGAAAATTAACATAAGAAAAATAAAGGTAATGAAAATAGCAAGGAAAGAGGCAAATATGAATATCAGAATAAATGGGGAAAAACTGAATCAAGTAAAGACATTTAAATATCTAGGAAGTGTGATTAGCAGTGATGGAAGATGTAAAAGTGACGTAAAAGCAAGAATAGCGATGGGAAGAGATGCCTTTAATAGAAAATGGAATTTATTCAGAAGTAAAAATGGATAGAAATCTAAAGAAAAAACTAATAAAATGTTATGTGTGGAGTGTTGTTCTATATGTAGCTGAAACTTGGACATTGAAGAAAGAAGAAATTAAGATTTTGGAAAACTTTGAGATGTGGATTTGGAGAAGGATGGAAAAAATCAAATGGACAGATAAAATAACTAATGAAGGTCTTAAAAAGAGTAGAAGAAGAAAGAAGTCTGTTAAGGAGGATAAAAAGAAGAAAGGGAAACTGGATTGGACATATTCTGAGAGGGAATGGAATCATCAGAGATGCCATTGAAGGAAAAATAGATGGAAAAAGACACAGAGGAAGAGTAATGAAAACAATGCTAAATGACGTGCTGAATGGAGACAAGTACACAACCTTGGAAGAGAAGGCTCAGAACAGAAGAGAGTGGAAGGAAAGTTTTTGCTACTAAGAGAAGAACCTGCTCAATTGCAGGATACTCAAGAAGAGGACACCATTAGGACATTAGCTCTGTTTCAGTTACAATTTGAATCGTTTTTAATGATTTTGTTTAGTGTCTATGTGCTTGTCACAGTTATAATTTGTGTATCGGAAAATGCTGGGTGGAAAACCAGTGAAATATTAGTAAATTCAATAAATTATTTTATTTTTTCCACTCTTGGAGTTGTTTATACAGTGAAGCATTATTATAAAATAATCAATAACACCTAAGCTTTTCTATATGTACAAAATATATCCTATTTGAACAAAAAGATTAAGAAATAATGAAAGAACTAAACCAATAAGACAGAAAATAAAGAAATATAAGTACAATTGTCTAGAGCAGTGGTCGGCAACCTTTTTAATATAAAGGGTGCAATACTGTGGGCACCATGACGCCCACTGCATTGCCGACTCCTCTGATTTAAATAATTAAACTTAAAATTACAATTGGCATGAATTGTTTTGAAATGTCTTTCAATATTACTTTTTTTTTTTTTTTTTTAGAAATAGCCACACTATTATTGCATAATAAAAATACATTTGCAATTATGATTGATAAAGCAAGATTGCTCGCATCTGATCTGACAGATACATGCTAATTGTTAACATGAATATTCTTTAATGGTTAAAGAATATTCATGTTAACAATTAGCATGTATCTGTCAGATCAGATGCGAGCGCCCGAGAGACCTTTGATCATAAGTAGTTTGAGTTGTTGATGTCATCTAGTTATCAATGCAACCTCTTTCACTACCCTTCACACCATTCCTAAACGTTGTCAGAACCATTTGTTTTTTAGTATGTGTGTTTGTTGAATCACTCCAGGTTGCTGACCTCTGCAAGATGTGCCTTACAAAAATAATGGAAAATACTAAGGAAAGAGGTCTGGAGCTTGCTTCACCTTTACTACTAGTTGTCCATAAGGCACTATTTATGCTTGTTTCTGCCGAAACTTTTAGTTTCTATATATTCGTCACAAAATTCTAGTAGTTTCTATATTCGGCTATGAAACAATGTTGGATTCAATATTCACTTAATTTGTACCATCATGTATTGTATTTGCAGTGTTTTTTCTTTATGTTTTCTTGCATTTTGGCACATACTAGTAATAAACGTATATCTCAGATATACTTCAATCTAAGCTGCAAAATTACCGCTGCAAGCTCCAAAGCAGTTTACAATAATTTCTCTGAGGACGCACTAAAAATTCACTGTGGGCGTCTTGGCGCCCGCAGGCACTGCGTTGCCGACCTCTGGTTTAGAGCATGTTAAAGAATGCGAATGAAAAGATCAAACAAATTATTCATTATAAACTAGCATGAAAAGAAGACCAGGTCATCCATTTAAGAGACTTGCCAATGGCTTCTGAAGCTGAAATAGGCCTAAATCCTTGAAGTGCATGACGATAATGATGTTTTATTTTTTTATTTTTTTAAATAAATATTTATCAACGAGCAGCTAAATATTCTGTGCAGTAAAGAAGTTATAATAAATTGAGAATGCTAAAATAAAGAATTATCAATTATATCAGTAATTACTAATTTTAATATTAAATATATTTTACTTAATAATAATATATTTATTTATAAAAATACTATTTTTTAATAAACTTGACTTATTTATAAAGAGAGGGAGATTATCATGTAATTTTGTGAAAGAGAGAGAGAGAGAGAGAGAGAGAGAGAGAGATTTTGTAAAAATATGAAAAACAGCATTATGCTATTTATGGCAAAATATTAAAATTTATCATCTCGCCCTAATTTTGGTTTTTAGTTGCAAAATTAAAAGCTTTCAGTTATATACTTTTCCTATTACAAGCATACTACTAACCTCTGTCATTGAAGGACCACATATAAAAGCAATGAGGAATAATCTTAATTTATCTGCTGAAGTTCCAGCTAAATAAAAAGACAAGTAATAATAAAAGCATGTAAAAATCACAATAGAATACAATTTATTTTCCATTAATTAATGTGAATGAAAAACAATTTTAATTTTGCAAATGTTTTGCTACAAGCATCTACAGAACTCCTTTTCCATATCAAGTAACTACATTGTATAATCCCCCCCCACCCACCCACACTGCAAGTATGATTATTCAATGCAGAAAAGCACACTAGACAAAGACTAAAAATTACTTAGAGATTAATACATTCACATTGCCTCCATGATCAAAAATATACTATTTTTTTTTCATAAAAATTATAATTTGTTTATCGACATGGTGTTACAGTTTCTAATTTTTGGAGACTGAAGGGGTTCAATCTCCACAGGTAGCCAATCAGGGATAGTTGGCAGACTACTATGTAAACCGAGGCTATTTTACTATATTGTACTATTATAAATGTTTCTGGTTGTTACTACTCCGTTGTAATATTTTCTGTCTGTGCTATTACAATATTATTTCCTGCTGCGCTCTATATAAAATAATTCTTTAGCTATCCTTTTCTGAGTATCTATTTCCCCTCCTTATAATGTATTAAATTCTTATTCTTCCTGTCATCTCTTACTCTACTTTCCATGACTATATTCCTATACCTGAGAGCATTAGAAATTTATTTTTGTTTAAAGACTGTGCCACTAGGGATCCCGACTTGGTATAAGAAATAGTAGTACTTCTAGTAGGCCTTTAGCTAATACTAATCCTCTCTTAATTAAATTACAGTTGTGGCTTTCTATGAGTCCTCTGGGAATTGAGTTTTTTTGCAGCTCTTTGTATGTTGTTGGTTAATTCTAGTACTTGCTGATCAATTCAGTACTTGGGTGTGCCTGAGCAATACGTTTCTAATAATTGTGTGTATTTGGGCCAATTTACTTTTCTCAAGTTTCTTTGGGTTGATGGTTGGATACAGGCCAAAAGATTTATGTAGAGTAAGTGTTAATTTTTCCAGTTGATGGTTGGGACCCAATCTGAGATATTTTCATTGCGAGTCCAGTTGAAATATAACTTGGTTGTGGTCAGAGCTGAGGTCATCCATTGCAATTATTTGGTATTGCCGAATGTCAAGGACATCAGGAAGTCCTGTCACATTGCAGTATGTGGATTCTGGAGATCCTATAATCATGGTGTTCTTGGCAACAGCAAAGTAGTTGAAGGGGTAAAAACACACACACACGAGCATGCATACCACTGACATATACATTGGCCACTAACAGAGAGGCAATGTGCAAAATACAGCCTCTCTTCTTCAAGTTAATGCTGTCTGTCTTGGTGTGGTCTGTTTAGCTCAGGAACCTGCTGAAAAAATTCTCTAGTTAATAAGAAGAACTGAACTTATAATAGTCATTCTTCTGGTGGTCTAGAGCTATGGAAGCAAATGTGATTTCAATAGGCACCAACCCATAAAATTTTCATAATCTGCTCACAGGTAAAAATGTTGGTGCTAAAAATAAATAGAATATTTTTAAATTACACACACACACACTGGATGTTTCAAATCAAAGTACCCCTACTCAAAGCAATCTAGAGAAAACCAGTAGATGAAATATCCTCAAACTTGGTGAGTATCTTAACCAGATCAAAGGGAAGGGATTTTGACAAAAAAAGTTCAGAAATTACTGATAGGGGAAATATGGCATTGTGAGTGAAAGAAAATTACATTAATGCAAACGAAATCATTCTATAGGATGTTAAGGCTAATCCTCATCCACCTCCACATGTCAGAAATGCCAATGCAAATATTTCTCGGATACTAGCAACTCCCATTTGCAACATTTTATGCAAAGTTCTCCATAACCATCGAGTATGGCAAATCTAATTGTCTTGTTATGGCACGTGCACTGCATGAATCTATAGCATTCTCATTCCACTATTCAATAACTTCAGTTATTGAATAGTGGAATTGCAAAATCTTCAATTATTTGTGGATTTCAGATTTACACCCTTTTGCTGGTTGGACTGTCAAACTGCCTGTTTCTTCAAATCGATGAACCATGTGTTGCACTGCATTTAGTGTACACAAGTACACTACTCCACAAGTGCTCGTGAAGTGCTGCTGCTGCATCATTTCCCCCCATTCCTATAGAAACACTTCACAAGCAAGGTACATTCAGGCAAAGTAAGACCCATTGTGCAAGTCAAATGACTGTAGATTCAGTCCTATATCTCGTTTATACCACCTTATGGTACACGTGATATGCAAAATCACTATCTTTTCTCACTCACAGCAACATATCTCCCATATTGGTCCTTTTTTAACTAATTTTTTTATTGCCAAAATCTCTTCCACGTGATCTAGTTAGCAAACCCACAAACTTTGAGGGTATTTTGTCTACTGATTTGCTCTACCGATTGCTCTGAAAAGGGATACTTTAATTAATTTGAAACACCTCTGTATATAATATTTTGAAAATAAATATAAATGATCTAGAAAATGTTTTATAAAGCTTAATTGTGCTTGGCTGAAAGAAATAAAAAAATTACCTTCAGGATCTGTTATCATATCCATTAAAGACTTTTCCTGAAAAAAAAAAAAAAGTTTGCAACTTAGGTATCCAAATGTGGAGCATGATATTTGTTCATAAGAAGCAAAATATAGACAAATGCAAAGAGTGGAAATCAGTAATATTATTCTGCTTCACTGTTATTCCAGATTTATAAAACTATATATGCTCTTTTAACAATTAAGATTTTCACTGCTTAGCAAGTTTCAGTAAGTAAGCAAGCAAGCAGGATTAGTCAGCAATTATCTACAAAATACATATCTAGCTTTGTTTTTAAGGAACTAGCACTACCTATCCCCTTAAACAATGGTGTCAAATCTTTAAAGATATAGGGCTATTTTAGAAATTTAAAGGAAGATAGGTGCTGCATATCCCTGTTTATGCAAATATAGTGTTTTTGAGACTGCTTACAAGTAAAAATAAATTCATTTGGCCTCTTAGAAATTAAGCTGGTCATCAGGTACAAGGTCTCTGTATGACATTGCATTTTATTATTATTAAGAGATCCCTCCAGGGAGTCCAAAGACTCATCGAGAGAGGGCACCTACTCTACAGCTCACTGCCTCCACTACTCAATCCATCAACTACCATCATCACCTACACTAATGCCATCTACCACCCACCACCACCACCACTAGTATTTTCACAGACAATCACAAACATCCATGCCCATGGCAGGATTTGAACCCACAGAACTCTCAGGCTGGAGAGCTGAGATGCTAACCCCTCGGCCAACCAGGCTGGCTTATGTGCAAATTTATTATTGTATCACCTCCATAAAGTTTCAAAAGTTATCATGGAGGTCACTCTACACTGCGCAATCCACAAACATATTTTTGTCCATTTCTTGTATGTTCCCAAGATAATCTGTATATTTTGTGAGGGTGAATTCCTGAGTTTCAAGGAATAATGCTGATAAGTGAGGTGGCACTCATGACTAGCTACAGGCAAAATGTAGTAAATATCATAGGGTAGGCTGGCATATGGCAGGCCATGTTAATCTCTTCGAAAATACTGATTTGGGAAAATTTTCAAACTGCTCTTCTGATCCAGTGAGGAATTCAGAAAGGGGGTATTTTATATAAACATAATATAATTCAAGTTTGTTTTTAATGCAAAGCTGATAATTTTCATTCTGTATAAAGCTCCAGAAATTCAACTGAAAAAATCACATCAAATGCTTGTTTTCTTACCACAAATAAATTGTGACCCGTATCTTTTTTATGTGAATTACAAGCATGAAAGATCAAACTTATTACAAATTCATCCTCAAATAAGGGATTAGATGCTTCAGTCCTGCTCTGGAGATCATGGAACGTTTTTTCATGACTGCTTCGGCCTCCAATAAAATAAACAGGGTGAAGGTGGTGAACAATGGGTAATTATTATTTCCCAGCTAAAGATTCATAAACATCGATGCCAGTAGCAGGGTGGAACACACCAGTTAGAGGGCAGTCAAATCAGGTCATCTGTTGAATATGCTGTCATGTTAACTGATCACATATTCTGTTGAAAATTATAAGTCTGAGATCAACCACTGAAAAGTTTGGAACATTAGAGGGTAAAAGGAAAAGTCAATGAAGAAAATATTCTTTCTTCTCAAGAGCTCTCTAATACTACAGACTTCAAATGAACCAAAACATAATAGTCAATGGAAATGCAGTTTGTGCTCAAATTAAAAATTAAGTATATTTTAAAATAAATGTACTCAAAAGCATACAAAAACTATATTCAGTTACACACACTTTAGAATAAAGATTCATCATCTTCTTACAATACGATGAATTATCATTGTCATTTTACATATTTTTATCTGGTTGATTTTGATTCTTGTTTCATTTTTGCTTCTCCATTACACTGCTGACTAGGGGAAGACTCCTCCCCAAGGCCAAAGTTCCGCAATGAAGTTTTATTTTTATTTATTTATTCGTATGGAATCCCCCACCCCATTCCTTATGGCTAGTTTAGCCCTCTATGAGGGATTAACCCTGCGGAGATCAGGGTTGTAAAAATTGCAGCTTAGGTTGCATGTATCTGAGAGATACATTCATTACTAGTATGTGCTAAAATGCGATAACTTAAAAAAAAAAAAAACACTGCAAATATAATACATGATGGTTTATTTATTTTCAGTTACAATCTAGATATTATTGAACAAAGAAATATAAAGAATAAAAATTTAGCTGATTGTTGCAATGTAAACCAACTAGATATAAGAGGCCTAAAAATGCTTTCAATTCTGTTTTGTCTATTCATTTAGCATCTCTTTCTCTTGAATACTGGTTCGAAATAGAATCTATGTATTTATTTGTATATAATAAGATTAGATCTAAAATATCATCTGTGATAAAGCAATTTCAATTTCTGTCTTGGCATTTTTTGCGTTTGGCTGAACTAACAGAAGTTGACACAAAATTTCCACAAAATTCTGTGGCTGTCTTCTAATTTGTCTTCTTATTGGATTTTTCGAACACTGGTTCGAAATAGAATCAATGTATTTATTTGTATATAATAAGATTAGATCTAAAATATCATCTGTGATAAAGCAATTTCAAGTTTCAAGTTCTGTCTTGGCATTTTTTGCGTTTGGCTGAACTAACAGAAGCTGACACAAAATATTCTGTGGCTGTCTTCTAATTTGTCTTCTTATTGGATTTTTCCTCCATTTTGATTCTTTATCCTTTCCAAGAAAATACTTTTCATGCATGCCTAATTCATCTTCACTTTCTTCACTAAAAATATCTTGTTCGTTTGGTATCCAAATCTTCTGAATGAACTTTCACATAATCATCATCTTCTAAATCACTTTCATCTTTGCATTCGACTCTATCATTCTGATCATCGAACTCGAGTAACATTTGCTGAATCTCTTCAACATCTGATGGATTATCCAATCGATATATTTTTCCAGCCATTTTCAACAGTAAATAAATAAATAAAAAAAAAACTAAACCAATACTATACTGAGATCGGAGTTTGCGGTATCTCTCAGATACAATTTACTATCAAATATCACACACCTTACATAACACGTGTTAAACCAAAACTGACTGCATAAACAGTGTGGAATATCACTCGTAATACATGCATGCGCAGCTACTCATGAAACTCCAAGCTATACTGCTTGGATATGTGTAAGAATATTTATATTAAACAATTTGTTTGTATCTGTCAGATCAGCCACGACCTCCGCAGGGTTAAGTACATATTTTTTTGACTGTAGATCAGTGTGTTATCTACTGTCAAACACGAGGAACCCTTTATCTGGTTGGGAGGAACCCTTTATCAGATAAAGGGTTCCTCATATTATGGATGGGAATTAAACCCAGGTCTTTCTGACCAAAAAGCTTCATCTATGCAACTGAGCTATGGAGGCTCTCACAGTGAAGTGAGATGCTCTTTCAGTTTTTTCATATTTTTTGGTAACGTCAATGTTACATAATTCCAAATGGCTTCCTATTCTAATTTCATTGACTGATGTCTTGGTAAATCAACTATTGTATTTACCTTATTTCTGTTTTTTGAACTGCAGAACCAACTGTGAGTATTATTAACTTTCTATACTGAACATAAGCTTGATCTTAAATGTATATATATTGCAAATGATAATCCTCTCCTTTATTTTATTTCAAAAAAATCTTACATCTGTTGATATTATATCTGAGTATACTTTTTAATTTTGTAGGAGGTTAAAAAGCATGCTCAGCTCGTCCAAAGATCCCTCAATTACCATCCCAATAAGAAATGACAAACACAAACGCCACATAAATTCCTCCACTATGGTAAAACAGTTGTGTCAGACTGTTGGATCCTATTTCGTCTTAACCTATACCTTGGATCCGTCAATTTGTCACTACAATGTTCTTAAAAATAAAAAAAATAAAGTTGCTAGTTGATTTTTAACCCAAATATAGAGAAAATTTGTATTTATTGACTGCACCACTCTATATCTAAATTAGTCAAAGAAATTAAAGTAAAACCAACTCTCAACTATTTCCTTTTCATGTGTTGTTATTATGCATACAGACCGAGTTTATTTAACTTATTTATTTCACCCACTTTGGTTCAATTATTTTATGAATGGTGCAGTAAAAGAGATTCAGGCAAAGTGCAATATCCTTCTTCCTTCCATTTCCTTTTTATTCTCCTTCTCAGTCTTGTTAATGACAGAGGAACAATTATCCTTTTCTAAGATATTTATATGGCTTATATTGGATGAGGGAGAGAGAGATCCCCTATCATCTACTCTTTTTCCTTTACAGCTTTAAAACACTCTTCCAATGTGGAAATTAAATTTTTCTTTTATAGGCTGTTTCCCTCAATTCTGTTCTAACTGTGCTGTGTTCCAACAATTCCGCCAAGGAATTGTTGGAACACAGCCCATTCTAAATGAGATTTATCTTCACTTGTGACATTTAAGCTATTAGATAGTGTCAACAACCGATTGTAAAAATCAGAGACAGTTTCCTTATCCTTTTGTGAAACTCTCTGTAGTTTCCATAAATTTGGGCCAATACTTCTTAACTTTGAGAACTGAGAAATAAAGTTGTCCTTAAATATTTGATAATCTAATGTATCCTTGAGAATTGGAGATGAGTAAAAATATGTTCTAGCCTTGCCTATTAATTTACTTCTGAGTAAAATTAACAGTTGAAAATCCGTCCAATTTGCCATTTCTCTAAGTTTTTCAACATAAGTAAAAACCTGTTGTGGGTTCACTGTATGAAAAAATTCACTATCTTCCATTTTAGAACTAGATGAAACAGCCATATTAATCTATTAACAACAATTTTAAAAAATATCAGAATCCTAAAACAACTTCTATGTTTGCCTGATTCTAATTTACAACCAATTCACTTGATTCACTTAATCTATCTTTAAGTTCTTGGAATCAGTTTTTGCCTTATTTTTTTTTTTTTATACTATAACAAAATCTAATACTTAATATTACAACCTATAATAGTGAATTCAAATCCTACCAACTGCGCCATTTTGTTGGATCCTATTTCGTCTTAACCTATACCTTGGATCCGTCAATTTGTCACTACGATGTTCTTAAACAAAAAAAAAAAAAAAAAAAAAAAACAAGTTGCTAGTTGATTTTTAATCCAAATATAGAGAAAATTTGTATTTATTGACTGCGCCACTCTATATCTAAATTAGTCAAAGAAATAAAAGTAAAACCAACTCTCAACTATTTCCTTTTTATGTGTTGTTATTATGTATACAGGCCGAGTTTATTTAACTTATTTATTTCACCCGCTTTGGTTCGATTATTTTATGAACGGTGCAGTAAAAGAGATTCAGGAAAAGTACAACTTTAGATCAACAAAACAAACATTTAATATAGGCTTACAAATTATACACTTTAGTTTAAGTCACTGAATAAGGTATTACAAACATTTTGGCTAATCTGGTAATTTAGTCATATAATTTCAATGTCATAAGTTTCTTAGTAAACAACTACAATAACATCTTATAGTAAGTTAAGTTTCAAATACAATATAAGGGCAGCAACGCTTCTTCTTTTTCTAATTTAATTTAATGGTCACAATTCACATACAGGGTGTTCGGGATAAATTTGACATATTTATAATTAATTATATTTTTCCGTAAGTTACATGTATTAACACACACTTCTCTTCATTTAAAAGTTTGGACCCTTCTTCATTCATATACAAGATGTCAGAAAGGATGGATAGCTGGAACCCACCTGAATCATGGAAGAGAATAACTTGTATCATGATGATTCGTGCCCGCCATCAAAATAAGGATATTACGACTGCTGCCCAATGCTCCCTGAATACAGTAAAAACAATCAGGCATGAACTAGAGACTTGCAATGGTGACTACGAGGATGTAGCAAGAAGAAAGATCCCTAGCAGACGATCTGATTGCGTTCGTACAGCAGAATTCCTCGCAAATCTGCAGGAACAGGTGTTGAAGAACCCTGGCATTGGAATTCGGGCTTTGTTCGTGGAGTTGCTAACTGTAGTCAAGCCCTGGATAACAAGGGTAGCCAATGGTAGGCCGTATGTATGGCAGCAGGATTCGGCCCCTTGCCACACCTCTGGGAAAAGTCAAAAATGGTTGTCTGAAAATTTCTACGACTTCACCAGTCCAAATGTTTGGCCTCCAAACTCCCCAGACCTTAACCCCATGGATTATTTTGTATGGGGCGCAGTTGAAAAAGACACCAATCGCACTTCCAGTAATACAAAAGCCCAGTTAATGGATAAAATTAAAACAGTTTTTGGGGCCCTTCCCAGGGAGACTGTAGCATCAGCTTGTTCGAGGTTCCGAAGCAGAATTGAAGCTGTGATCGATGCTAATGGTGGTTATTTTGAGTAAATCTTGTTGATAGTATTGTAATTAACTCTGCCTGTAATGTTTTTTTGTCAATTCATTAAATTTAATAGATACAAAGAAGATTTTCTTTTTCCTTACGAAACTGTCAAATTTATCCCAAACACCCTGTAGTTAAAAGGTTCTTGCTTGGAGCAAAATGCTTGTACTATCTTTGACATCACTTGACCAATTCAGTATTCTGCCAATAACTCATAAACTAAGGTACCACGCAGTAGTATTCTTCAACTTGAAGTTTTTATGTACAGTTGCCTATTCTTCCAGCATTCAATTAATCTTTCAGGCACTATATCTCTTAGCACAGCTATTGTTTTAAATTTAACTTTGCTGCCTCTACTTATTCTTTTAGTTACTCCGTGCGTCCCTGAAAGGTCGGTCGAGTCAAAATCCCAACTAAATTATCGCTAGTCATCCAGTGGCTACTTTGCCATCTTCCGTTGCTTTATTTGTGGGTTCTGCAACTTACTAGCCAACTCGCTCCTCGACTAGTAAACCTTAGCGAGCTACTTAACTGACTCGCCGACTCGCTTTTATCTTTCTACTTGCTATTATCTCACTCTGATTCCCCGAATGAATCGTTTTGTCTGTTCTTCGCTTATATATCCCTTCTTCCCGCCAAAATTATTCTCGTGCACTACTTCTATTAAAATTCTTTTTCAGCCCTTCAATACCGATCTGTCACGCTCTGTTCTAAACTCCGCGCTCGCTATCTTACATACGTCTTCATGACAACGGTAACAAAATATAATAAAACTGAGGCATTGCACAACGTTATACCTCTACATAGAGGAACAAATAAGGAATATTTACATTTCAATTAATATGCAGTTAAAATGTTGAATACAAATTCTTATAATATTAACATAGCAATAAATAAAATAAACTTAATATTTTTAATACAGAGTCTTTTCACTATTATTATATATCCTTGATTAATTAATTATTAATAGAGCTTAAAGGTAGTTACATGAGTATTAATTTATAAACAAGTGATTTACATTAAATAATAATTGCAAGTCTAGCTTATGTGATGGAAGATCATGTTGGATTCTGAAGTAAATATTAATTACTCAAATTTCTATATATTCAGAATCCAACAAGACCATGCACTTCAAACATGTCATGGAATCAACTGGAAATATGATGGTAGAGCCCCATTGCAAGAAAACCTTAATACAAGAGGACTGTAGAGATGTGTTAAATGTAGTTCCACTATAAAGCTTTATTTTCATTTATTTAGATTTTTTTATCATCTGTTTATCATTATATTTATATGAATAAAAAAATTATTTTGTTAATTAATTTATCTTCTTCTTCTTTGTCTATGATCTCTTATGTTTTAAAGTATTGAGATTTTGCAAAGGGATTTCCATGCAATCCTGTCCAAGGCTTAGACGTTGGTTTTTTTTACTAAACGATTTAAGGAAATTACAACGTCAACTAGGATATACATTAAAATAAATTTTAATATACTTCAATATTTCGGCAATGTCACGTTGCCATTTTCAAGAAACTTAAGAACAAGACACGTGCATGCCGGGCACAACAGACAGTAAGTGAGGAAGAAGCAGGAAGCTATTATTTCTCCTAAAGTCCTAATGGTGCCCCCTAGTGGGCAATGTTGGTATTCTTGGGAAAATGGGCTGAAGGTTTTCTGATGTAGGTTTCCCAAATTTGAGGCAGTCTCATGCAGTCAAATTTCTTGAGGTTTGGATTGTTTCTTAGGACTGAAGCTGATTCCATGAAAAGCCTTTCATATTTGTATTTACTATGGTGTATTATCCTAGCTTTCTTCCACTGTATTCTATGGCAGGTATCCCAGCGCGTGGTCAGCAAGACCAGAGTGGCTGTATTGGTGAAAACGGATGTAGTCCTTGTGTTCTGAGATTCTGATATTGGCTGT
Source organism: Typopeltis vanoorti (assembly GCF_054136105.1). Classification (NCBI taxonomy): domain Eukaryota; kingdom Metazoa; phylum Arthropoda; class Arachnida; order Uropygi; family Thelyphonidae; genus Typopeltis; species Typopeltis vanoorti. The sequence continues at coordinate 97,310,431 of NC_143566.1, forward strand.
CCTGCCTGTTTGGCCAAAGTAGGACAGCTTACAGCTGCAAGGGACCTGGTATACACCAGGTAGGTCTGGGGGGGGGGGGAGGTTGGTCTTTAGTAGAGCAGATAAGGGATGCCAAATTTTTATGTGGTCTGTAACAAGAAGTTAAGTCATGTTTTTTTTTAGGATTTTTGTAATTTTTTTCAGAGGTGCCCTCGGATATAGGGTATAGTGATGGATTTAGAGTAATCTTTGTTGTGAGGGAAGGAGGGAGGGGGTGGGTTGTGGTTTACTGGTTTCAATATTTTTTGGATTTTTTTTTTGGGGGGGGGGGGGGGGTAGGCCATTGGCTGAGAAACACATTCAAAAACATGACTTAACTTCTTGTTACAGACCATATAAAAAATTGGCATCCCTTATCCGCTCTACTAAAGACCCTCCCGTCCCCCAGACCTACCCTAACCACAGAACTAAACTACATTCTCAACACTTTCTCAGCCAATGGCTACCCCCAAAAAAATCCAAAAAATATTGAAACCAGTAAAACTACAACCCCCCTCCACCTCCTCAACAACAAGGATCACTCTAAATCCA